>NC_080684.1:47666853-47971298 GCF_030445035.2 Dasypus novemcinctus
TCGTAAGCCCCTTCCCTTTATTCTCGATCACATCATCCATTTATTTCCTTTTTAATACGTTACAATCCAAAACTGGTAGTGTTGTGTCACCTCCGACGCCTATAGACTTCATGACATCAGAAGTTAAGCAGGTCTTGTTCACCGTTGGATCCCTCAGTGGGTGGGGCTTTGCACACATTAAAGGCGAGTTGTTTGTGGAATGGATGAAATACACAATAACTGAGTAACGTTTTTGGACGCTAGCAATCACAAACTCACTCTGGGCCCTTGTCTACAACAACCCAAGCTAGGTGAGGGGCTGGACTAGAAGGGCTGCAAGAAAAACCCCGAAGTACGGGGTTAACGTGAGCAGCACGGAACCATAAGGGAGGTGTATGCGTATTTACCCCGGAGATCCTCGCCCAGGAAGGTCTGGGTTTCGGGACTGGGTTCAAACTTGGCCCAGAGTGGGAGAGGGCTCGAGACGAGAATCTTCATAGGCGGCGGAAGCGAGTTCCAAGTCCCATGCCCAGAAGGAACCGAACTCACCTGAGAAAATTCGCAGCCTCACAGGCCTCAAACAGATCACGCCGAACGGAAGCCTCCACACTTCCGCCTTCCGGGCAGGCCGCCCCGGCGGGCGTGCTGCAGGCTGGGAGCGAAGGCGCCTCCGGAACGCCTCGAGAGGCGGAGTCTCCGGGAGGGAGGCGCGGGCGGACCTGTTTCGTGCTTTTATTATGCGATATTGGGAGCTTGGCTTTTCTCAGACGGGTAAAAGGTTGGACTTGGAAAATGCGGAAGAGAATCCTATTTGAGGTTTACTTCCCGAACGAGGGCAGTACTGCTCTGAGACTTAAACCTAATGAGTGAACCGAGCCAAGCGGTCGAGTCAAATAGGGAGCTCGGAGCCGACCTTTTAAATCTCACGTCCGGCATCACCGTTCACGTGAGGTTCCTGTATTTACTTAGACCAAATCATCCAAGATCACCTGCTCTTCCAGAGTTGGACTGGGTATTTATTTGCGGCCCTTATATTTTCCTCTTCCTGGATAATGGTCTCATGGGTGTACACGTTAAAACTTACTAAATTGTACACGTTTAAATATGTGGTTTATTGTATGTGTTATATCTCGATGAATTACCAAAAACAAACCTTTCTCATCCCTAATAAGAGTTCAAAGGTAAAATGATCAAAATAATTCATAATTCAGTTCAATCAACGTTTACCTGGCTGTCCATTAATGTCTACCAGACACAGTGCTAAGGCTAGAAAGTTAGCTGAAGTGATGTTACATTGGTCACAAACACCACTTTTTCATTGTATACTCTTAAGCTCTGGAACTGGACAGGTCTGTGTTGTGTTCTTTGTTCCAACACTTACTTGTGAGTGAAGTGGGTAACATCTCAGAACCTACGTAGGTGATAAGAGCTTAAGAAATGGTAACGCTATCATTTTTACATTATGGTTTCAAACATATTCAAATACAGTACGTGTTTAAATACATTGTCAAAACATTTTTAAGCAGTATTTTCTAGAGAATTAAACATGTACCAAAAAAAAAAACAGGAAATGAATTGTCTAAAAATAGCCTCGTAAATTCCTGTCTGGTTGCTAGTAAAGGAGAGTTCTTGCTAAGACAATGTGTCAGCACATTTATTTTTCAATTTGCATACTTTAAGAAACTATGCATATTACAGACACTACTGATTCAGAATATGGCCAAGTTTGTTTTGTTGTTTTTTTAAACATAGGCTAAAAAAATTCATAATGTGGTAGGAAAAAAAGTATGCCTAGGGAAATTATGGCTTCTTTAAATAGAATAAATTTTTATAGAGGAAGTTGAATTTCTATTTTCTATTTCATATTTTCTGTGTTAACCATATATCTAAGTCTGATTAGAACTTTGCCACCTCTTCCAAACATATTTGCATACTGTATTTTAGAGAAAGCTCACTTTTGGAGAGTCCAAATGAGTACATCTTGCTTAACATACTAGGCCAAGACTTTTGAATACAGTTGGCACCAGAAAAATAACCTACCTGTTCTGAAAATGTCATAGTGTTAAATATATGCCATAATTTAGCGTTGCTAATGCTTTAAAAAGCTTAATTATAGACTGCACTACTTTTTTCACCAGTTTGTATAAAAGCAGTTCTAACAGAATAGTTAAATGGCCATAGTGTATTTAAAATCCTTAATTCATTTAAAATCCTTAATTCATTTCCTCATTCACTCTGATAGGTACTATGCAAGATTTTCAAAGATGAAAGAAACCAGACTGCTGTCATCAGGAAACTTTAACCCCTGATGGAAAAACAAGGCTTAAGAGTCAAAGTAAAATTGTTTTGTCTTCTTGTAGAACTAGAAGGAGACTACAGAACATATCTGACAGGACAAAGACTGGCTCCCCATCTCAAAAGCATGATGTCCACTAACATCAGCCAATGGGGTTCCTGGAGTCAGGCCTCTTCCACAGAGCACCTGATCTGCATCATCACTAATAAGGACCAGGAAGACTTCCGGGATTCAGATGGTAGCCCACATTGCCCAGACCCTAGATGATGGAGGCTTCAACAAGGCTCTACAAAGGTGTAAGGAACAAGCAAAAAGGATCTTAAGTTCCCAGTTGTTCCAAAAAGGCATGTACTTCTGGCTGCTGACACCACTCATCTCAAGAACTGCATGAAGGGGGTTGAAGCCAGGTCTGAGGTCTACGAAGAAGAAACGAAAAAAAAAATACAAAAAAACAATAACAAAAACGAAGGCAGGTACAGGATCCACCGTACCACTTTCTCCAAATTACATTTAATACATACATAAGTTCTCAAATACTGCTCTTCCCTCATTTTCCTTCTGTCTCTTTGGTTGTTCTTCCTTTAATCCCTTGCACATCAAGTTGCCTGTGACTGTCCAAGTCCTGCTAGTTCTACTTTCTTCCTTTTTTTTCTTCCACTTTCTTCATATTTTTGGAGTCTGCACATTATCAAGTTTGATATGAAAAAACTGAGATTGCACATGCCCTTTTATTAAGCAATTCCACTTTTAGGTATATTGCCTAGCCCAAGCAAATTCTTCACCAATGCACAGTTAGAAACACCCAGGGTTGTGTACACAGCAGCATTGACCATGACAGTAAAGAAGGAGAAACCATATAAAATTCATCGACAGAACAATATATAACTATTGTTCATTTATAAAATATAATACTTTATACCGATGGTTTTCTAATGTCTTGGTCTTAAATTTGCTTAATACTCTTAAAAAATATTTATCATGCTAGAAATTATTATTTTAAAAAATTTCTTTTTGTTTATTCATGTTAGAATTAAAACAGGATTTTCTGAAAATTCAGTTACATCATTAAAAAATGATAAATTATGTTAACATTATTTTAATGAAAAATAACTATATTTTCCAAATCAAAAGATAACTTTGTGAAAAAAATGACATAGTTTTACATTTTTGAAATATCAAACTGCTTCTTATTTAGTGTTTTTAAATTAGTCCATTTAGAATTTAGTCCATTCTGCCTTTGGATTGTAAATAATAGTATTAATAATGGCACCTAATATTAATTAAACACTTAAATCTTGAGATTCTAAATCAAGATTTAGAAATACAACAGCATGGCAAATAGTAAGATATTAAGTTCAGAAGTACATAGAATACAAAGATCATAAAATATTTTGATATTTAATTATATCTCCAATTTTATTTCTTAAAAGAGTTTCTATACACTGCTTTCAATCACTTTTTATTAACTGCTTCCAGTAAACGCAACAGATACAGGAACAGATTGATGATATCCAAGTAGAGGCTGATGGCAGCCAATATATACTCTTCAGGTGATAACCTATGCATCAGTGAGTGAGTGTCATAGATGATGAATCCGCAGAAAAGAAGGGCTCCCACGGCAGCCAAGACCAATTCTACTGTCTCACTATAGAAAAATAACTATGGGCAAGAGATTAAAGAAGTAAGTTTTTAAACTTTCTTTTTATTTGAAAAAAATGTATTCTTTGTGGCTTTCATCACTGTAAGATCTGTTATCTTGTATATACAGTAACAATTTCTACTGATTCTGGTACATTCTTTTTTTTTATTTAGCAAATTTTTTCTATTGTCTCTTTTTTAAAGATACATAGATCACACAAAATATTACATTAAAAAATCTAAGAGGTTCCCATATACCCTACTCCCCATACCTGCCACTCCTCCCACATCCCCCACTCCTCCCACATCAACAACTCTTTCATCAATGTGGCACTTTCATTGCATTTGGTGAATACATTTTTTAAAATACTATTAAGAGTACTTAAGTTACCTGCCACAATGATGTGCTACATACATATTTAATGGTGGTGTGCAATTTTGAATACAAACATTAAAAGCAGAAAAAGGCAAATTTGGAGGAAAGAAAGATGGATGAATGAATGGATAGCTTCTTTTCCATTAGACTACCCGCTTGACTTTTAGCTGTAGCATCCCAAAAAATATATTTTTTCAAAATTAAATGTGCCAAATGGAGGTTGGAGTTATAAGTGAGGGTATTCTTCTATGTATTTAACTTATTTGCTCATTCGTCTTTCTTTCAATGAATAATTTTGATTGATATTATTCCTTGATTTTTTTTTAGGTCCTGGGGGGTGGGGATTGAATCCAGGACCTCGTATGTGGCAAGGTGATGCTCAACCACTGAGCCACATCGGCTCCCCTGAGTTGGTTGGTTTGCTTGCTCTTTGTTTGTTTTTAGGAGGTACCAGGAACCAAACCTGGGACCTCCCATGTTGAAATCAGCACTCAACTTCTTGAGCCACATCTGTGCTCTCTTTATTTTTTAAAGATATTTGGACTTATTCTATATATAAATGTCCTATCATGACAGTACCTCTTCCAGTTTTTAGAGATTATTTATATTGACATGGCCAGAACTATCTTTCAAGTTACCATTCTAAAACAACTTACCTTTAAGAATCCTGATAAGCACAAAATCCACAAAACAGCAAACAGTCTATATAAAAACATAATATTAATAATTTAGAATATTGTTCCTTACAAAAACTTTGTAAGCCCACTCAAAATTTTCTGAGGAAACAAATATCTAAATAAAAAGAAATATATCCAAATTTTTGCCAAAGATTAATTTTTAAAAATATAAGAATAAGCATACAATGAAGGCTACATAATATGCATTTTGGATAAATTTTTTGGAATTGAAAGAACAGCTGTCTACTCAACTTTTGTTTTTATGGTGCACAAAACCAGTTAAGAGTATCATTCTTAGGTTTTCAATTAGAATACAAAGAAAATATTTATATAAACGAATATCACTGAAGTATCTTAATTCGGAGATTCATTAAAAACTTCTAGAAAAATATATACATGAACAAATGAAACAACTGCATTTTAAAACCAAATAACAGTAATAGCAAGTTATTCTAAGAACACGTACATCCATTAGTTCCTCATGTATTTTTTATTCATAGGTATTATGAATAAAATTATGCCCATAAATTTGCCACTGCTGTAATTATAAAGTATAATTATATGACAAAGGACATAATATATGGAACTTGGAAGCCCAAATACACTTACTTGCTGCTTCAGGCCACAAGAAGTAACGGGACCAAATTTACCCTCCCTCCTCAACTAAAATCTAGACAAAATACACAAAATAACAGTTTTTCATCCACTGGACAGCAAGCAGCATAGGACAGTGATTCCTGATATAAGGAGTAGGTGAGCTCTACAATTGCCTCAACTTACTGACTAAAGAGAGTTTCCAGGCCACAGTCTAGGACGAGAACCCAAATAAAGTTTAGTAGTGTCCCTGAGTTGTGGAGATAAATCAAAGATCAGAAAGTCAAGATGGATAGAATTTGCCAGGCAGAATATCAGAGAGAAGAGAGCTATACAGAAAGAAAATGCCCTGGTGACATGCAGAGGGGTTCCACTTGAGTCTTCAGCTGAGCACTGATGAATGCATATATGGTAGGAAATGGTCAAAGTGGGGAAAGAACCACCAAAAAGGAGCAGACAGAACAATCCTCAGAGTTCACACAGGGCTGGGAATAGCTCCTACTCAAACAAGCCAGAGTGGAAAGACATCCTAACATATGAGGCATGGAATACCTCTCTAAAGGTTATTGTCTCAGTTGGGGCCTAATTAGCCCTAAACTAAAAGCTGTTTTGGACCTGTCTAACAGAGCTTTAAAGCCTGCCCGAAAAGAATCAGACTGTTTCCAAGGAACATCAGTGCATCCTAGAGCAAAGCCAAAAATATTTAAAGGAATCCAAAAACAAAAAAAAATCCAACACCCAGCAATGTAAAATTTGCAATGCTGGTATCCAATCAGAAATAATAAAGGCATGAAAAAGAGTAAAATTTATTAAATAGAAACAAATCTGGAAATGGAAAAACAGCAAATCAGGTTATTCAGACCAATTAACATTCCTTCCCCACAAAACTACTAAAAATTATAATTAAAAATTAAACAGGAGTGGCTATAGCTCAGTGGTTGAGCACCTGCTTCCATGTATGGTCCTGAGTTCAATCCCCACTACCTCCTAAAATAAATAAATAAATAAAATTAATTTAAATAAATTAAAGAATATGTTCTTGAAAGCACCAAATAACTGACAAGATAAAAGAATTATGAGGCCAAAATATAGGTTAAAGCAGGAACCCTAAAGAAGTAATCATGCTACTGCAGCTACTTTTGCTCAAAGCCTACAACCTTAATGTTAGGTAAGCCACAAGAAATCTGGAACACAGAAGGTTGAAGGATGAAGGAGGGACATTTGCATTTAAGATTTTAACAATGAAGCAATCCCTGGAAATGGCAAGGTCCACAGTGTGGGTACAGCAGGAGATTAAAGTTGCTGAAGGAGAAGAGGTCCAGAAATACTGAGAAGCAAAGATGCTAGATGGGTTTAACACATGGTTTGGTGCTTAAATCTTTAAACAATGAGGGAGGCTGACTAAAAAAGACATCAGTGAGAATGCTGAGAAGGATATCATTGTATAGGCAGAGGATAAGCCTTAAAGCATTGAATTTCCACCATGCTGAAGGAATAAAGGAAGCAGCCCTAAGGGACTGAAGCAGTTCTCAGCATTAACCAGCCATCCTAAGCTACATAAGGTACAGGAGAATGAGCAGCTAGAGAACAGGATTCTCAAGAAGAAATCAAGTTTCAACTGAGATAAGGAAGAAGAAAGAATATTTATGAAGAGGCTGATATATAAAGAAGTTCTAGAGAGTATACTGGAATGGATAGGAAGGAGGAGAGCTGTTGGTGATTTGATGGATTGAAAGAGGAAGCAGATTGCAAACCTTTCATCATTTATACCAAACAAAAACATGAAACATCCCCAAAGGAAAACCAAAGAAAAGAAAACATGTTGCCACTCCCTAAATCAAACTCTACCTAGTAAAACTATTTAAGCAGTTTGCAAAATTGTCAGTGCTGCTGACCAACTATACTATACCCCAATAAAGACTTCTGTTAACCTGGATTACAAGAAAATAGGGCGAGGAAAGAAAAAGTTTTGCAAGAGTAGAATTTTGTAAATGTTTAGTGTTGTAACAGGAAAAAGACCAAAAATGGATGGGTGACTTTGTGCCAATAGAAAGCCACTGTGAGCCTAGAAAAGAGCGTGTGCATTCTTAGCAGGTGAAGGCAACTTGTTTTGGTTTTTTTATGCCACAAAGATATGGATGATCTGGATAACATTTATGCTAAGACAAAGGCCTAAATATTTAGGTAAATTCTATGCTGCTCATAAAAAGCATACAAGCCTAGTCTCTCCAGGAAAGCTGATTGTTTGGAAATTCACATCCCTTTCACTATAGAGGGAAGCAATAACTCAAAGCCGCTTGCCATCTCCTCAGAGGCCTTGCCCCGGTACTCAAAGAAATGATCTCCCATTACTTCCATTAAAAGGCAGAATCCAAAGCTAAGAGTACTTCTCTCAAAACTACTAAAGACATCCATTTATTGTAGCCAAGAATATGTAACTTACCCTGCTCCAAATTTGCTGAAATCTCTCTTAGATTGTAGAGTATATGCAGTCAAACCAAGAAATACTGCAGTAGTCAGTATAAAAGCTTGCAGAATAATATATACATCATAGAACGTAACTGTAAAATTAAATACCAATTAAAAACCCATATAAAAATATTCAATATAAAACAGCTTTTCCTGGCGTTTAAGAGAAATGCTTTATTTTCTCCTTCTGTAACTACTCATCATAAAAACAATTATGAAAATTCTTTATCCAGCTTTGATTACTGGTATAGTAAAACTACACCCATAATGCAATAGAGAGGTTCCAAAAAAATGCAATCATACAAAATAAGGGATCACATTATTGTGAAGTTAATGAAATGACTGGTGAAATACTGCACAGCTAACCAGTTAGGAATTTCAGGAACATAGAGGAATGAGTCTCACCCAACTCTGTCCCACCTGCAGCTTATAACCACCTGTGGTGATTCTCCATTAGGGCTTAAATATTAGTAGAGATGATCCAGGTCCCTGTGGCTGGCTGAGAAGTACTGGAAATGATTTCAGCAATCATCTGGCTAGCTGGCACCTAGTCCATCAGCCTGATTCAAGAAAACTGGGCAAAAAATATACTGGAGCTGCCTGGGGCTCCCTGAAATTCTCCTACCCTGCAGAGGACAGAAACCATCCACTAATTGCTTTATATCCAAAATCTACATTATCTTGGACTGCATTATTGTGTGATTTACTGCATATGTACCAAATTCCCTCCTGGGGTTTGAAAATGACCATCCAGATTGACTATGTCTATTATAATAAGGCTGCTTAACATTTTAATAGAAAGCTTTATTATAACCTTTTTGAAGGAGGTCAAGTGTTTTGAACCCAAAATAATTAGGTAAATTTTAATTATTGAGGGATTAACTATTCAGGTTATTTCTATTCCTAAATGCTACATTACTGGAATTTCTCTATTAATGCCATTACCGGATTGAATAAAAAAAAAACAAAACATGAAGTCAATTTTGTTATTAATCTGTAATTTCAGTATAAGATAGGTGGGAAAAAACTGTTACAATTAATAAGAAAAATGATGTTCTCAAATTACACATCTATGCATTCCTACCCCCATTCCAATAACTCAAATAAATCTACATCCCTTTCACATGGTGGGGACGGAGAAGGACAGATCTAAGTAAGTAACATTAAATAATAAACATTAATAATACTTCTTTTCTATGTTGAAAAATTCCAATCCTATTTGTTTTAGTGTTTATTACTGTATATTTATATTCTGACTCCCCAAAATATATATTCAGTAAAAGTGAAAGGCAAAAACAGTAATGACAAGAAAGGAGGAAATAAATACATTAACCATAATATACTGTGATGAGGAATAAAGGTTAACTTTGATTAGGAGTAACAGTTAAGTTTTACCTTTTCAGCAGCTAAGATTAGCCATTTCATTGAGACAACAGAACTTTTATTGCTAATAGCACAAATTTGCTAATTGAGGTATCACAGAGGACACAGTAAGTGACTGTAACAGTCACTTGCCTTCAAACAGATGTTTAATACCAATAATAGAAATTACCACTTCTATTCATTTGATAGAATATGAAGCTAGAGCATTAAAATACAGTTCAATGCAAGCAATTTTTCAAGGGTCTAAGTTTATGAGATCAAAGCACATGATTAAAAACAATGTTATCAGTTCCCCTACCTTTAAACTAGGTAAATGATTAGCTATGTTTGTCTTATTTTTATAAACGGGTAAATGTAAAGGAAATATTCTCTATTCTTTTTGTTTCTTTATTCTTTTCTACTGCCTCTAAGCTAAATTGAACTATGTAAAGTAAAACATTTGACTTTTGCTTACATTTTAGGAATTCTTTATCCTATGCCGTATTTTTGAAACATGGCAATCCATGATATTAAACATAGGCTCCAAATAACACCTTTTTACCCAAAAGATTTATCCACATTAAAAAGGTACTCTAACATATAGTAGCACAGTTATGGCTTACCAACAACTGCAACAGTCAGAGCTTCCAACAACGTCTAAGAAAAAGAAACTGAAATTACATAAATGCATGTAAAAATGTATACCATCTAATTTATATTTTCTAATTTCTAAGAGTTCAATATGCATGATCTCATTTTAGCCTCAGAGCAGTCATGTGAAGCATGTGAGACAGATATTATGCCCTATTTAAAATGAAAATAAGGCCTCAATATATTAAATGAAAACATTTGCATTCTAATTGTGATTCCATTACTCTTGCCCTAATTAGATGTTTTCATGTCTGTAACAAGAATATTACAAAATGATATAATAAATTCTATTTTTCTCAATCATTGTAATGCAAATAAAAGTGAAATGGCAAATTATTTGTATATTTGTAAAAATGTTAATGCCCACACAAGCAAATATAGGAAGAATAAAATCGGTAGTATTTTGGTGTGGCAGAGTCTTGAAACTGTCTCTCAGTATTCATTCTCCCCTTCCACCCTAGTAAGTTTTCAGCTGGACATATGGTTGTTCAGATTATACATTACATTTTTCAGCAGCTACGTCTGGCCAGGTGACTATATTCTAGCCAATGGAATGTGAATAGAGAAGTGTACAACTTCTAGATGATGCTCTAAAAACTAAAAGTCTTGCTCTCCCCTTCCCCTCCTTTTTTTCCTGCATGTGTAACTGGACTGAATTTGGATATAGTGATAAGCTCATTTATACCATACAACACTCTAGCAAATGCTTGCACAAAAGTAGGAGCCTGGGTCCCCGATTACATCACTGAACACAATAGTCATTCAGACTTATAATGTCAGTAGTTCCAGGGAAGTGATAGTAAAAGATAATGGGAGTTTTTTCTGGGTAGTCATTATACTACATTCCTGATATCTGTGACATGCTTTTAGGCAAGAAATCAGACCCCATGCTCAAGTATTTGAAAGAAACAGGACAGTACAAACAGGTCTAAAGATAGAAGACCAGGAAAACATGATGACACCACCCCAAAATTATGACCTTTCAAAATATATGAATATACATGCCTCCTAGGGCAGGGTATGACCTATCTCCTTTCTTATTTTGGTGGCACAGAATAAACAAACTAGCATCAAAGCTCTCTGAGTAATAAGAAGAAATGTATTTTATATGCTTCATTATCTGTTAAACCATTTTTCAGTATGGAAATGATCAACTGTTATGCAATAAATGACCATCCTACCCACAACATTAGGCTGATACTTTTCTGGTGGGTCCTCTCCCTGCTGGGTAAAAGTTGGCCCATACCCTCTCTTTCCACAAAGCAATCAATCATAGTGTTTCTGAAAGGAGGCTATATGTATCACAATCCTGAAAAGACACTCTGTGACCCTGTTTCTTTCTGTATCTCCTCCCTCTCCTGAACCACAGCTGACTAGGTCAGTGGCATCTTGACCTAGTCAGACAACCCAAGGACTGCCAACTCATATAATGGCTAACAATCTACAGTGCAACCTGTGCCAGTAATAAGATGTGCCAATCAAACTCATCCTCAATAAAGACAGAAACTAAGAGAATGAAGAAATGGCAGTAGCAGCTGAAGCTAAAACTTAATGAAGGAGATAGAAGCCACAATGGGTCACATAAAAACTATAGATAGGAAGGGGAGGAAACTACATACAAAGGAAAACTGTAGAGTAGAGAAAAGAAGGAGGAAGGGAGATAAGGGGGCCACATACTCCTGCCACTGAATATCCTACAATAGTGTCATTTTTAGAACCTTCCTCCAGTTCCTATTCTTGAGGCCTGATTCATTCAGGGGTGGTGAGCTCGTAAGCTCTTACATCCTTTAAATTCCCTCTTACTAGAGAAAATTTGAATTAGGATACCCTGCAAGCAAAAGAGCTTAAGTTTTCAACTAAAAACCTTTCCTGTAATTGTAACTTCCAAAGACATGAGGTTTTCTTTCATCATATTAACACAAACTTGTTATCTAAACTTAAAAACATTTTAATTTGTTAAATAGTATTTCATTCTTATTTGGCTACAAATACTCTTACTATTATTCTGGATTGTTGTGAAGTAAATTTTTAAGTCAAAACTCAAAGACATCTAAGACATGAGAAGAGAGAACATAATTTAATATATATCTTGAGCCTTACCAACTTATTGTGGTCATTATAGGTGGTAGCTTGAGTTTTATTTCTAACAAATAACTCAGCAAACATGATTTAGTTAGGTTCTTCCCAACTATGATCTTTAAATAAGTAAAGCATATCATTTCATCGAAATGGTCCTTTGAAACAGCAGAGTAATAAGATAAAAATAATACTAAGGAGTTAATCATAAAATTTCTATTTAAGTTCTATGAAATTAAAGCTCCAGTGTAATTTTTTCCAAAAAAAATCACAGACTATTAGAGGTAATATCACATGGATTATCTACCATAACATTTTCATTTTACATATGAGAAAAAGGTAAAGAAAGGCTAAATGCTTTGTCAAATGTCACATAACTCGATAGTACCAAAGCCAGGTAACCTGATTCCAATTCAGGACTTTTTTCCCTACATCCTAATATTGACAGAAAAACCTCTGAAACTGACAAACCCTTACAAGTACTGAAAGACCACAAAATTACAAGTAATTTCCTAAAATATCCTAATCAAAACAAACCAAAAAACTAACATTAATTTTGTTCTGCTATTGTTAGATATCAATATGGGTTCAATTAAATAAATAAATTTAAAGCTCAGGGAAAAATGTTAAAAGAATAGACATTGTAAAAGTACTCACAAATCCAAAAAGCAGGTACAGGTTAAGAGGATGCTTATGTCTATTAAAAGTCAATGCTAAAATCAAACCCAAAGATCCAAGGGCAAACACCAAAATTAAGGCCGGACTGCAAGACATAATGTTAAAACCATTTTCAAGTTTAAAATTAGCATAAATAGTATCCAATTTAACAAAATGTGGCTGGCTATTTTATGAGTTTATGAAAGTACTGAGAAAACATATTTAAGGATCCACACCAAGATGTCAAAAGAAATTATTTTTACAACTGGGAAATTTGAGAGGGTGGAGTGGGAAGTGGAGTTCAGGATAAAGAAGAGTCCACAGGAGAAACGTTTCATTTTCACTTCATGAACTCCTACCATATTTGACTTTTTTGGCAATTATACTTCTTATAATTAAGTCTGTATTGTAAGTAAAACACAATAAACAAAAATTATTAACTAATAAATTTTATACCATACTACTTTTTAAAGGTATTTTCCAAATAGCTGCAATTTAAATTAAAGAACTTTACTTGAAATAGCAAACTAATAGTTTAAGACTCCCCTTTTCCGGGAAAGGGAGGATAGACAATCTCCATTTTTAAAAAAATATTTTTAAATTTTCCTTTTCTTTAATTCAGAAAACCTATGTTGCTTTTAGCCACAGAATGATTAGTTTGGGGCTCAGGTCTTAAACAAATAGGGATGAGTAAAATGGAACTCTTCTAAAAACTTCAATGAAATTATCCTTGCCATGGACCAAATTAAAATAAATTAAATATACATTTACTGAGTATCTTTATTTTCCAGCACTGTCTTAGCCAGGATATGAAGATGAATGAGACAATAGGGTATATAGTCTAATAAAACCAAACAATTAAGACTTAAAAAGGTAAATTTGCATGTAATAAAAATTCTTAATACTATCCCAGGAGACGAGGGTTTAACCCTAAGAAAAATCTTAAGCTAAAAAAGTTGATGTATATACCATGTTGCAGGACATTTTCCATATCAAAAACTTGAAAGCAAATCTTACAAAACTTAAAGAATTCTTCTTACGTTCTATGTTAAAAGTTAATAGAAAAGAAATAATGAACTTTGTTTAAAATATGCCCTCTTAATCAAATGTAGTCAGAAAACAATTTAGAATTATCTCATTACCTTACCTTTCATGTACAAATGTCCGTATAGACTCAAAGTATAAAAAAACTGTAGATGTCATTGTAGTTAAGAGAACTTGCAGAGAAAAGATGCTGTAGACTTTTCTTAGAAAGGCTGAAAGAGAAAAAAATTATACTACTATATTCTTAAACGCATAGAACAGCAAGATCGAATTTCCTCAAAAAAAATTAATTTTTTACATACAATTTTGCCTTAATCCACATAATATAATCTGTAATTAAAACTAAAAAAAAAGAAAGTTTCCAAAGTGATAAAAAAAAACGTCATATTTAAACCTCTAAAAAGTATGAGGTAAAAAATATATAACATTAAATTTAATGGGCCAGAATGTATATTTTTCATCAAGATAAAACTAAAGTAGTAAATGCCTATTTGTACACAGCAGCATAAATAACAAAAGGTTAAAAACAGAATATTTTTAAAGATTCCATCTTGAAACTGAAAAGCAAGAATAGAAGGCCTATGGGTAGATACAATTTTTTTTAAAATCTTAAATTTCCATAGCAGTAAAAAAGTTTTCCCAAAAGGAAACGTATCCTTAAAAGGCAAATATATAAACTTATCTTCACTCATCATTTTTAATTTCTTTTATAGCATCTCCACCTCTAGCTTTTTATAATAGGAAATTCCTATCTTTCAGAATATTTTATTATCAACATCCATAAATCAACTCCAAGTTCTGATGATTAAAAAATACTTATTATGGAAGTCTTCTGATATAGATGGTATACATACAGAAAAAAAAAACCCATGAACTCACCACCCAGCTTCACAAAACATTAAGAACAGTTCCCACCTCTTCCCTATGTATATATAGTCAGCAACCCTCTCCTCACCCCACCTCTAGCTGACTGCTAATCATCTTTCGAGATCCAGCCTTTCTCAGCTCTCTGCCTAAATATTCTTTCTTCATGTTCTCATAGGACCCTAAACTTTAACCACTTTATTTTAAAATTGATAAATCTACTTCTCCTTAACAACCACCATTAGATTATGAAGACTAAAAATTCCGTAATAATTGGGAACATGTCTTATTCACAACCATGCCCATAGCACCTGTACAGTAGATGACATAGAATACTCATTAAATTTTATTTTTAAATAAATTTATATTGATTGAATGGCAAATTTTGCCAGGGAAGAGAAAAAGCATTATTCTGAAGCAGAATAATGAAACCATAAAAACTACTTAGCACTGTGCTTAGACAGGCAATAAAATCCTGTTGAATGTTTTTTACCCAATCAAAGATGTCATGTTGTCTTTCATCTGTACTAAAGACCTGGTTTCCCAATGAAAGGTGAGTTGCTTTGAAAACGTCAGCAAAATATCAAGTAATAAAATAAAAGTTTATAAAAATAAGGGAATTTTCATGAATACTAAAGATTTAATCCTTGAAATAGCCAAACATTACATCTTAATCAAATTTTCCCTCTAGCACCCTTTCCAAAGTTTATAGTTTTTCCTAATGTCTTAAACACATTTTACTAAATATATAATTTAATCAATGATTCACAGTGACATGGATTATCAGTTGTATTTTGGCAAGGTATTAAGTATATATTTTGAACAAAATTAAGATAGTGCTAATTCTCATGAAAGGTCTACAGCTTACTTTCTTATAAAGTCCTGATGTTTATAAGCTTTGGGGGTTCATTTCTACCTTTTTCATAATAACAGAGATAAAAATATTTGACTGCCATTAGTGATGTTATTTGGGCTGTCTTTCTGCAAATTTAATTATTAAGCCAAAGGTCAAACCATTATTTTCCCAAGGGATTTTTCTGGACTGCAAAAACAATCAATATATTCTTTACATTTGATACTCCATTATGTACCTCATGTAACTCAAGCCCATTCCATATGACATATATATCTGTTTTTATTAAGTTAGTGTTAATTCTTACCATTTTATAGAACTGTTCTACAGTTCAAAACAAAAAATAAAGTTGAGTTTAGTGTATATTTGTGAGCAAAAGTGCTTATGTAATAAAAGACCAGGAAACAAAGAATGTTAATAATGATTTTCATGCTCAATTCCTTAACAATGTGTGTTTTTTAGGTATTACCAATAAATACTTATTACTTTTCTAATAGAAAAATATTTTAAAGAAATAGTGCTAAGTCTGTGAATGCATCATAAAAATTACTCTTATACAGATATTCTGACCACAGGTTTTTCTATACTCTTTAAAAATGGGACCTTAAATCAAATCTCAGGCAAAAGCAACACTGAACACCCATTTCGAATAACTAAATTAGTTATGAAAAAAGTGGCAAAGGACAGCTCACAGGCCTTTATAAAAGACCCTGAACCAGAACTACCAACTAAACCACTCGCAGATTCCCAACTCTCAGAAACTGTGTACAATGATAAACAGTTGTTCAAAGCCACTAAAGTTTGGGGCCGTTTGTTACAAAGCAATAGATACTAGCTCCCTCTTTTCCTGCCCAAATGCCACCTCCTTTAAGAATTCTTTCCTTGACCATTACTTAACTAAAAAAGCTGCCACTCCAAACCTGAGTATTTTTTTATTCACATCACTTTATTTTCTTCAGAAAATTTATTGCAGCTGTACTTTATTTATGTGCTTACCTCTTTAGGTTCTAGATACCTTCCCCCCCCTCCCCCCCAATCCAATGACAACTCTTAAGGATTAAAACCTTGTTTGTCTGGTCACTCCTATATCCTATTAGATAGTACAGAGCCCAATAACTTTTTGTAAATGAAGGACACAAATTAAAACAGATAACATTTTTTTGCCTACCACAGGGGTCAGCAAATTATGGTCCAGAGCCAAATCCAGCCTAACATCTGTCTTTGTAAATAAAGTTTTATTGGAACACAGCCATACTCATGTTTCTATCTCTTCTACAGATGTTTTTGTGCTACAATGACAGAGTTGAGTAGTTGCAACAGAGACAGTATGGCCCATGAAGCCAAAAATATGTACTATCTGGATCTTTACAGAAAATGTTTGTCCTGACCTACCAGATCAACAAAGATTAAAAAGTCTGATGACGCTCAGTGTTAGAGTGCAGAAAAAGGCGCTTACACATTGTTTGCTGGAGAGTGAACAGGTGTAAACTCTTTGGAAGACAGTTGATGATATCAATCAAAATTTAAAATGTACATACTCTTTTGACCCTATAATTTCATTTTTAAAAGTTTATTCTACAGCAATAGTTGGAAAATTTCAAAAAGAAATGGAATCTTTATGAGGAACAGAAAGCACTATTTGAAGGAATAAAAAGATGAACAGCTTTGGACCATGGTTAGTGGTAATAGCCTGATATTATCTCATAATCTGTAACAAATGTTCCACCATGGTTTGTGTATTGATTGAGGGGCATTGTATGGAAATTCTGCACATGTGCATGATTGTTTTTAAGTTCACAATTTCTGTAATAAAAATGTATTTTAAAAAATAATAATAGGGTGGGTTGGGGGAAAATACACAATGTAAGATATGGACTATAGTTAGTAGTAAGATTTTGATGATATTCTTTCATCATTTATAACAAATGTCTCACAATAATTCAAGATGTTGGTGGTGGGTTAATATATGGGACCCCGTATGATGTTATGCACATTTGCTTTGTAAGTTCACAACTTTTACTATACACTTACAGTTTATGTATGTTCATGTATAAATGATATAAAAACAACATTATCATCATTATAAGATGGGTTGGGGGGAAAATGCAACAAATATAGGATACTGTGGTTAGTAGCAATATTTTGAGGGTGTTCTTTCATCATTAGTTAAAAATGTTTCAAAACAATGCAAGGTATGGTGGTAGGGTAAGGCATGAGGCCCTGTATGATGCTTTTTGTTTTTAATACTTAAAAAAAATTTTTTTAAGCTATTTAGATTTCATAAATGTTACATAAAAATATAGGGGATTCCCATATGCCCTGTTCCCTACACCTCCCACATTTTCCCACAGTGACAACATCCTTCATTAGTGTGGTATATTCATGACAATTGATGAAAACATTTTGGAGCACTGTCACTTAGCATGGATTATAGTACACACTGTAGTTTACACTCTCTCGCGCACACTTTCGTAGGTTATGGCAAGAAATGTAATGGCCTGTATCTGTTGTTGTAATGTCATTCAGGACAATTCTCAAGTCCTGAAAATACCCCCATATTTCACCTGTTTTCCCTCTCCCTGCCCTCAGAACCTCCAGTGGCCACTGTCTCCACATCAATGATACAGTTTCTTCCATTGCTAGAATCTCAATAAGTTGTATGCTATTTTATAAGTTCACAACTATTACTATACACTTACTGTTTATACATGTTTATGTATAAGTGATATACTTTAATAATTTTTTTAACATAAAAATATTGAAAGAAGAAAAGGCAATAATGTCAGTATCCATCAAGAGGGGGGGTTAAATAAATTGTGTTACATACATATTATGGAAGACTGTTGCAATGAAAAAGAATATGGCAAACTTATATTTACTCGTATTTTTAAAAAGTAAATTATTTTAAATAAAAATACAAGTTGCAGAACAGGTATATATGAGCCCAAAAATTATAAGATTTGCTCCTGAATTTATAAAATGCCTTAGTATTTCAAAATATACATATGTACATTGCTAAAATATAGTTTAATAAACTGTTATATGTTATATATATGCATATATAATAGACTAGTTAAATCAGTACTGTAAAAGGGCTCAAAGTTAGACTGCTCAGAAATCCATTTTCACATAATTTTTCTGCAGCTTCATGATTTGTTGTCCACCAATGAGCATTGACTTTTTAGATTTATAAATCTAAATCAGCACAAGGAGCGTAATTTGCTAAAATTAAAAAAAAAAAAAGAGACATTTTTGTTTGTTTAGCAAAGGCCAGAAACATGAGAACCACTTATTTATACAAACACAAACAGCTCCCAGGGCTAAGTAAAATGCTCCTGCATAATTTAAATATCCATGAGTTAACAAATGTTTACTGAATAACTGGTATTTGTGATCAGCATTGTTATAGTGATGTGACGCATACTGAGTATATCAAGAATAAGACTAATGCTTTCTTTAAGAACAGTCTATATATGCAGACTGGTAGAAAGAGCATTCATCTAGGTATTATGAAACCTGATTTCTAGTCCTAGCCTCATTCAAAGAAAGTTTTGAAACTTAGCTTTCTGTAAAATACTGGTGTATACGTTAGGATTTATAACTCCAGGGAAAATGACAATACTGTTGTTATAGAATTTTTTTTAGCTTACTACTAAAATACTAGGATTAGTACTTCTAGGACAAATTAGAGGCTGCAGTGCTTAAAATATTTGCCCGACCCTTAAAACAACCCAAATGGTTGGAAGAGTAGCAATAATGCCTGTCTTACAGATAAGGAATTTATGGATCAGAAAGGCAGTGTCCAATGTCTCTAAATTGTTATTATTATCTAAAATTTAATTTTCAGGCCCTTTAATCCAGGGTTCTTTCCACTATACTGTGCTACTCCCCACCATCATTAAAGTCTAAGCTCATTGTAACATATGACACATCATTGCCATCTTTCCATGCCTTCCTTACCAGAGCCTTCCTCCCCCGCCCTCAATGCCCTGCAGATAATCCAAATCCCAGCTTTCTCCTCGAAGACTTCCTAGATTACTCCAGTTCTCTGGCTTCTTGACCAAACTTCCCTTACTTGGCACTTTAGAACTTAATCTACTAACACAGATTAATTTGGCTAGTGGCGAACATAAATGAAATGCTTTCAGGACAGGGACTGTGACTTCCAAAACTTGTTTATCCACCTGCTCTTACATGTAATACAAAGGGGTGCTCAATAAATAAGTTAAATGTATATAATGATTCAAATATGTTTCCTTATTCTGTCATACCTTGACCTCATACATCCAACACCACATTCATAGAAACTTAATTTCCCGCAATGGATGCCATTTTCTGCCCCTATTCTAAAGTGACCCATTCTCTCTCTTTAATCACTTCTAGGACCAGCAGCGACCATTCTTCTCTCTCTTGTATCTGTGAGGTTCTTATCCACTCTTGAGTACATTCAGTAGTAGTTTTTAATTACTCTTTTGTATAATTTTGTCACAGTTCATTTTTCAGTTGGACAGAATCTGAGAATGTCTAAGAAATTGTTTAAAAACACTAAAAAAGCTGCGCTCTCTTGCCAAAATTATTTTAAAGTACAGAAATATAGATGTTAGGCACCAAGATTCTTAGTGCATCAAAACTATCTTCATAAAGCCTTTTGGAAAACAACATCCAACTGCTCAGATAGGATGGAAAATCTGGGGAGGCTTCTGTGATCAAATGGCTGGTCTAGAATGGACAATGAATTCCACTTACATGAAGCTGAGCATTTAGAATTCAAATTAATTTCTGCCCACTATTTACTACACACAAAAAACGTAAAAGGCAGATCATGCAGAGCAAAGATTGGCATTCTGATTGACTTAGGAGCTTTGGTTCCCAACCTCTACCTCAAAGATAATACTCAAACATATGTTGAGTTCTAGGCCCTACAGAGAGAAAACAGTGAGCAAGCTCTAGATAAGATCTCTGTCCTCGTGGAGCTTACAGTCTAACAGTGAAAACAAACAAGTAAATAGAAACTTATAAAGGGTTACCGTCCCATAAAGCAAATGTACCCAAGCAGATAACTCCATTCAGATGCACATCACAATGATCATAAAATAAAGTCACTGCCACCAAAAAAAAATAAGCCTTAGTTTCTTTTTATTTAACCATGCTAAATTAAGGCTGCAGAGGTTTTCCATCTGTTCTCTACACCGAAAAAGAAAGGGTTAAAACAGTATACTCCAGCTTAGGTTACCAATCCCAGAGGTATGGGACCGCTGAGGGTCTCAGAGCTCGTGGAGAGAGGAAGGCGCTCTCCCCAGAACCTGAGCCTTCCGGGGTGCGGGGAGAGGGCTCTCTTTCCGACCTCTAGTGAAAGCTCGAATTTTGAACTTCTGGGGAAGAGAGCTCCCTCTGATTTCCTGTGGAGAGACGGGCGCCCGCTCCCTCTCCCTGAGGCCCTGGTGGAGGAGAGCTCTCGAAGGAGGTTCTCCCTCTGAGTCCCTGGGAATTTCCCTCGGAGCCTCTCGGGGGAGGTCGCGCTCCGCCGAGGCCAGGGCGGCGGACCCGGCGGGTAAAGCGCCTCCAGCGGCCGACGGAGCAGCCTACAGAGGGGGAGCGGCTGGGGGGACTGAGGCGGGAGTGCCGTACCCATTCGGATGTGCAAGCTGGCCGAGGCCACGCAGCTGCCATAGTTGAAGTCATCCTCGATCGAGGAGCACGGGTAGCGAGGGCCAGGGTCGGCCATGGCGCCGCTGAAACCCCACGTCACGCGGGCCGAACAGGAGAAGACGCAGGCCACAACGGCCTTCAGCCCGCTTCCGGGAGGAAGCACTCCAGCCCCAACTAGCCGAGCTGCCCCGACGGAGCGAACCTTGAGCTAATCGATTGTCTCGCGTCTAAAAATTCGGGCAGGCTGAGAAAGAGAGCATTGCTTGCGGGTAGGAGGGAGAGAAAATGGATTACATTCCCAGCGTCCATCTGAAGTGAAACATCTCTCAGATTTTCCTCAACAAGTCCTGTCACCGAGACAGTTGCTAAAAGTGATTGAAGCAATGTCTCATTCATCCATCCTTTCAACAAATACCCATCTAATTCAGCCACTCTTTCAATAATCACACTGGCGATGTACTTTTAATTCTATTATTTTAAAAATAATAGCAACAGTAATATTTCCTAACATTGAACATTCTTTGTGAACCAGTCTTTCTGAATGAGGTAATGCTTAATCCTGAAAGACAAGTCGGTGCCAACCAAAGAAGAGAGGAGTGCCGTAGATAAATTCTCAAGGGACCAACATCTGCAAAGAAGGGAAAGGTAAGATTCTGTTGGGGTTGTGGTGGGATGGAGGGGTGGCAAAGAATGAGGCTGGATAGTTAAAGGCCAGATATGCCAAATGTAGAATTCATCTGAGAGTGACATGACCAGAGGCAGAAAAACAGGAGATGGTGGCATAAATTTAAGAGAAAGATGATGGTGGCAAATATGATGAATCCAGATGGATCAAGAAGGATTAAGATGATACTGGTGCCATTCCAATACAAAGATGAGATGTACATAAATCCAGAGTTAACATCATCCCAGGGCTCCTCAGAATTTTTTGGATGAGTGTGCTTGGATCCACCCAACATTTACCCATTCCTCACTTTATCCTTCAATACCCAAAAGACTAGCAGGTGGAACAGAAAAACTGCAGAGTTGTAATAGAAATAAGGACTGAGTGTTAATGAACCAAGAAAGAAATGACCAACTCTGGGAAGACTATAAATGACTTCATAAAGGTTGTGATTTTTCAACTGGGTCTTAAAGGATAAGTAGGAGTTCACTAGGTAGGAGATACCGCAATAATACAAACATGAAAGAACTAATACAAATTGGAAAAGAACCAGAGAAGGATGAGCAACACTACTGAAGAAAAACAAGATTTTGAGACTTATCAGATATAGGTATCCAGGATGGTACCTGACATAGTAGGTGCTCAGTAAATCCTTTGAATATATCAATTAATCAATCCATTGAAATTATTCAGAGTTTCATTAGGCAGAAACAAGGAAGGTGGTTTTCTAAGAGATAATCGGTTAGGTTATACTGTTTTGAGATAAAAGGAAGAAGTCCAAATAGAATTTTTTGATAAATACTAGAGACAGTATTTGAGAGGAGAATTTTCAGGGCAGGTTCAGTCTGAGAACACAAATATGCAAGTGATCCACTTAGGGTTATTACATGGAGAATGATATTTATATTAGATTTCCAAGACCTACAATAAACAATTTCAGCCTGTTGGTTCATAATACATATCAGAGGATAGAGGAGGAGTCAATTAAGAAAACAGAAGAACCAATATTTCTTATATTCAGAAATATAAGAAGAAAATGTTACCTGGCATTGAGAAGGTCAAAAGACAGAAATTGAAGGAGAGTGTGATGAGGGTCAAATGCTGTGGAACTGATAGAATGAGGCCTGAGGAAAGGCCATTTATTCTGAAAAATTACAGATACTTTTAACCCAAATATGCTGAATATTTTCTTTAAAATATTGTTGTCTTCATTGTCAATGAACCAAATTAAAACCCAAGGCATTATTTTTCTTTCAAGAGCTCAGAATAATGAAATAAATCCTGTACAAGAATAAGAGGAACTAAGACCAGTATCAAAGACCAGATGATGCAATAACTAATCACCAGTTGTTGTTAATGTGTGCTCTGAAACCTGATAATACAATGTCATTTCTTAAACTTTATGCAGAGGGTTTATTTGGGGGGGGTTACTTAACAGCAAGAAAAAGAGAGCCAAATACTTGCAAAGGAAAACATACAAGATTTATGCTCATAAAATGCCAAAGGATTTTTGGAAATCTTGAATGGGATTTTCTTTTTTTTTTTATTTTAAAGATTTATTTTTATTATTTCACTCCTTGCACATGGATCGAACCCTGGACCCTCCATACGGTAGACGGACACTCTATCAGTTGAGCCACATCCGCTTCCCGGTAAGCATTTCTTGTAAGCACTTTTACAACAAATATTGCATCCAGGGTTCCTATAGCCTATAGAAGATTTTTTTTGGGGAAGCACAAATAAGAAAATAAAATCATTAATAATCCTCTTCATCAATCCTAAAAGGATTGTTTTTAAAATTTTAGCACATATCATGTTTTGAAAAAATATTTTAAAATATTTTTTATATTTTTAAGTGGGAAAAGGTTGAGTTATAAGACAATGTGATCCTAATTTTCTTTTTTAAAAAAATAAAAGAACTTAAGGAATAATTACTGCAAGATATTGTCATGAGGTCTTTTTGAAGAAAGCCTAAGAAGCCATTCAACTTTCATTTTTTAAAAAAATGACCAAGTATTGTGTACTATGAATGGCCTCCCTCCATTCCTGGTCCATGTTTACCTCTGAACCCCAATGCATGCATGGTCCTCTTGGGTAAGGCTCAAGGCTGGGATGACACCCAAAGATAGGGTAGGTTAGTGGTCTCTGCTTTGAAAATTACTTCCCAAACTAGAAAATATCCTAGATCCCTATGGATGCTGGGTGTTCTTTGAACATTCATCCCTAGGATGCAGGGTGAGTAGCTACTACCGAGATAGTTGCCTCATATATGTTAAGAGCTGGTGTCTGTCTCACCTGTTTTCTCCTTTACCTGCTTCCAGATTTGTGAGACTTTGATATCTGCTTAACTGGCTGGGACTTGGCTACTGATAATACAGTGGCCCTTGTCAACACAACCTTCAGGGGTTCCTCGGCATTTCCATTTGTTAATCTTTGCAGCTCATTACTCTCTTCTCTCCATCTCTGATGGAAACTCTTGTTCTATGTCCAACTTCTTTTTTTTGGAGGTTGGAGAGTATCTCACAACAAAGGGGTAGGTCACATGGTGAAAGAGTTTTGTGGTTTAACCACAGTCCTATCTGCCAGAAAGCATGTATGCTGGGAGTAAAAGGGTAGGGAAGGGCACAGTGTGTGAGTTTGAGTGGATTCCAGTGCGCTCTTCTGTACATCTGGAACCTCAAACTGCTTCTGCCCACTCTGCCAAAATCCTTCTCTATTAACACTTATTTTCTCTCAGGGACCCAGGTACCTCTCTCTGCGATCCAGTTTCCAAGCCCATCTCCCATACCACCTAATACAGTTGTTTACATTTGAACCCTCATTTTGGATGGGGTTTGGTTTCCTCCCATAGGTTTTATAAGCCCTTGACAAATCAGGGAGTGTTACTAGATACATTTTCAATGTATCAGTTAGAATGCTTTTGACCACAAATAACAAGACTTCTGCTTTCAAAACTAACTTAATAAGGGAATTTATCTCAAATAATTATAAATCCACAGGCAGAGCAATTTCAAGGCATAGAACAAAGGAACTGCTCAATGATGTTATAAAGGACACAATTCTTTCTCTCACCAGACTATCCTCAGGGCTTGCTTCATTCTACTGTAAGTCTCCATGTGGTTGCAGATTGGTTCACTGAGCTAACCAAAGCTATGTATTCCTATTTAGATCCAGAGAGAGATTGCCATCCCCAGCCCCACCCCCACAAATCGTATATTATTGTGCCAATTTCAGTTATATCCCACCCTGAATCTTTGTACATGGATGCCTGCAGTTTTAAATATGGAGGTCAGGGTAGACCTTAGTCATATGGAAGAGCATCCTAGACAATAAATAGTAAGGGCAAAGGCTCTAATGTAGGACCCAGCCTGGTATATTCAAGGACCGGCAAAGAGACAGTGTGGCTGAAGCAAAAGGAGCAAGGCAATGAGATCAGAGGATAATGGACTGAGGTGACAGGGAGGTAGGGAGAATGCAGATCATATGAAGAGTTAGATTTTTATTCTGACTTATGATAAAAATCATTGCTAGTTTCTGAGCAGAGGAGTGGCATGATCTGATGTGATTTAAAAGGACCAGCCTGGCTATAAAGTTGTGGAAAGACTGTAGGAAGCAAGGATGGTTGGGAGAGACCAGTTATGGGGCTACTGCAACACTAAAGACAAGATATAATGGTGGCTCAAACTGAGGTGGTAACAATGGAGGTGGGGGGAAATGGTCAGATTCTAGATATCTTTGAAGAGAGTCAATGGGATTTGCCAATGGATTGAAAGTAGTTTATGAAGAAATAGAGAAATCAAGGATAACTAAGGTTTTGGGTACAAGCAACTGGAAAGATGGAATTGCCATTAATCTAGACATGGGAAGAATGTGGGAAGAGTAGGTTCGGGAGACATGTTCAAGAGATCAATTTTAAATATCAGTCTGGAGTTCAGGAGAAAAGTCTAGGCTAGACACATAAATTTGGCAGTCCTAGGTATATAGATGTTATATAAAGCCTTGGAACTGGTTGATACCATCAAAGGAGCAGGTATAGATAGAGAGAGGAATCACAGATTGACATTTAGAGGTCAGGGAAAGAGGATGAATGAGCAGAGAAAACTGAGGAGCCATCAGTGAGGTAAGAGAAAATCTAAGAGACTGTGGTGTCTAAGAAGGAGGGGGTGATGAACTGTGTCAAAAACCACTGATAGGTCAAGTAAGATGGGAACGGAGAATTGACTAGTATGGTTAGCAATGATATGGGGATCATAGGTGATCTTGAGGAGGGTGGTCTAATAAGAGTGGGTTTAAGAGATGAAAGGAGGAGCAAAACTGGAGACTGAGAATATTCAATTCTTTGCTACAAAAGGAGCAAAGAGATGGAATGGTGGATGGAAGGCAGAAGTGGCATCAAAAGAAGTATTTTATTTCTTATAAGGTGGGAGAAAGAACAGTGTATTTGTGTGCTGATGGAATTGACCCAGTAATGAGTTAAAATAGATTATGTAAAATAGAGGGGAGAATTTCTGCCCTTGATGTTCTTGAGGAGGGAACAGGGGAAAGGATCTAGTGCAAAAGTGAAGAGATTAGATTTAGGAGAACATATAATTCATCTATGGAAAAGGAGTAAACATTGATACAGATGCTGATAGGGAAGGTAAGCTGATGTGATAGTGAGATTCTGTGTACATTTTTTCTGATGCATCTGTATTCTCTATAAATATTCTCAAGGGCATCAGCCAAGCTGATGGGGTTGGGGAAAAAGTGATGGGAGTTGAGGAGAGAAAAGAAAATATAGACAGTGTTCAAGGAGAGCAGATGATTAAATGGACTACAGGTGCATAGTATGATTGCTTGATTACTTGAGGGTCATGGCCTTAATTTTAAATTATGTCCAATTAATGGCAGTGTGTGTGTGTGTTGTTTTTCTCCAGCTTCAATCATGTTCATGGATGCAAGGCCAGAAGTTGGAAAATCTGATTTGACCAGGATGGCAGAATTGCCAAGAAAGTTTGACAAAGTGAGAGAGGAGCCAGGGAATGAAGAGAATATGTATGAAAATGATTATAATAATTGACTATGGACTTTAAACTGAATAAAGAGAAAAGTGAGGCCATTGAAGGGTTAGGGCCAGAGAAGAGGTGGCAAGATTTGGGGTTAGAGATTGTAGTGAAGGGGAAAGACCGTTGGGGTCAAAATATTAGAGGGAGTGTGCTAGAAGGACAGGAGGTGTGGTCAGAGAATGGAATAGAAATTATGAATGGGACACAGTTTTTGAGAAAGTTCTAGGGGATGATCATGGGAATGAGTGTTGAAATAGGGTAGAGAACAAGATCACTGGAGGAGAGGAGTCAAGGGATAGAGTGGCCAGGGTGTTGGAAAGATTATCATCTATTCTACGGGTATAGTTCAATCACAAGAGTTAAGTCAGAACTAGTATTGGAGAAAGTGACAGTGAACCAGACACTATATAATCTAAAAATGAGGAGGACAACATGACGCAGGGGCAGTCAGTAATCACAGCAACAGTGAAGATTAGTAATGATATAACCTGATAATAGGACATTCAAAGCTCAAAGGCAGGGAACTGAGAGTGCCTACAACTGCAAGCAGGAGAACTGCATCCATTATCCACATGGAATCTAAGCCCCTTATCAATATAGAGGTGGAGTGGACATCACCATCCCAGGGCCCACAGAATGGAGGAATAAAATGTGGATTAGAGTGGACTTAATGATATACTACTATAAAATTTTTGTGACTACTAATAGAAGAAATTATATCATTGACAGAGAGAAAGTGGCCACAGTAGTTGCTGAGGGCAGGGAGTGATGAGGGGACATTTTTGGGACTTGGAGTTGTCCTAAATGATATTGCAGGGTCAGATGCTGGACATTATATATATACTTTAAAAAATTTCTCTCCCCTTTTCCCCTCTCCCCCCAGTTGTCTGCTCTCTGTGTCCATTCGCTGTGTGTTCTTCTGTGACGGCTTCTATCCTTATCAGAGGCACTGGGAATCTGTGTTTCTCTTTGTTGCATCATCTTGTTGTGTCAGCTCTCCGTGTGTGCAGTGCCATTCTTGGGTAGGCTGCACTTTCTTGCATGCTGGGCAGCTTTCCTTACGGGGTGCACTCCTTGCCCATGGGGCTCCCCTATGTGGGGGACACCCCTGCATGGCAGGGCACTCCTTGTGCACATCAGCACTGCTCATGGGCCAGCTCCACATGGGTCAAGGAGGCCCGGAGTTTGAACCTTGGACCTCCCATATGGTAGGCGGACGCTCTATCCATTGGGCCAAGTCCGCTTCCCCTGCTGGACATTATATATCCTGCCATAACCCACTGAATGTACCAGGGGAGAGTGTGAACTACCGAGTAAAGTATTATCCACACCAAAAAAAAAAAAAAGAATATTTGTATATTCACACCAGAGAATCTGCAGCCGTAAAAAAGAATGGGTTAGAGCTATGCTAGCTGACTTGAAGAGAGCTCTGTGAGGTACTGAGCAAGAAAAGCAAGATATGACCAGTGTCTGTAATATGATCCCATCTTTAGTAAAGCAACAAGAAGAACCTTGTCTGTAACTATGATTAAAGAGTAGGGAGAAAGTAATGGAAAAGTACATGGCAGGGAATGACTGTGTAGAGATGACATTTACTTGACAGGAAAGGGGGAGAGAGAGAAGAATGTAGCAAGCAAAAGAAGATAAAGCAGACCACTAAACAATGTATATGAAACGGCCACGTATGCATTTTCGTAAAACTATGTGTAGATATTTAAAAAGGATTTAACACAAATAAAAAATAAGAAATGAAAAGTATGATTCCTTGAACTTGACAATTGCATTTAAGATGATTATGTAAATGAATATCCTATTTGTAAGAAATGTACATGGCAGTATTTTGTTTAAGGAATAGGAAACGTGCAACCTGCTCTCAAATGTTCAGAAAATTGACTATTGATAGAATGATATGATAGAGGTGGCAAAACATTAAACTTTTTTTTAAAGATTTATTTTATTTATTTCTCTCCCCTTCCCTCCCCTGCCAGTTGTCTGTTCTCTGTGTCCATTTGCTGTGTGTTCTTCTTTGTCCGCTTCTTAAAACATTAAAATTGGGATACTGGTGGGTGAGTGTATTTTGGAGTTCTCTGTATGAGGTTTGTATTATTTTTGCAAAAGTCCCATAAGATTGAAATTATTTCAAAATAAAAAGCTTAAAAAATATATATAAACACAGAAAAATGACAAAAAACAAAACAAAACAAAACAAAACAAAAAACCACCAAAAAACTCAAAGGCAGTTTTAGGGAAGATGGAAGGAACATGGTCTGATACAATTGCCAACATTTAAAATACAGGAGACTTCACATAATCTGGATTTCACATAAAACTCTTGCTTCTTGGTAAACTAGAAAATTTGGCAAAAACACACCTTGCTATCTGCTTCACTCATTTATAGAGATTTCCTGGGTCCTCCCTGTATTTGAGTTTGCAACCTCTGTTCTAGCAAATGGAGGGCTCTACATTCTTAATCATATCTTCCCTCTATGTTGGTCAGCTTATTCAAGTAGTCAATTTAAGAGATATAGGCCTGTAATTGTGATAACACATATATGTAACCGAAAATTTCCCATTTTAACCACTTTTGAGAGTATATATGGTATTGAGTATATTCATAATGTTGTGCTACCATCATCACCATCCATTACCAAGACATGTTCAGGACCTCAAACAGAAACTCTGTACATATTACGCAAAAACTCATCATTCCTCCAGCCCCTAGTAACCTCTAATCTACTTTGTTTCTAGGAATTTGCTTATTTTAGCTATTTCATATAAGTGGAATCATATATGGAATCATAACCTGATATCTTCAAGGTTCATCCCCATTGTTGTATATATTGGAACTTCATTCCTTTTTACAGGTGAATGATATTCTATGTATATACCTCATTTTGTTTATCCATTCATCAGTTGATGGACACTTGGGGTGTTTCCACCTTTTGGCTATTGTGGATATTGCTGCTATGAACATGGGTTCACAAGTTTCTGTTTGGTTTCCTGTTTTCAATTCTTTGGGTATGTACCTAGGAGTGGCATTGCCCTGTCACATGGTAAATCTATGTTTAACTTTTTAAGTTACCACCAAACTGTTTCCACAGTGCCTACATCATTTTACATTCTCACCAACAATGTATGAGGGTTCCAATTTCTTTGCATCTTCACCAACGCTTGTTATTCTCCTTAAAAAAAAAAAAAAAAGGCCATCCTAGTGGGGTGTGAATTGGTATCTCCTTATGGTCTTTTAATTTTTTTTAAGGTTTATTTTTTTCTCCCCCCTCCCTCCATTGTCTGCTCTCTGTGTCAATTCACTGTGTGTTCTTCTGTGTCTGCTTGTATTCTCATTAGGCAGCTCCAAGAACTGATCCTGGGACCATCTGAAGTTGGAGACAGGCGGTCATTCTCTTGTGCCACCTCAGCTCCCTGATCTGCTGTTTCTCTTATTATCTCTCCTCTGTGTCTCTTTTTGTTGCATCACCTTGCTATGCCAGCTCTCCATGTGGGCCAGCACTCCTGCGCGGGGCAGTACTCTGCGCAGGCCAGCACTTCGTGTGGGCCAGCTTGCCTTCACCAGGAGGCCCTGGGCATCAAACCCTGGGTCTCCTATATCATAGAGCTATGCTAGCTGACTTGAAGAGAGCTCTGTGAGGTACTGAGCAAGAAAAGCAAGATACAACCACTATCTGTAATATGATCCCATCTTCAGTAAAGCAATGAGAAGAACCTTGTCTATAACTATGACAAGTTATAGACAATGGCCCAATTCCTTGAGCCACATCTGCTTCCCTGTTTTTTGTGTTTTTTTAAAGGCTGGCAAAATAATTTATTATTGGAGACCAAATTAACAGTACAGAATATTAAAATAAACAGCTGCAACAAGGAATGGAATCTCTTCTTCTTTATTGGTGCTGAGGTAGCATTTAGGTAGAAAATAGTTGCACCTGAAGATTAACTATAAATAATCTATACCAATGGTTCTCAACCCCAGCTGTACTTTGGTTATTATGGTTTTGATTTGCATCTCCCTGGTAACTTGATGTTGAGCACCTTATCATGTGCTGGTTAGCCATCTGTATATCTTCCTTTGAGAAAGCATGTACAGACTAAGTATGCATAGGTTGACAAAATCTTGATCATTAGAACAAAGGGATATCAGAACTATTGCTCAAACAATATTTCCTTTGGCAATTTTCAATTATATAGATATATATATATTTTAAAAGATTTATTTTTTATTTCTCTCCCTTCTCTGCCCCTTCCCCCCAGTTGTCTGCTCTGTGTCCATTCGCTGTGTGTTCTGTATCCGCTTGCATTCTTGTCAGCGACACCAGGAATCTGTGTCTCATTTTGTTGCATCACCTTGCTGCGTCAGCTCTCCATGTGTGTGGTGCCATTCCTGGGTAGGCTGCACTTTTTTTGTGCTGGGTGGCTCTCCTTACGGGGCACACTCCTTGCATGTGGGGCTCCCCTGTGCAGGGGACACCCCTGCATGGCAGGGCACTCCTTGCGCACATGGCAGGGCAAGCTCATCACATGGGTCAGGAGGCCCTGGGTTTGAACCTTGGACCTCCCATGTGGTAGGCAGATGCCTTATCCATTGGGCCAAATCCGCTTTATATAATTTTCAATTATATTTTGTGGACTACGTTTAGAGAGCAACTTTTGGAAATTCAGATAGGAGTATGAATTAGTCAACCAAATGGGTGCTGATGCAAAATACCAGAAATGGGTTGGTTTCTATAAAGGGTATTTATTTGGGGTAGGAGCTTACAGATACTAGGGCATAAAGCATAAATACTTCCCTCACCAAAGTCTGTTTTCACTTGTTGGAGCAAGATGGCTGCCGACGTCTGCAAAGGTTTAGGCTTCCTGAGTTCCTCTCATCCTGGACTTGCTTCTCTTTCCTCCGTGTGCTTACTTCCTGGGGCTCCAGCTTAAGGCTTCAGCATCAAACTCCAATATCAAAACTCCAACATCAAAACCCCTCAACTCTGTCCCTTCCCATGCCTTTTGTCTGTGAGTCCCCACCCACCAAGGGGTGGGGACCCAACACCCTAATGACATGGCCCAATCAAAGCCCTAATCATAATCACACCCAGGTACAGACGAGATTACAAAAATAATCCAATATTTCTTTTTGGAATTCATCAATAATATCAAACTGTTACAGAGTACTAAATGATAGGAGAGCAGGTCATCATATTACACAAACTCAACATATGTGAATTCAGGTATACATGATTGACAATCATAAAAAATAAAGGCAGAGTGAGAGAGAATTAAAATTTTAAAAAATTATTTCTGTGATTGTGTTTCATATTGTAACTACAGTAACTATTTTTAAAAGTGTGATAGGTATGTTAGTATAAGAAATACTTATTAAATAATGGGAATCATAATAATGCATAATTTTCTATTTAAGAAAAGGGTCTTGGAATGTGTTGGTCGCATAAAATGAGGTTCTAGTGCAGGTGTTCTTACCGTTTTTTATTCCACAGACCCCTCTGCCAGTCAGGTAAAAACCAGAGACCCCTTACTAAGTCTACAATATATGTGTATTAATTCATAAATATATCACACCTGCACCAATATGTCCCCACAAGAGTATGTTTTTGAATTTCAATTTAAGTTCATGGACCTGTTAGAAACCCCTGTCCTAGTGTATATCATCACTGTTGATCTCTAGGAGGCGCTATTCCCTAGGATTGCAACATGAAAAGATGGTGCTGATGGCCTCAGTTCAATCTCACCGTCATTAAAGTCAGGATTTTTCTCACCACTTTTCCAGCATTTCCTCTTTTTGTTAGTACATTGCATCATACCTACTATTATCGGTATAAACGGCAGAAGATTTTGAAACAATAGTTTTGCTTAAACACCATTTTGAAAGCAAAAAGGAGATTCTGCAAAGCACTTTGAGGAAGGAATAAGTGATGGAACAACGTTTCATCAGGGAAGCTCGGGAAGAAGAGAAGGTTGTATAACCAAAGAGCAGAGAGGCAGACTCGTGAAGAAAAGGAACATAATTTTACTCTGACTTGATCTCTTTTTCTGTTGTTATCTATATTCATCTTTCCCAATAATCACTCCATAAGTGCATAACTTAACCTGTTTAAAACCAGGAAAGGTTGGGAAGAAAATATGCCAAACTGTTTCGAGTGGTTGTCTTGGAATGAGTGGAGTTATGAACGATGATTTTCTTCTTTCAATTTGTTCTGTGTCTTCCAAGTTTTCCTTAATGAACACATATCTTCTTTCTGACAGGAAGAAACAAAAATGAACTTTCTAAAGAAGTAAAGATAAGGCTCATACCCATCCACGCCAGGAGACAGCCCATTGCAGGAGAGGCAGGGGCGATGGTCGACGGTCCATTAGTTCTGCAGTTCTGGTCTTTCTCCTGCTCTCACTCTTGGCCTTGTCTCTTCAGTCACGTCCTAAACCCAGAGGAATAAAAGAACTCTGTTCAAACCAAAAGCCAACGCTTCAGGGATGGATAACCAGAGGCAGGGAGACCCCCGGCCGGGCCGCGTGTCCACTAGGGCATCTCCGAGGAGAGACGCTTTGCGTCATGTGGGGACCGCCCCTTCTAGGGCCTGGGCACAGCGCGTTCTGCAGCCTTGGCCGCTGTCGTGGAAGCAGGATATCCGCGGTTGTGCAACGGCACCTCGCGGGCCTGGAGAAGGCCTGGGCTCGCGCATCCCTTCCTCGGCCTTTCGCGTCCTTGCGGGCAGGAGAGCCATGGCCTGGGCGGGGCCGGCCGGGAGCTGCGGGGTCCGCGGCACGCTCTCGGCGCGCACGCTCCTGTTCGACCTGCCGCCCGCGTTGCTCGGCGAGCTCTGCGCCGTCCTGGACAGCTGCGACGGCGAGCTGGGCTGGCGCCGCCTGGGTGAGTGCGGCCCGCGCGAGGGGCTGCGGCGCCGCGGCCCGGGGGCGGCGCGCGCTCGGGTGGCCCCGCCGCCCGCGCTGTGGGGCGAGCCGCGCGCCGTGGTCGACGGCCCGGGCGGCACCGGCTGGCGCGGCCTCGGGCAGGTTTCGACCGCCGGAACCTGCTCTTTTCTCTCCCGGGGAAAACGTAAACATTTCCCGAGAAACATGCGATGGCTCTCCCGTCTTTATCAAAGAAATTTTGGGTATCGCCATAGTAATGAGTGGAGGCTTGGGAAAGGTTACCAGCCTCGTTTTTCTATCACCTTCCTGCCTTATCCAGATCGGAATATTTTACATTAGAACGTACATGTCATGTCTAGTTTTCCCTGCAAAATTCCCTCATCGTATAATTTTCATATTAAAAATTGTTATAACTCCAAAAGATTTATCCTTTGGGGTTTTCCATGGACCCCCAAGTCCGTAATTTAACTAAATTTTAAGTGAAATGCTAAAGTAAAATACTATTTATAATTAACTTGCCTCCTGGTTTTCTTAGTTAAATGTGTCTTCCTTATTTATCCAATTTGGTCAAATGAAGGTTTTTGCTAAAGAATGGCTTTTTATTTTAACTAAGAAAACTGGCTCCAAAACTCTATTTTATGTGGACATTGCGGGAAGCTGAGCAATGAACTGTCGGAAGTGTTGTCATCAGAAATAGTTCAGATAAAAATCTTTATTTTATGAAGTGCAGGGTTTTGCTAGATTTTGATACTCCATGATGTCATATTTAATGTGAATTGAAAGTAAGCACAGTTATATCAAAACATCTGTTTTAATTATCTGAAATAGCTATTTTTCTTACCAAGTATAGCAGAACTATGAGGAGAAAGTTTTGTTTGTTGTCATCAAAATGGTCACCCATGCTGGAATTGTGGCATTAGACTTCTATTAATTTAAAAATTGTTCACATATTACATGCTCTGTGATTTTAAATTATGGCCCTTAAGTAAAAAAAAAATTCAGGAAAGGATATGCAAGTCTTTAGTTTCTGGAAAAAATAGAGATTTCCGGTATGCATTTGAGGGATAAGATTCCTTCCCCACCAGAATGTTTTAAAATGGAAATGACATGGGCAATATTTGCACCCATAGATTTACTAGTGTTACTGAATTTGTGAGAGAAAAATGTTCTTACTCTAGTCCAGTCAGGGAATGGGGCCAGGAAGGTATCATAATTTGAGTAAGCAGGTTGGCAGAAACTGTAAAAATGAAGATACACCCCATCTAAATAAAAGAGCAGTCAGCATTCAATCCCAGGTGACTGCTGATTTTCAGGAAGTCCAGCCCAGTGCTGCTGGATCTTCTCTCACTATTTTTTTTTAATAGTCAGAAATCCAGATATTCATGTTTTACATGGATTGTCTTATAAAAGCCTTCCAATTGCCTTATGAGGCAGATGCTATCACCAGATTTTAACAGATGAAGAAACTGAGGTACAAAGAGGTTAAATAACTAGCCCAAGTTTACTTAGCTAGAAAGTGGCAGAACCAGGACTTGAACATGTGGCAGTTTGGGTCCAGGGCATGCCCTTAACCATGGTTATTCTGCACTCCCCCATGACCGCCCCAAGGTTACAACCAATGCTGTGCTCTGCCCTGCTGTATCTCACAGTGTCCCTAAAAGTACAATTTCTAACATGAAAGAGCAATTCAGTGTGCCATTTCCTATATGCAGCCCCATTTTTCTAGTGGATCTAGAATGTTTACTCTTGATAATTCATTGTAATTCATTGTGCAGAGAGTTGCACCTACTGACTGCCTGGACCACATGGGTCTGAAAGGAAATCAGGTACTGACCCGCTGCTTCACGAATTGTCGGCTCAATGAGAAGGGAATGCTGGCCCAGCACAGAGTGATGAGGGAAACTGCCACTGTTAACCATGCTGAGTTTTCCTGCTTGGTACAGGGAAGGCAGAAAGGAGGGAAGAGGTTCAGAGGAGGGAAAACTTGGTTTTAAAAGGAGAAGGGATAATACTGAGGACTGAATCAAGAAGTCAGCCAAGAGCTTGAAGGTACAGAGCCCCCAAAACTCCATATAGAAAAACTGCAGTAGTAATAGGTAATATAGTTATGAACTGATCATGATTCTTGATGATGGTGACTATTAAGACGATGTTTACAAAGGTAGCTTAGACAAATGGGGACTGAATCATGTCCGCCACAAGAGACTTGTTCAAGTCCTAACCCCGGGCCTGTGGGTGTGAACTCATTCGTAAACAGAATCTTTGAGATCCTATTTAGATGAGGCCAAATTGAGCCAAGGTGGGTGAGCCTTAATCCAATTTGGCTGTAGTCCTTATAAGCAGAGAAAATTGGGATGTGGTCAATAGAAGCTAGAAGTCAGAAGAATCCAGAGATTGAGGCAAATCACCATGTGACAGAGGCAGAGATGCAAGCCAAGGAGTCAAGGGTTACTGGCAAGCCAGCACCAGAATTCTCCAGACTCCGGGAGAAAACATAGTCTGTTGAGACCTTGGTTTATACTTCTAACCATGAGACAATAAATTCTTTTTGTTTCAGCCACCCCTTTCTGTGGTATTTTTTCATAGCAGCCCTAACAAAGACATATAGCGACCTATATAGTCAGTGTATACAGGATAATGCAGGCTAGTGTTCACAAAGCTGAATCACCTGTGCCATCTGTTAAGCCTTCAGATACCCAACCTCACAGCTACAGCTGCTGATTCAGTAGGTCTGGGTTGAGGGTCTGGTATCTGGTTTTTTTGTTTTGTTTTGTTTTGTTTTTCTGATGTATAACCTTAAGCCACATTTGCTTCTTTGTAGTATCTTAGTATAACAGTTTCCTTTTTTTACCATCCTCTTTCAGTATCCCACTTAATTCGTTTTCTCTTTAAAATGATTCTACATATTAATCTTCAAATCATTTTTGCAAAATATTGTTATTTAAAACAATGTAATCACAAGATAATATATTCTCTGGTTGACATTGATGACTTTGGGGCTTTATAGTAAAAGCAAGAGCCCAGACAGGAAAATGTTACTTATCGTACACCACTTTGCAAACATGATAACATATATACAAAGCCATTTGAAACACATTTAATAACATTACCATAGACTGGCTTTAAATGAAATTGTTTGGAGTATCTCACACTGTAAAACCTCTCACCACTGATGACACAGAGAGGAAAATCCTTTTCCCAGATACTATATAATAGGTGCATGCAGTTTTCTTCCTCGCAAAAGAAATTATTAGTTATATTAAAACAAATTCAGTGTAAAATCACATTAAATTTGTATCTGGATATTCAGTAAAGATAAAATTATAGTAATATAACAATAATAGCTGCCATCTTTTGTTTGCTTACTATGTGCCAGACACTATGCTATTATATCATTTACTTAACAAATATTCTAGAAGGCAGGTACTTTGATTAGTGTCATTCTATAGATAGGGAAACTGACTTCCAGAGAATCTAAATAACTTGCCTTAAGTCACATCTAGTGAGTGGCCAACTTGAATTCTACCCAGATGGTCCTGAGCCTGTATTATTATATTTTAATTTTTTAAATTGACTTTTATTTTAGAACAGTTTAGATTCCAGAAAAGTTTAGAAAACACAGAATCCCCATATTCTCTGTGCTTAGTTTCTCCTATTATTAACATCTTACATGAGTATGGTACATTTGTTACAGTATTAGTTTATACCTGAAATCCTTGTTCTGTCGTGTCACCTTAGACTCCTGCCTGTGACAGTTTTTCAGACTTTCCTTTTTTCTGATGACCTCGACAGTACTGCAAAGGACTGGTCCGGGATTTTGTAGAATATCCCTCAGTTGGGATTTGTCTAATATTTTTCTCATGTTTAGCTTGAGGTTATGGGTGTGGGGAAGAAGACCACAGAGATAAAGTGCTATTTTCATCATATTATATCAAGGCTGCGTACTATCAACATATTACTGTTGCTGTAGACTCTCCTTACTTGGCTGAGGTGGTAGCTGTCAGGTTTCTCCTGTGGAAAGTTACTCTTTCTCCCCTTTCCATACCATAGTCTTTGGAAGAAAGTCACTATGTGCGGGCCACACTTAAGGAGTGGGGAGTTATGCTCCCCTTCCTTGAATGTGGAGAGGAGGTCTTTTGACGGTTATGCTATTTCTCCCACTTTACAATATTTTCTCTAGATCTTACTTCCACCCTAAACTACTACCTCATTTCTCTGTTCCCCTTTACACTAAAATTCCTCAAAAGGGCTATTTATAGTCCAGTTTCTTCTCATTCTCCCCTGAACCTGCTTCAATGATTTTCACCTCCTCTGCTCTGCCTTGTGGTTAGTTCTCAGTCCTCACCTTATTAGACGTGCTTGATCACGCCTTTCCTCTTGAAATACTTTCTTTACTTCCAGAACATTACACTCTCCTTTTAAGTTTCTATTTATCTCTGATCTCTCAGAGTGTTCCTGGGCTTATTCACAATCTATTCTGTTTATCTATTATCCCCTCTATCTTGTAAAGTCCATCTCTATGCTAATAACTCCCAAATGTCTAGCTGGGTCTATTTCTTGAATTCCAGTCTCATCTACTTCCTTGCCTACTTGTAGACATCTCTGATATAGCAGTTCAGGACAGTGCCCATCACCCCCTGAGTTTTTCTCATCTCAGATAATATCAACTCCATCCTTCCATTTGTTCAGGTCAACAATATTAGAATCATCTTTGACTCGTTGCTTTCTCTCACAGACTACATCCTGTCTCTCGGCAATTGCTGTTGACTCTGCCTTCAGATTATATCTGATAACCTAACCATTTCTTACCACTACCACCACAGCCATCCTGGTCCAAACCACTATCACATCCCACTTGGATGATTTCAGCAGTCTTCTCACTGGGCTCCCTGCTATTGTGCTTGTCCTTTTTAAATCTGTTTTCAACACAGCAGTTAGTGTACCTGTTAAACATGTAAACGATACTCTATCATTACTCTATTTAGAACTGTCCAGCAGCTTCCCATCTCACTCAGAGTAAACACCAAAGTCCTTAATGGCTTTCCTTATTTCCTTCTTCCTCCTGTTCCTTTAACTCCATCTACATTAGCCTCCTTATTTCTTCAACAGGTGAGCAACAGTCTTCCCTCAGGTAACTTCCTTCATTTTTTTGCTTAACTATCTACCTACCCTGACCACTCTTAAAAAATTGACATTCCCACTGCATTATACCTCTTTCTTGCTTTATTTTTCTCTATCACACTTATCACTTCTCACATATTTCATATATATATTATTTCTTGTCCCAGTAGAAAATAAGCTTTATGAGAGCAGGACTTTTTGTCTTTCCTGTTCCCTGCTTGCTCCCCTGGCATCTAAAATTGTACCTAGCACAGTGTAGGCATTTAGTAAATATTTGTTGATTAAATGAACAACATTACATTTTCAAATGTCCATACATTTTCAAATGTCCATATCCAAAACCTTGTTGGACAGAATCTTGGACAAAGTACTATGCTAGATAAAATTGAAGGAATTTCTCATTTAATGTAGGCAATAGACCTATAAAAATGCTGTAAAGAACTTTAACAAAGGAAGAACAGATAGGAAAATAGAACTGATCATCACCTGGGTATGCAGTTACACAGCTTCTGGTATTGAAGGGTGAACTGTGTCAAAGACAAAATGACACCAGACAATGTGAAATAGGCAAGGATGAGTTTATTCATAGCTACCATGGAAGGGGAGAGAGAGTAGACCCCAACTCCATCAAACAGGCTAGCAAGCTTTTTTGAGGACTGGGGGTGGGTTAGTGGAAAAGCACTGGAAGATAGTGAGGGGGACGGATCGCTGGGACGGGTGAGTGATTTGCTGAGGTTGCCATTAGGACCTTTTGGTCCAGAATGTTTTCCTTTGCAGTAATTAGGCCACCTCAAATCTGTAAGGGCCAGGAAAGAGGAAGAGTGAAATAAGGATCTGCTTAGTTAGAAACTTTTCAGCATCCTGGATAGTTAATGGCCTAGGTGAGTAGGAGGTCAGGGGCCTGGAGTTTGCAACAGCCTGTCTAAAGTTTAGTGATGCTAAAAGGAAGTGAAGATTGTCTTGGTCAACTGTTTCACATTATCTCCAGTGATAGTTAACATTAGGTCCTTCCTTGGGTCTAGAATTGAGAGAGTGGAGCAGAGGGAGGGACCCCTGAGAAATCATCCTTGCCTGTCCTCTCCACTTTTGGGATAGGAGTCCCACTCAGGTATGAGGTGAAAAGTGTAGATAAGCTTACATCTAGATCATTTCTTGTAAAATTTATTAACTAGTAGGTGTTAAGTGCTACAGTCTAGCACGAGCAGGAGAGCTATTTAATTTTCAAGTTTTGTTTTGTTGTACTTCTGGGGAATTAAGTTCAATCCTAAAGTTTCTTGAAAACAATTGGATTAATTTCTTTCTGTGCTTTGCCTCTCTAAGCATCTTTCTTTTTCCCTTTATGTTATCTTAACCTTTGCAAGAATGCAGTCTTAATTTCTTAGGGGTTTTGGCATGTGGTTACATGCAAATACAAACAGTCCAAATAAGGGTGCGTTGAATTATTCTAAAAAACCCCTTCACATACTGATTTGCATGTGGACAGACAATTTCTATGACTGAATTCCCCAGCGGTCAGGACTACCTGCACTCTCTAAACAGATTTCATGGACTTTTGTATTTTGAGTTCAGATAAACTGATTTCTGAATTTCTCAGATGGGTTTTTTTGCCATCAACAAAAAGATTATTTACCTTCCAAAAGGTGATTCTAAACAATGCTTAATTACAGCATGTTTTTCTTAATTTGTCTTTTTAATATATAATGCTCTTAACTTTACAGCACAGTTCGTCATTTGGAAATGTACTATTTTATTTGTTTTGTACTGTGAATAAACGAAGTCCTATGTTTTGCAAGGAAACAAGAAAGAAAGGATTGGAGAAAACTGCAAATACTGAAGAATATAATTTACATGTCAAAAGTTTGCATTTCCGTAGCATCAAATTGAAGCTATTGTTTTATAGAACTTGATCAAAATGAGTTACATATTTTCTGGATGCTTATTGTCTTCAGTGGGATTTTGATTCAGAATTCATCATCATTAGAGAAAAGCTATTAAGGTTGCACTGTGAATCACCAGTTGGGAAAGAGAAAACATACTTCATTTCTAGTGTTGGAAGAAATCCATGCATGCAAGCTGCATCCATTTTAACTGAATCCTGAGTCAGTTTCACACCGTGAACTTTCTATGATTAGAAAAATGCTTTTGCCTAATCTAGCTTTCTTTAGACTTAGTGCAAACTCAGAACCCTTTACCCCCATCAGTGTTGGGGACTAAAACCCCCAGATCATTTGTCATCTGTTTGTTTACCCTCCAGCTGATTCTCAGACATTTGCTTAAAGGAAGAGTCTTACATTAGCAGTTTCTCAGCCAAGTCACAGGGTGTGACAGCACAGAGCCAGGGCCTGATGCACTTTTAAAAGGGAGAGTCAGAAATTAAAAAAATAAAGGCAAAATGGGTAGTGGAATGTTGTGGGAGAATTGGCATCCCCTCTAGCTTGAAAAGTTAACTCGTTGGATTTCCTTAATTGTTATAAACTGTTCTTTTCCTGCTGTGAGAACTATTGTGAACTATAAAATGTTTATACCTTTTAATGTGCAACTAATGTGTGGGAGACTATACTGTTGCCACTGGGTGGATCTTCCATAAAATAGAGCTTCCAACTTTGCATCACCTTTTCAAAAATCTTAGCTTGGTGCCATTCCTTTCAGGTTAAAGTTTAATTTGTTAAGCCACAATCTGTCTATTATTCATCAAGCATCTATTGAAAATCTACTATGTGCTAGGCATTTTCCTTGATTCTAAGGATACAGAGGTAATCCGGAGTGTTCCTGGAGTTCTGTTGACCTTTTCTTCAACAGGAACCCTCTGCTTTTTTTTTTTTTTTTAATATATTTTTATTAGAGAGGGTATGAATTTACAAAACAATCAAGCACATGTTTGGAATTCCCATACAACACCCCTCCACCAACACACTACATTGTTGTGAACATTTGTTACCGATTATGAGATAATATCATCAGACTATTACCACTAATTGGTCCATAGTGCACACTTGGCATACTTTTTCCATATCCCGTATTATTAACACAGTACATCTTTGGCATTGATGCAAGAATATTACAGAATTGTTGTTAACTATACTTGGTAGGTTTCATTAACCATATTTTTTCCATGCTCCTCTACATTCTTACCACCTTGCAATAGTAATGCACATTTGAGGAACCTTCTGCATTAAGCATGCTGCTCTCCTCTTTGCACCGCTCATGCCCTCTTCATTTCTGGGACAATTCCTCTTTCCTCTTCCCTCAGTCTATTTAAACCTCATCCCATTCTATCCTTGTTGCAAAGCCAACTGATGTCCCATTTCCGTCACATTCTTTCTCTGCCTATCTTGGCTTACAAGGACATCCTCTTTACCTCTCTTAGGTTATGCACATATGTCTTCTTGCAAATATTCAAAGCATACGTGGAATTGTTTTGTTTTTTTTAAACATTGACTTTTCAAAAAAAGTTTTATTCCACCCACTCTCCCCCCATTGTCTGGGTTCGCTGTGTGCTCTCTGTGTCTGTATGTTGTATGCTCGTCTTCTTTTTTCGGAGGCATCAGGAACTGAACCCAGGATCTCCCATGTGGAAGGGAGGCACCCAATGGCTTGAGCTACCTCCACTCCCTTATTTTTTAAAAAGCCTATTGAATATTATGTAAATATTAGTTATTACATTTACATGATACATTAGGCCTAATACTCTATAAAGATTAGCCAGTTGATTTACTGAGAGAAAAAAAAGAAAGCTAAACTTTCCCTTTATTGAAATTTAATTTTTCAAGTTCCCTCATTGGAATGTTAATTTTGAGAGTGGGAAGTGTTTTAAAGACTGAGGTGTTTTAAAAACTGTGCTCATATAATCAGCACTTCAGGGACAGGCAGCCAGATTTAGTTGATCGGTGGCTTTTCTCCTAAGAAGACTGTGTAGTCAAAGGGGCTCAAAGTTCATTCTTTTGTCTTGTTCTCAGACCGAAACTCCAGTGATTCCCTCCCTCCTCTTCAAGATATCCAATCTAATAATTCCTTAAGAATTGGTCTCTCATTAGATATACTCACAGTTTTAGACTTGGCTCAGGCTCTATTAGCCATCCCCTCCAGGAAGCCTTCCCTGAGGTGCCGTCCTCTTCACTTCCACTGGTCACACTTGGTACGAAAAATTACCACACAGTGGAAACTCAACAAATGTTTGAACTATGCTGCTTTGCAGTTTTCTCCCAAAGAGCTTCTAAAAATCACCCAATAAAGTGTTCATAAAAAATGTGCCTCAACCAAATAGGCCGATTACACTGTCGGAAAGAATTATACTAAAATGGAGTTACCATGTCTTGCCAAATCTTTTTACTTTGAAGTCCCCTTCTCATTTTAGTAAAAAGCCATCTAAAAATATGCTGGTATTTGGATAGTCCCTTGCCTCTTGGTGAGACACCATCTCTTCACAGAGATGAGGAGTGAATCTGTTCTTGTGTGGGTCAGTACGCTGCTGTATTCTTACTCTTGTCTGTGAGGAAGGCCTGTAAGCTATGAACCCCTGGCAGGAATGAACGTAACTAGACCCTGGATCTTGGTTTCTAAACACCGTTGTCCAGTAAAAGTAACCAGGGTTCCTTGGAGAAGTAGTTAATTCCAGTACCTGGGCACGGGAAATACAAAGTGAGCCTGGAACGTGTTTGTAGTGTCAGAAAATATGGAAGTGCTCAAAAAAGCATGAGAACCTCTTGAAGAACCCAGGAGCCAGCCTGAATGGATAAAGCTGGAACAATTTTAGGAGCAAAATAAATAATGATAGTATTAGATTTTTACTATTTTTACTATCATTTTAACCATTTTTAAGTGTGCAATCCAGTGGCTTGTTACATTTACAATATTGTGCTACCGTCACCGTCATCCATTACCAAAATGTTTTCATCATCCAAAACAGAAACTCTGTAGCCATTCAGCAATAACTCCCCATTTCCCATCCCACACCGATATTGGATTTTAACCTATAGTTAAAAATAAATATCCATGAGTCCATACTGATGTAAATAAATGGGAGAGGGGATGGCTCTTTCTCACAGAAAGGTGAATAACTTTATAGTAGAGAAACTTGGCCAACACCACCTTAACCAAGTGATAAAGTAACATCACCAGAGTAAGCGATGTTATCTTGATATTATGTCCTGTGAAGAATCCAACGTCATTCCACTGTCCTGAAAGATAAGGAAAGACTGAGGAACTGTCTCAGGTAAGGGAAGACTAAGGAGAAATAACTAAATGTAATATGGGAAACTGGACAGGATCTTACAACAGAAAAAGAATATTAGTGGAAAAATTTACATAAAGTCTGCAGTTTAGTTAATAGTAATATATCATTGTTAATTTCCTCGTTCTGATCATTGTGCTGGGTTATGTAAGGTATTAACATTTGGGGAAGCTGACTGAAAGGTATACTCTAAAATAAGCTCAAACTAAAAAGTTGTAAAAAAAACATGTAAAGTAAACAAATACAAGTATTTCAATAAATTCTTTGGTTCTTCCTATTGCAATTTCTACAGCGGAGCGACTTTCAAACAGCTGGCTGGATGTTCGTCACATTGAAAAATATGTAGATCAAGGTAAAAGTGGAACAAGAGAATTGCTTTGGTCCTGGGCACAGAAAAACAAGACCATCGGTGACCTTTTACAGATTCTCCAGGAGATGGGTCATCATCGAGCTATCCATTTAATCACAAACTATGGTAAACACACATTCTTATAATGTGGTTCTTTTTTTTTTTTTTTTAAAGATTTATTTATTTATTTACTTCCCCCCCCCCTCCCCTGGTTGTCTGTTTTTGGTGTCTGTTTGCTGCGTCTTGTTTCTTTGTACGCTTCTGTTGTCATCAGCTGCACTGTAAGTGTGGGTGGTGCCATTCCTGGGCAGGCTGCTCTTTCTTTTCACGCTGGGCAGCTTTCCTCATGGAGCGCACTCCTTGCGCGTGGGGCTCCCCCACGCGGGGGACACCCTTGCGTGGCACGGCACTCCTTGTGCGCATCAGCGCTGCACATGGCCAGCTCCACACGGGTCAAGGAGGCCCGGGGTTTGAACCGCGGACCTACCATATGGTAGACGGACGCCCTAACCACTGGGCCAAAGTCCGTTTCCCATAATGTGGTTCTTAATTCATCTTATAGGAGTTGACATTGTAATTGTAAATATTGCATTTTTTCCAAGAAGTTAACTGGTCTTGCTATATGTGAGTGATTCCTTACCTGTGGCTTTTATCTAGAGGCACCTTGTAGCTTCACATTTTTTGTGACACATACTTCATTCTTTGTCTAATGTTGTTTTTTTAAGATTTATTTATTTTATTTACCCTCTTCCCCTCCTCCTGCCCTGCTGTTTTTGTGATTGTAATGAAGAGAACTGAATTATATATGTGAATGTGCCTAAAGGGGAAATGAGAACTCTTATGTGGAGAGAGGTTCCCTATCAGTTGCACCACCTCAGTTCCTGGTTTCTGCTGCGCTTCACCTTGACTCTCCCCTTGTCTCTCTTTTTATGCCTCATCATCTTGCCGCGTGACTCACTTGTGTGGGCACTGGCTCGCCATGTGGGCACTTGCGTGGGCACTTGCTCACCATGTGGGAACACTTTCTCTTCTTTTTCATCAGGAGGCCCCAGGGAATGAACCTGGGTCCTCCCATATGGTAGGTGGAAGCTCTATCACTTGAGCCACATCCACTTCCCTGTCTAATGTATTTTAACACAAAACCACTTTATGGTGTTTTTTTTTTAACTTTTACTTTTCTAACTGTTTCATTTGTGCTAATAGAAGCAGTCTGTTAAAAACTCTGAAACTCTTGAGTCATAAACATAGTCAGAATAACAATATATGGGTAAAATGTAGATAACATATTTAGTTGTTATAATTTATTTTATAATATTAGAAGTTAAATTTTTAAAATTTAACTTTTTTAATTAGAGAAGTTGTAATTTTATAGAAAAACAACCATTATTGCATATAATTATATTTACAGAAATATCATGTAAAAACAGTGTTCCCATATTCCCTCCATTATAAACACTTGGCACTAGTATGATGCCTTCATTACTGTTCATGAAAATATTTTCATTGTGTTACTAACTATAGCTCATAGTTTACATTGAGGGTGTATTTTTTCCCCAATTACCACCTATTAATACCTTTCAATAGTGTGGTACATTTGTTATAATTTATGAAAGAACATTTTCATAGTTGTACTAGTAACTAAAGTCCCTCATTTACAATAGGATTCCCTGTGTTGTACAGTCCTACGTTTTATCTTTTAATTTTGATTGTAGTTACTTATACAGTATACGACCTCAAATTTCCCCTCTTAGCCACATTCACATATATAATTCAGTTCTCTTAATTACACTCACAATGTTGTGCAAGCCTCACCGTCTTCACCATCTTCCATTTCCCAAACTTTACAGTAAACCCAAACTGAGATCTTCTATTTCTTCTAGAGTCAGTGTAAGTTGTTTGCATGCTTTTAGGAATCTGTCCATTTCATCTAGGTTTTCTAATTTGTTGGCATACAGTTGTTCACAGTAGAATCTTATGATCCCTTTTATTTCTGTCCCCTCATTTCTAATTTTACTTATTTGCATATTCTCTCTTTTTTTTGTCAGTCTAGCTAAGGGTTTTCAAAGAACCAACTTTTGGTTTTGTTAATGCTATTTTTTAATTCTCTAATTCATTTAGTTCTGCTCTCATCTTTGTTAATTATTTCCTTCTGTTTGCTGTGGGTTTAGATTGCTGTTCTGTTTCTAGTTCCTGCAGGTGTGCAGTTAGGTCTTTGATTTTAGCACTTCTTTTTTAGCATAGGCATTTAGTACTATAAATTTGTATTTCTTTCTTTTTTTCTTTTTGTTTTCTTTTTAGGACTATAAATTTCCCTCTCAGCACAACCTTCACCACGTCCTGTAAGTTTTGCTATGTTGTATTCTGATTTTCATTCATCTCAAGATTTTTACTGATTTCCCTTGTAATTTCTTCTTTGACCCACTGATTATTTTTTAAACTTAATGTATTATTTTTTTAAAGATACATAGATTACACAAATGTCACATAAAAAATATAGGAGATTCCCATATGGCCCGCTCCCCACACCTCCCATATTTTCCCACATTAACAACATCCTTTATTAGTGAGGTACATTCATTGCAATTGATGAACACATTCTGGAGCATTGCCACTAAGCATGAATTAAAGTTTACTTTGTAGTTTACAATCTCTCCCACCCAATTCTGTAGGTTATGGGAAGGTATATAAAGGCTTGCATCTGTCGTTGCAATGTCATTTAGAACAATTTCCAAGCACTGAAAAGGCCCTGTATTAACTTGTTTCTCCGTCTCCCTGCCCTCAGAACCTCCAGTGGCCACTGCCCCCACAGAAATGATATAATTTCTTCCATTGCTAGAATTGTAATAATTCTATAGTAGCATGCCAGTAAGTCTACTTTAGTCCATAGTTCATTCCCTAATCTTGAGGATTCTGGGATGATGATGTCCACTCCACCTCTAATTGAGAGGGGGTTGTGATCCCATGGGGCCAATGGATGGGACTGTCTTGCTTGCAGTTGTAGAGTCTCTTGGTTCCTTGGTATGATAGTTGTCCATCAGCTCCTCCTTACTATTTGTCTTGGGTGAGACCAATAAACTGGAGAGTAGGTATTGCAACTCTGTTGAGATTCAGGGCCTAGTTGGCACATGGACAGCCCAAATATTTAAATCCTTCCTGGGGAGCTCTGCCACATTCTCTTAATGGATCAGCAAGAATCCCCCAAGTACAGGGGCAATGACTAGTCAAGGAAGATGGTTCATTGTTGGGCCATTGATATTGATGACTGAGTGAATGAACCTTTACTCTTGAAATTGAAACTTAGCCTAGTATTATAGCATGCCTGAAAGTTGCCTCCTGGGATCCTCCTCGTTGCTCAAATGTGGTCTCTTTCTAAGCTGAACTCAGCATATAAATGTTACCTTCTCCCCAACGAGGGGCATAACTTGCAGGAATGAGCCTCCCTGGCATTGAGGGATTACTACCAAACACCAACTAGCAATGCAATTGGAAAAAGACCTTGATCCAAAGAGGTAAAAGATAAAGACAAATGAGTTTATATGGCTAAGAGACTTCAAAGTGAGTCGGGAAGTCATACCAGAGGTTATGCTTATGCATGTCTCAGCAGGATCTCATTGACTGCCAAAGTAGATATTACCCCAAATAGAGGGCTCTGGAGACATCCATACACTATAGTCAGAGCAGGTAGCTAAGGATTTTGTTGCCTTGCCAGTGGGCCCTACTTTGGAATTTATCCTCCCCAGTGTGACGGAGTTGGGCTCAGTTGTGATTTCCCTACACATGGCTCTTCTGTCCTCCTATTTGAACCTGTAATTAGTACTAGAGTTGGTATGAGTATGTCCATGTGATCCATTGATGATTGAAGAGTATGTTATTTAACTTCCATGTATTTATGGATTTTCCAGTTCTCTACCTATTATAGATTTCCAGCTTCATTCCATTATGGTCAGAGAAGATGATTTGTATACATTTGATTTTTCAATATTTATTGAGACTTGTTTTGTGACCCAACATGTGTTCTATCCTGAAGAATGGGCCATGTGCACTTGAGAAGAATGTATATCCTGATGTTTTGGGGTGCAATGTTCAGCATATGTTAATAAGTTCATTTATCTTACTATTTAAGTTATCTGTGTACTTACTGATTTTCTGTCTAGATATTCTATCTATTGATGAGGGTAATGTATTGAAGTCTATTTTTGTAGAGCTGTCTATTTCGCCTTTTAGTTTTGCCAGTGTTTGCCTTATGTATTTTGGGGCATCGTGGTTAGGTGTATAAATATTTATGATTGTTTTTTCTTCTTGATGGAGTGCCCTTTTATTAATATATAGTATTCTTTGTCTGCAGTAACAGCTTCTGTCTCAAAGCCAATTTTGTTCAATATTAGTGTAGCTATCCCAGCTCTTTTTTTTAGTTACTTTTTGCATGGAATATCTTTTTCTATCCTTTTGCTTCCAACCTATTTATGTCTTTGGGTCTAATTAATATATTAATAGTTGGATAATGCTTTTTTATCTATTCTGCCAATCTGCCTTTTGATTGGGAAATTTAATCCCTTAAAATTCAGTGTTATTACTGTAAAGGCAGTACTTCAGTCTTTTTGTCCTATGGTTCTAATATGTCATATACATATTTTTCTTTTTTTTCCTTTTTATTGCAACCTCCTTTTCTGAATAGTTTATCTTTTGTGATATATCTGACTGATTGCCTTCTCATTTTTTTCTCTATGTTTTTAAAATATTTTGTTTGTGGTTACCCTGGGGTTTGTCTTACACAAGTTACATTTGTAATCTACTAATTTGAAAAGATACCAGGGTAGCTTCAATAGCATATGTGTTCTCTGCTCCCATATCCCTCTGTTTCCCTGTTTTATGTTGTTTTTGTCCCACATTATCTTTGTATATTTTACAAATCCGTTATCAGGAAATAGGCCTTTTTCTTGTTCAATTGTACTCTGACTCATAGAAATTAAAGAGTAGAGTTGTATATTGAGAATACAGTAATATTGGGTTTTGCATTTTATCCTTTTATTTACCTTTACCAAGATCTTCATTTCTTCACACTATTCCAAACTATCCTTTCCTGTCATTTCTTTTCAACCTGCAGAACTTCCTTTAGTAATTCTTGTAGGGCAGGTCTTTTGTTGATGAACTCTCTTGGTTTCTGTTTGTCTGTGAATATTTTAAACTTTCCCTCATTTTTTAATGACAGTTTTGCTGGATAAAGAATTTTTGACTGGCAGTTTTTCTCTTTGAGTACCTTAAATATATCATACCACTGCCTTCCTGTGTCCATGGTTTCGGATGATAAATTGGCACTTAGTTTTATTGAGCATCCCTTGTATGTGACGAGTTGCTTTTCTCTTGCTGCTATTACAAATCTCTCTTTATCTTTAAGGTTTGACATTCTGATTAGTATGTGTCTTGGAGTAGGTCTGTTAGGATTTATTCTGTTTGGAGTATGTTGAGGCTTTAGACGGAAGTGATGAATATGTCATTCCAAACTGGAAGAAAGGTGACACTTGTTTTAAAGTGACTGTGAACTTGGAAAAATTTAGTCCTGATAATGAATGGAAGACAGATTTTGAAAGTGACAAGCTTGTATATTTAGCTGAGATTTACAAACTAAATGTGGAAAGTGCAGTGCGGTTTCTCCTTGCAGCTTATAGTAAAATGCAAGAAGAAAGGGTTATGCTGAGAACTGAATTCCTGGGCACAAAGAATCCTCAAAATGATAGTTTGGAAAATTCTGTCCTTTCAGCAAGTGAGTCCCCAGAAAATAGTGCCTCATGTGGGGGTTTAACTGAACATGGAACCAGTTAGCCATTTCAGGGGAAATAAGGATTGGAAAGGCAGTTATCCAGAAAGGATTTGTGGAAGGTTCTCTTATCTGATGGTTTGGACCCCTGTGTACTACATGTGAAATTGGCAAGTTTTTTGTGAGATCTGTATAAAGGGAACTAGTGCCAGCCTGGACTAAAAGGGACAGATTGAAGGAAAAATGACTTCAAAGACAGAACCATGGGAGCTGAGGTCTAGACCTAAGACATCTTCTCATGTCAGAGAACGAGCCAACCCAAGTTGTGGAAAGAGTGGTTATGCCCCGTGCTTGGAGAAGGTGGGCCTCCCACTCCACCCCATGTCAGGAAGAGTGTTGCTGCCTCGGTTTTCTCAGATTTCCTGGGGGATTGTAGAGATAGATTATGGCCACCACCCAAGTGTTTGAGGAGGGTGGAGCCTAGAGCCTGGCTGCCACCCAAGTGCTTGGCGAGGGTAAAGCCTAGGGCCTGGCCACTATCTTGAAGCTTGATGAGGGTGAATCCTTCATCCCGAATTTGGGGAGAACATAGCCACTGTGCAAGCACTTGGAAAGGGTGGGACTGCTGCTTCATTAGGCCTAGAGGACAAAATATTGTTCTATAGATGACTTCTAGACCTTGAAATCTAATGGAGTGTGTCCTGCAGGGTTTTGGAATTGTGTGGGACCCATGACCCCCGTTTTGCTCCCAATTTCTCCCTATGTGAATTGGAATGTTTTTCCTATGGCTGACTCTCTTTTGTGTATTAGAAGTGGATAACCTGTTCTCTAGGTTTCACAGGCCCAGATGGAAGGGAATTGTGCCCCAGGACAGACCACACCCATAACCAATTTTGGTACTTTATACTTAGCATTGTTTCTGAAATGACTTAAGGTTTTGGGATAATTTGATGAAATCAATGTATTTTGTATTTGGAAAGAACATGTCTTTTGGGGGTTCAGAGGGTGGAGAGTGGTGGTTTGAAACTATATGTACCCCAGAAAAGCATATTCTTAAAGTTAACCCATTCCTGTGGGTGTGGACCCATTGTAAGTAGGATGGATCTTTTGATGAGGCTACCTAAATTAAGTGGTGACCTCCCCCTTCATTAAGGTGGGTCTTAATCCTCTTACTGGAGTCCCTTATAAACAAAATAAAGACAGAGAGAGAAGAAGCCATGGAAGCAAGAAGTTGAAATCAGTGAAACTCAGAAGAGAATGAAGAGCATGGCAGATGCCGCCACGTGCCTTGCCTTGTCATGGAGGTATGAGGACCATCAGCAGCCAGTGTTTGGGAAAAAAACATCACCTTGAGGATGCCTGGATTTGGACATTCTCACATGCTCTTCTGCATGCTGATACATTCCCCCTGTTTAATATCAACCCATTTCATGGTATCTGCTTTAAGCAATCTAGCAAACCAAAATACCTACCTTTTTTTATTTTGTTCAGTTTGTTGGAATGGTTTTCATTTTAGGGGAAAATTTTGACCTTTCATTTTCTAATCTCCAGGGATCACATTGTAGAGTTGGATATGTCTATGAGTCCTGTTGAAAGAAACATTTTATTTCCTCACAGGCCCTATTCCTGAAATTTAAGTGGCTGTCATTAGGTGGCTTCTTTACATTCCCTTCACATTCTCATGAAACATTCCCTGAGGTCTCAGTTAGAACAGATTGTTCAAAGAACTAGAATATTTACTTAAACTTATATTTTTGGCAGGTATATATTTATGCATCATGTTTTGCATTTTTATGTCAGTGATCATTAGTTGTTTTCCAATTTTGACATGGAATCTACAGCTTTCTGCCCGCTTCTTAGAACAGTCATTTTGATTCTTCCATTTTATATGACAGTGAAGTTTTATGTTTTCATTAACAACAACTGAAAGACAATGACTTCTAGTGCACTTCAAGCCCCCGAACTTCAAACTTTGTTCTATATGGCAATGCCTAATTTAGGATGTTTGGTATATCTTTTTCTTGCCTAATTGACCTGGCTAGACCTTCTAGTATTATGTTGAACAAAAGTGACAAGAGTGGACATCCTTGTCTTGTTCCTAATTTTAGAGGGGAAACACTCAGTCTTTTACTATAAGGTCTTTTGTTAACTGGGGTTCTTTCCTAGATATCCTATATCAAGTTGAGGAAGTTCCCTTTTATACCTAGGTAGTTGAATGTTTTTATCTTGAAAAGGTGTTGGGTTTTGTCAAATGTTTTTTCTCTGACTATTGAGATGATCGTGTGATTTTTGCATTCTATTTGATAATGTGATATATTATGTTGATTGATTTTCAGATATTAAACCAACCTTGCATTTCTGGTATAAATCCCTCTTGGTCATATAGTCTGTTTCCTTTATTTGTTTCTGAATTTGGTTTGCTAGAATTTGTTGGTGATTTTTTTGTATCTATATTCATAAAGGATATTGGTCTGTAGTTTTCTACTGATATCTTTATCCAGTTATTGTATCAGGATAATTCTGGTCTCATACAATGAGTTGAGAAGTGTTCCCTATTGTTATATTTAGGTAGAGTTTGTATGGATAGGTGTGAAATCTTTTATTGTTTGGTAGAACTCACCTTTGAAGCCATCTGGGCTTTTTTTTTTTTTTTGAAAGGAAGAGGGCTGGGTGGGTACCAGCCACCACTAAGTGCCAATAGTTTTTTCTTTTCTTTTTTGTTTAGATTTATTTTTATTTCTCTCCCCTTCCCTGCCCCACCCCTCCACTTGTCTGCTCTCTGTGTCCATTGCTGTGTGTTCTTCTGTGTCTGCTTGTATTCTTGTCAGTGGTACACAAAATCTGTGTCTCATTTTGTTGTGTCATCTTGCTGCGTCAGCTCTCGTGTGTGTGGCGCCATTCCTGGGCAGGCTGCACTTTTTTCCCACTGGGCAGCTCTCCTTGCACGCAGGGCTCCCTTAACGCAGGGGACACCCTTGCGCGGCACAGCACTCCTTGTGCGCATCAGCACTGTACGTCTGCCAGCTCACCACACGGGTCAGGAGGTCCTGGGTTTGAACCTTAGACCTCCCATGTATTAGGTGGACGCCCTATCCATTAGGCCAAATCCTCCCCCCGCTTCTTTTTAAAGATTTGTTTTTATTTATTTCTCTCCATCTCTCCTGTTGTCTGCTCTCTGTGTCCATTCGCTGTGTGTTCTTCTGCATCTGCTTGTATTCTCATCAGGCAGCAGTGGGAAACTGCATCTCTTTTTTGTTGCGTCATCTTGCTACGTCAGCTCTCCATGTGTGCAGTGCCCCTCCTGAGTGGGCTGCACTTTTTTTTTTTCACATGGGGTGACTCTCCTTGCAGGGTGCACTCCTTGTGCGTGCCAGCACTGCACGTGGGCCAACTCACCACAGGGGTCAGGAGGCCCTGGGGATTGAACCCTGGACCCTCTGTAAGGTAGATGGATGCTTTATCAGTTGAGCCATGTCCTTTTCCCTCCATCTGGGACTTTTTTGTTGGTTGGGTTTTTTGTTGCTTTTTTTCTCCATTTTGTTCTTCTTTATTTCATATTTTCTATTTATTGACTTGCTCTATTTTTTCCTAGTTTCTAAAGGTGGAAGTTTACATTATCGATTTGAGTTCCTCCTCCTTTTTGTAATGTAGGTATTTACAGCTATACATTTCTCTCTAAGCACTGCTTTTGCTGATTCCATAAAGTTTTGATATTTTTTCAGTTTCATTCATCTCAAAATATTTCCTAATTTCCCTTGTGATTTCTTCTCTGACCCATTGGTTATTTAGTCATTTGTTGTTTAATTTCAATTATTTGTGAATTTCCAAATTTTCCTTTAGTTATTGATTACTACTTTCAATTCATTGTGTTTGAAGATCATATTTGTTAAGAATTCAGTCCTTTCAAATTTACTGGGACTTATTTTATGGCCTATCTTTCTTCCAAACAAAATAAGCCAAAAAATACTAGAATATAATAAAAATTAAAGATAAAATACTATTTTTCTAAACTCTGAATTGAAATGTCAGAAAAGACAGCAAAATATCATGCTTTTAATTTTATGAAGGCTGCTGCATGGGCTACCTGAGTTCAGACAGAAATCTAAAGATGAAATTAGAGCCTATCAATTGGGAATGGGTGGTGTGTATTTGTGGTTGATACCATACACACACACATACATACATGTACTCACACAACTATGTGTAATACTTTATGGCACAAAACAGATTTAAAAATGTCAATAAACTAACCCAGAGAGAATAATCCCATAATTACAAAACTTTAAAATATGTGTGCAAAAAGATGACAACAATGTTGCTTTTTCCTTTCAATTTTATACTTCACATTTTACTATTTTTATGATGTCTAACAATAATTTAAGGTAGTCATTCATATTTTTAATTGAACAAAAATATGTTGGCATAATATTTGACCATTATAAAGCTATTTCACGTCTGTAAATTTTGTAACCTTTCTAACACTGTGAAACTTAAGCTTAGATATGACCAGTACTAGCTATGAAATTATTACCAGTCTCAGAAATAAGAAAAAACATGTTCACTAGAGACATAATTATTTTTTATATTTAGCCTGCCTTGTTTCTCTTTCAGGAACAGCCTTGAATCCTTCAGAGCAGAGTCATCAGAGAGATGGATTTCTAAACACATCATCTAAGGTAGAATGTGTGAGCATAGCTAATGACCCTTGAACTCTGTTGCATATATAATTGAGCGTAAGGAATGAAATTATCAGACTGAAAAATGTTAGATTTGTGAGGTACTTTTTTAAAACCAGAAAGACCTTAGTTCTCTCATTAGTCTGTACTTAGATGGGGAATGAAGAAATTAGAGATTTGGAAATATTTGAAAAGTCAAAAGCTTTTCCTTTCAGCAATCTGTCAGAGCTGAGATTTGGAAATACTATGGACACTGTGAGTTATACATTTGTCTTAAAGCTTTTAACTTTCCTAGTCTAGTTAGTGTGTGCATGTTGCTATTTGTTTTTATTAGAGCAAATTAGCAGTCATCATTTTTATAGCATTAGACGTCATTTAAAATTCACCATAACTGTTTGTATTAGTCAGCCAAAGGGGTGCTGATGCAAAATACCAGCAATTGGTTGGTTTTCATAAGGGGTATTTATTTGCGGTAGGAGCTCACAGATACCAGGTCATAAAGCATAAGTTACTTTCCTCACCAAAGTCTGTTTTCACGTGTTGGAGCAATATGGCTGCCGACAGCCGTGAGGATTCAGGCTTCCTAGGTTCCTCCCTTCCAGGGTCTTGCCTCTCTCTGGGTTCAGGGTTCCTCTCCTACCAGGGCTTGCTTCTTCCTGGGCTCAGGGTTCCTCTCTCCTGGGACTGGCTTCTTTTTCCTCTGTGAGCTTACTTCCTGGGGCTCCAGCTTAAGGCTTTAGCATCAAACTTCAGCATCAAAACTCCAACATCAAAAACCCTCAACTCTGTTCTTTGCCATGCCTTTTTTCTGAGTCCCCACCCCTTGGTGGGCCCTAATGATGTGGCCCAATCAAAGCCCTAATTATAACTTTTTTTTAAGATTTATTTTTTATTTCTCTCCCCCCCTTCCTCTCCCTTCCGCTCCCCCCCCCCCCACTCCCCGTTGTCTGCTCTCTGTGTCCATTTGCTGTGTGTTCTTCTGTGTGCACTTGGATTCTTGTCAGCAGCACTGGGAATCTGTGTCTCTTTTTGTTGCATCATCTTGCTGCGTCAGCTCTCCGTGTGTGCGACTCCATACCTGGACAGGCTGTGCTTTACTCACATGGGGCGGCTCTCCTTATGGGGTGCACTTCTTGTGTGTGGGGCTTCCCTACATGGGGGACACCCCTGCGTGGCACGGCACTCTTTGCGTGCATCAGCACTGCACGTGGGCCAGCTCACCACTCAGGTTAGGAGGCCCTGGGTTTGAACCCTAGACCTCCCATATGGTAGGCGGATACTCTTATCGCTTAGCCAAATCCACTTCACCATAATTATAACTTAATCATGCCCAGGTACAGACCAGATTACAAATATAATCCAATATCTATTTTTGGAATTCATAACCTTATCAAACTGCTATACTGACCATGATGCTGATATTTGAATTTCTGCAGTTGGCATGGATGCCTTAAATATATAAGACAATGAATGCTGTTGAATAAAGTGAAATAACTGCTTTCTACTAGCTTTCTCCTAAATTAGATTCTACAGTATTGCACTGTATAGTCCCATAGGGAGGTTTGGATTTCTGTTGTGGCTCTGTTGTTTCTAGACTTATGAAATGGAAGTGCTTCAATATGTATTTCTGCTCTTAGGAAATAGCCAATGTCACAGCAGATAATGTTGTTCTTATTCCTGAACACAGTGAAAAAGGTAAGGGGGAAAAAACCTTTCTTTCAATTGTGCTTTCAAAAGTAAATTTAGAGGGAAAAATATGCACTATAATAACTATATATTATTATACAGATTCAGTCTAAAATTTTCAGATATCGAAGCATTTGCAAGTTTGACTGATGTATATAGTTCTGATGAACTGTATTATCATTATATTATGAATCCACTGGTTAATGAAGATAATTGTGGTCTTTTTAGTCAGTGGGATCTCTTATTTTCTGTTAGTGAAATTTGCTATGTAGATATGTCATAGGAAACCATTATAAAAATTACATGGAATCATATAGTTTTAGAAATTTTCATAGCAGAGATCTTCAGAGATGATGGTAGAGTACTTCTAAGGGTTAGTATGAAAATCTAATTATTATATTTTATATATCAACTTTTCTAATTTATTAACAAGGAGAATAATTTAATCCCACCTGGGAATCATTCTGATAAACTTAAGTGACTATTTAAGGCTACGTTGCCTCATTTTTTCCTCCAGATCTGATAGTACAAAAGAGAATTAGAAAAGTTTAAATAAGGTTTTGTTTCATCATCAACAAGGCCAAAATCAAGCATTAAATGTCTTTAGGGAGTATTTTGTATTAGTGGTGGAAATATAACTAAAATTGTTTTTTGAAAGATTTAGCCAAGCTTTCCCTCTGAAATTGCTTTTGATTATCTTTTAAATGTTTTTGGCTACTCTGCTTTGGATGATTAAAAAAAAAGTTGAAGCAGTTTGCTAATTTAATATGAGGAAGTAAATTAGGCATTTGGAGAATTTGGCTCATGGAAAGTGTTTTCTGTCAGCCATGCTTGGAGAATATTGCTTAAGCATATCAAGATTTCCACTTCTGTAGTGTCTTACTTGTTTTAGGTTCCTAGTGGGTCAACAACAATATGTTGTCCTAATTGCAAAGAAACAGAATCTTGGAAAAGTTTCCCTAGCTAAGTATTTTGGAGAGGTGTCCATGCTACTGTTCAGATATCCAAAACGCCACTTGCTCTGTGGAATGCTGGGAGTTAGACCCAAGTCAGTATACAGAGAGCACGTGGACATCTGCCTCCTTAGGTTCCTGGGTCTTCCTCTACTGACCTGCCCTGGGCTCTAATGTGTTTCTAATGTGTAATTGGCTCTTTACAATGGTGGCATGGATTCTAAAAGAAAGAAAAAGTAACTTTTCTTCTCCCTGCTTTCCTTCCTAAGGAATATTGCACAAATCCTCTATGAGCTTTCAGAATATCATAGAAGGAACCAAAAATTTCCACAAAGACTTTCTGATCGGAGAAGGGGAGATTTTTGAGGTTTACAGAGTGGAGATTCAAAACCGAACATATGCAATTAAATTATTTAAACAGGTATGTTAAGAATTACTATCATAGGATATCAAGTGCATTTATTTACCCATATTTCATACCAAAATGTGTCATTTTTCATCAACATGGAAAGGTGGTTTTTTAAAAATTTCATAAATGAAAATAAGATGTATGCCCTCAGGTGACTGGAAAAATGACCAGAAAATGAATGCTTGTTTTGTAGGAATGTGGAAGTTAAATCCCTTCCATACCCAGATTTATAGCATGGGAAAGATTTTTTCTGACAAACCTTGTAGATTCTTTGGGACTTTGCTTAAGATTCTCAGGTTGTGTCAGTCAGCTCTAGTTTTTGGAATTTTAGGCTGGGTAATACCTCCTCCTGGCAGATCCACAGGCTATACCATAGAATGCCATTCAGTGCTGCCAAATAAATTGCCTTCTATCGTAAGTCAGGAGGGTGAGAAAGAGGAGGCTTCAAGTAGGAGCAGCAAGCCAGTGGTCAGAGTAGGAGGTTAGAAGAAGACAGCTGAGTGACTGTAGCCAGAAAATGAGAAAGAATTAGCGATGAAAAGCCAGAACTCTGTAAGAGATAGGTACACACATACACACCAAAGGGCAGCCCTTCTGTTCCTTCATTGTTAGTCAACCGTCAATAAATATTTACTAAACTCCTTCTGTGGGCTGGGTGCTGAGGACACAAAGATGGATACAGCAGAATTCTGGCCTCAAGGAGCTCACAGTCTTATGGGGGAAAGAACCAGGTCAATGATATGTTTAAACTGCAATGTGAGATTTGTATCGGGGGGGCAAGTGAGCAGCAGAGAGATGCTTTCTCTGCCAGGGAGGGAAGTGTCCAGCACTCAAAAGAGTGCCTAGAAGAGTAACTATTCAGAAAACACTTCTCCAATAAACAAATGGACAAGTAGATGACAGGAAGTGATCTTTGAACTGGGTTTTGAAGGACGAGTAGGATTTTGAGTCTGTGAAGGAGGGGAAGGGCTTTCTGGAGGAAAGAAGACCTACCTATGCTTCCACTTCCTTTCTTATTAATTTTAGGTCCATAGTGGGTCAACAGCAATATGTCACCCTAATGACAAGGAGGCAGAACCTTGGAAAAGGCCTAGAGGTACATGGCTGAAAGCATGTCTTATTCACAGATAACAGGTCTTTCAATGTAGCTGGAGAATAATGGAATGAGTAGGAAGGTAGTGGCAGAAGATTAAACCCTTGGATGATTTTTAAGTAGGAGAGTGAAAGGCCTAGATTTGGGTTTTGAAATATAATTTGGTACAGACTAGATGGTGGATTGGAGGGAGGGGAGAAAGCTTGCAAGAACTAGCCTGGAGGAAGAAAGACCTGGTGTAAGGGATTTCAGATGTATAAACTAAGAAATGGATGGGGCTTAAATGAGTGTTTTTCAACCCGAACTACATGTTAGAGCAACCAGGGAGCTTTAGAAAAATGACGTCCATAGCAACCATTTAATTCAGAATACGGGTCAGGGTAGCAACAATAATGTTTTAAAAGCTTCCCACGTGGCTCTAATATATAGCAGGTATTGAGAACCACTGCTGTAAGCCGTGGCAGAAACAATAGGAATGGTGAGGAGATGACATGTTTAAGAAATGAGGTGAAATGGACCAAATCAGATTGGAGAAGTAGGGGGAAGAAGGGATATAAGGTAATTCTTAGTTTACAGCTTGAAAACAGTCCTTGAAAATGATTTGTTGTCTTTATTTTTTCTGCCTTCCTGGTTTAGCTTAGAAAATAGTTTCCAGAATTCTTCTTGGGTTTCTCTTCCTTTTTTGCTGGGGCTAGCTCTCTAAAAACTTTGCGCTCTCTAGCAATTTGCAAATGGTCGGCTCTTAGGCTGATGTGACCTAAAAGCATATTCAGTCTAACCTTTGAAGTTTGGAACCTGAGGTCCAGAGACATGTGGTGACCTTGGATGTATGAAGTCATCAAGGAGAACACCAAGGACAGAGTAGGTACTCAGTACAATAGTTTGGATTCATTAATTTATTCAATAAATATTCATGGGTCTAGCTTCAGAGCCTCTTTGAAGTAAGGAGATATAGCTTTCATTTGCTTAGTAAACCTGTCCTTTTAAAGTTATTACAAAGACAAACTTGAAGGAACATATGCACATGACTCACAAATGCCAAATGGGTGAAATTTTGCAACATCTCCTAGAGGTTGCCACCTCTAACCAGAATACAGGTATCATAAAGTGGATCCTTGGTGAGATCAAATGGGGAGTTTCTTTCATGGGATTTTCTTCAAATGTGAATTTATGTAAATCTGTTCAAAATATGGTGAAAGAGTTTTAATACAAAATTTGGCAAAGTGATAGATTACAGAAAAACATTTAATTCAAGAGCAGTTGTTCTAAATCTGTTTTGGGTTTAAGGGATCTTTGAAAAACTGGGGAGAGCTAAGAATATATTCATATATATTTACCTCAAAATATGTCTATAATTCCAGGAAGACTATGGACCCTGGGTTAAGAATCCCAGAAGGAGAGATCCCTTTCTAATTTTTTTTTCTTGTCTTTCTGTGTGACATTTAGGAGAAAAAAATGCAATGCAAGAACTATTGGAAGAGGTTTTTATCAGAACTTGAAGTTTTACTACTGTGAGTATATTTTGTCTGAATTTCCTCCCTCGTGCTTTTATCTTTGTTCATCTGTGATTGTACAGCACTGTGTTTGGCAGGGTTGACATTTAATAAACGCGGGTCGAATATTAGAATATTGGGTAAATTTTTGATACATGCGTTAGTATATTCCTTAAAATACATTGAAAAATAGACCATTTCCCTAACTGACTTGAACATATTTTAACATGAACATTGAAACTGTCATAAGTAAGTGGGTTAAATCATGTGTGACTAACATGGTTGAATGTAAAATAATTCTTAGAACACTAGAATTGGGAAGCAGATGTGGCTCAACTGATAGAGCATTTGCGTACCATATAGGAGGTCCAGGGTTCAATTCCCAGGGCCTCCTAACCCATATGATGAGCTGGCCCACGTACAGTGCTGCCACGTGCAAGGAGTGCTGTGCCACACAGGGGTGTCTCCCACGTGGGGGATCCCCACACACAAGGAGTGTGCCCTGCAAGGAGAGCCGCCCCATGTGAAAAAAGCACAGCCTGCCCAGTGTGGTGCCACACACATGGAGAGCTGATGTAGCTGGATGATGCAACAAAAAAGAGACACAGTTTCCCAGTGCTGCCTGATAATACAAGTGGATGTAGAGGAACACACAGCAAATGGACACAGAGAGCAGACCACGGGGTGGAGGGGGGAGCGGGAGGGGTGGAAGAGGAGAGAAATAAATAAAATAAATTCTAAAAAAAAAAAAGAACGCTAGAATTGTATGTATTTTGCCATTTCCTCCCTTCCTTAGAGACATTCAGTTAAAAACTGTTTCATCAGTACAGCATTTTTCAGGAAGAGTTATTTTATTTTTTTTAGATTTATTTTTTATTTATTTCTCTCCCCTTCCTCACCCCATCCCCCCAGTTGTCTACTCTCTGTGTCCATTCATTGTGTGTTTTTCTGTGTCCGCTTGTGTCAGCGGCACCCGGAATCTGTGTCTCTTTGTTGAATCATCTTGCTTCATCAGCTCTCTGTGCGGCACCATTCCTGGGCAAGCTGAACTTTTTTTGCGCTGGACAGCTCTCCTTATGGGGCGCACTCCTTGAACATGGGGCTCCCCTACGTGGGGGGAGGAGAGTTTGAAACAAGCAAAGAAAATCAAGTGTATTTGATGTACATAATATTTTCTGGAAATTCATTCATGAGTCTGAGAGCTTTTGGAGACAAAATTACTTCATTTTCATATAAACGAAAGACATGTATATTCAGCAGCTGTGTATCCCACTTCATCAAAGGTCCCTAACTCTGTAGAGATCACTTATCATTCTTTATAAAGGATAAGATGTTCTTTTCAGTTGCTTTCTGAACCTATATGTGGAGTGGAGGGTAGTGGCAGGGAGAAGTGTAATATACTAAATCCCTCTCCTTTTAGATTCAGGACCAGAAATCAAAATTTTAGATGCTAATCATAAAAACTTAAGGTATATTGTTTAGTCCATTAAAAAAACAATCATAATAGTACAGGGGTTTTACATTTAAGTTTTATTTATTTGCTTATGTAGAAGTAATAGATTCAGACCAAAAAAAGTACAAAATTCAAAAGGGTAAACTGAGGAAAGATTTTCTCCTGCTGTTACCATCCAGCCACCCAGTTGATTTTCACAAATTTCTTGTTTACCTTTCTAGAGAGGTTTTATACAAAAGTAAACACATATTTTGTGCTAATTTCTTTCTTTCTTTTTTTTTTTTTTTTTTTTAAGATTTATTTTTATTTATTTAATTCCCCTTCCCTCCCCTGGTTGTCTGTTCTCTGTGTCTTTTTGCTGCATCTTGTTTCTCTGTCTGCTTCTGTTGTTGTCAGCGGCATGTCAGTGGCACGTCAGCGGCACGGGAAGTGTGGGCGGCGCAATTCCTCAGCAGGCTGCTCCCTCCTTCGCTCTGGGCGGGCTCTCCTTACGGGTGCACTCCTTGCGCGTGGGGCTCCCCCGCGCGTGGGGCTCCCCCACGCGGGGGACACCCCTGTGTAGCACGGCACTCCTCCTCCCGGGCATCAGCACTGCGCATGGGCCAGCTCCACACGGGCCAAGGAGGCCCGGGGCTTGAACCACGGACCTCCCATGTGGTAGACGGACGCCCTAACCACTGGGCCAAAGTCCGTTTCCCTCTTTTTCTTTTTTTAAGATTTACTCTATTTCTCCCTGCCCCCTTGTTGTTTGCTTTTGCTGTGTCTCTTTGTTGTGTGCCGGTCTTCTCTTTCTAGGAGGCACGGGATGGAAGCTGGGGACCTCCCATGTGGGAGGGAGGTGCTAATTGCCTGAGCCACCTCCGCTTCCTGTTTGTTGCATCTCTCATTCTGTTTCCTCGCTATCCCTTGGTTACATCATCTTGTCCTGTCAGCTCGCTGTGCCTGCCTATCACATCAGCTCACCCTCTTGTGTATCTTCTCCAGGAGGCACCTGGAACAGAACCAGGACCTCCCATGTGGTAGGTGGGAACTCTGTAGCCTGAGTCACATTGCTTCCCATAATTTCTTTTTTTCATACAAGAGGTAGCATTAAAAACACTGTTTACTTTGCTTATTTTAGTATGCCATTGTATGTTGTGCTCTAATTTACTTAACCATTCTCTTATTGATGGATTTTCAGATTTTTCCCTAATCTTTTATAATTAAAAGTAATGCTTCAATGAGAAAACCTGATATATGTGATTTGTACAGATTTGAGTATATCTGTAAGATAAAGCCTCATAAATAAAATTACAGGCTCAAATGATTATGTATTACCAAATTGTCCTCTAATAGAGGTTGTATCAATTTTCATTTATATGAGAGAGCCTGATTTTCTACATTCTTGCCAATCCAACATATATTCTTTCCTTTTAATTTTTCCTAATCTGATAGGAAAAAATGGTTTCTTAATGTAGTTTAAATTTTGTTTTCTTTTATGAATGAGATTAGTAAACTCATATGTTTACGAGATATGTTTCCTTTTCTATGAAATATCTAATAATATCCTTTGTCCATGTTTTATGAGGCCTTTTTCTTAATGGTTTATAGCAACATTTTATATATTAGAGAAAAATAGCCCTATTTTATAATATAAAGTACAAATAATTTTTTACTAAGTTATTATTTTGTCTTTGCTAATTCTAGTGTTTGCAATGTAGAAATGGTTTTAGTGTAGTTAAATTTATCTATATTTTCTTTTATTGCTTCTGGGTTTTCTATCATAGTTTAAAATAATTCTCCCATGATTTTTTCCTAGTCCTTTTATGGTTTTATTTTTTGCAGGTAAATATCTGATCAATTTATATTTTCTCTAGTGGGATATTTTCCTAATACCTATAACAACAATTTAGTCTAGATTATTTTAAAAACTTGTTTTCTTATTTTAATGGGATTACATAAAAATTTATAGATTAATTTAGGGAAAACTAACCACTTTATGATGCTGCGTATTCCTGGTGTGCCACTAATATTATTTATTTTTATAATATTTATTTAGTGTTAGGCATTACTCTAAGTGCTTTGTTAAGTCATTAATCCTTGTTACAATCCAGTGAAGGAGGTACTGTTGCTATCCCTTCTGCGGATGAGGAAACTGAGGTATATCCTGTCTTTCCTACAAGATTCAACTCATTTCCTGAGTCATCACCAATCTCCCCCTTTCTGACATTTAGGTATGAATAAAATAGACCCAGCCTTCTTCTCTTAGAACATATGGTCTGGAGTAGGATTGGGAGAGAAGTACGTAAGAAAACAGGCAATCTCAGTAAACTAAGTGGTAAGATGAGGAAGTGTAGAGCACAGACAGAGTGTTAACTTGAACGTGGCCTGCGGGGGGAAGTGACAAAGTAGGCTTCTTGTAAAGAAGTAGCGCATAAACTGAAGGATAAGTTGGTTTTTAAAAAATTACTTTAATATTAAGGGATTTGCTTAAGCCCTGTGTCTTAAAATTGTAAACTACTTATGATTCCTTCATCAAGGAAGGGAAGAGAGCCAATAATTTTTGAGGACCTGAAACTTGGCTAAGGGTTTTACTTTTCATTTAATTTTCATAAGAACCTCAGGAAGTAGGCGTTTTAACTACTATTTTCAGTTGAGGAAACTGACCCACAAAGATTAAATAACGTGCTTGAGTTCACACAGCTGATAAAAAGGTCAGAGAGTCAGACCCAGGTTTATCATTCAAGTCGGTCTGTTCTGGTGTTGCATTGCATCATGTTCAGTCTGCAGCAGACATTCAGAAATATTTGTTGCATTGATTTAAAAAGGCATCATGTCTTACTGACCTTTAGGTCTATATAACCTAAAATCCAACTGAATAAAAAATTTGTGGAGAAGGGATGGGCAAGGTGGGTCCATAGGCTCAGCACCAGAAATCTTTTTCCATGGCATCTCTATATTCTTTACCTCGATAATTTCTAAGGTGTCTGTTTTCCTATGTGATCGATAATCTTTAAAAAATAAATGACCCTTTCTGCCCTCTAAGCAAGAGAGCAGAGCACTAGACTAAGGCCTTTAAATTTTTTTTAAATGAGAGAAACTATAGGTTTACAGAAAAATCATGTTGAAGATACAATGTTCCCATATACCTCAGCCCCGACCCCCATTATTAACACTTCACACTAGTGTGGTACCTTTGTTACAGTTCATGAAAGAATATTATCATTGTGCTATAACTATAGTCCATAGTTTACATTAGGGTATGTTTTTTCCCCACATACCACCCTATTAACACCTTGCATTAATGTGGTGTATTTGGTATAATTCATGAAAGAATATTTTCATAATTGTACTAGTAACTAGAGTCGCTCATTTACAATAGGGTTCATTGTACTGTACAGTCCTATGTTGTATCTTTTAATTTTTATTATAGTAACATATACAGTATATTACCTCAAATTTCCACTCTTAACCATATTCACGTACATAATTCAGTACTGTTAATTACACTCACAGTGTTGTGCTACCCCTACCATCTTCCACTTCCCAAACTTTACAATCAATCCAAATAGAAATTCTGTACAATTTAAGCATTAACTCCCTATTTCCTACCCACAACCCAGCCCCTGGTAACCTATTTATTCTAGATTTTCTAACTCCTTGAGTTTGCTTATTCTATTTCATATCAGTGAGGTCAAATGATATTTGTCCTTTTGTGTCTGGCTTATTTCACTGAACACAATGTCTTTTTTTTTTTAAGGATTTATTTTTATTATTTTATTTATCCAACCCCCCCCCCCCCCACTGTTTGTGCTCACTGTCTGCTTTCTGTATCTATTCACTGCACATTCATATGTGTCTGCTTGTCTTCTCTTTAGGAGGCACTGGGTACCAATCCTGGGACCTTCCAAAGTGGAAGAGAGGCACTCAGTCAGCTCCCTGTTGTGTCTCTCATTGGTTTTTTCCTCTACATCTCTTTTTTTTGTTGTGTCATCTTGTTGTGCCAGCTCTCCGTGTGGGCCAGCTATCTGCATGGACCCCCTTGCTTTCACCAGGAGGCCTCGGAAATTGAACCCAGGACCTCCCATATGGTAGACAGGAGCCCAATCTCTTGAGCCACATCTTCTTCCCTCAACATAATGTCTTTAAGGCTCATCCATGTTGTTGCATGTATCAGGACCTCATTCCTTTTTGTGGCTGAATAATATTCCACTATTTGAATGTAACATTAAAAAAATAAAGACCAAAAAAAAAATTCTACTATTTGTATATACCACATTTTATTTATCCATTTATTGATTGATGGACATGTGGGTTGCTTCCATCTTTTCGCAGTTGTGAATAATGCTGTTATGACATTGGCATGCAAATATATGTCAAGTCCCTGCTTCAGTTCTTTTGGGTATATATCTAGAAGTGGGATTGCTGGATCATGCAGTAAGTCTATACTTAACTTTCTGAGGAATCTCCAAACTGTTTTCCACAGTTTGCACCATTTTACATTGCCACCAATGAATGAGTGTTCCAATATCTCCACATCCTCTACAAGACTTGTAATTTTCTGTTTTGTTAATAGTAGCCATCCTAATGGGTATGAAATGATATGCCATTGTGGTTTTTTCCCTTTATTATATTTTCTTTCTTTTTCATTGTGGTTTTGATTTACATTTCTCTAATAGCTAATGATGTTGAGCATCTTTTCATGTACTTTTAAGCCATATTTATATCCTCTTTTGGAGAAATATCTATTCAAATCTTTAGCTTATTTTTAAAATTTAGTTGTTTGTCTTTTTATTGTTGAGTTGTAGGATCTCTTTATATATTCTTGATATTAAACTCTTAATGGATATGTAATTTCCAAATATTTTCTCACATTGTGTAAGTTCTTATTTTACTTTCATGATAAAGTTCTTTGAGGAAAAAAAGTTTTTAATTTTGATGACGTCCCATTTATCTATTTTTTTCTTTTGTTACTTGGGCTAAGAACCCATTTAGGCTGAAGTCTTTTACCCATTGTTTTCTTTCTCTTTCAGTTATTTAAAATTGCAGGAGAATCAAATGTTTGTGGCATAGATCAGCTCTTAATCTACCAGACACACCAGTTCAGTTGCTTTTCAGTATATTGATTTTCATTTTATAAAGTCTGAATCATAATATATGTAGGAAACTTATACCGAATTTGTGTCACAGAAATTTTTTTTTTTTAAAGAAAAGACTGAGTATAGATGTGTATGTGTGTATCTAAGGGAGATTTTGAACCTTTTTTAGAACCTTTTTTAAAAACAAGGACAGGGAAGCAGATTTGGCTCAACTGATAGAGCATCTGCTTACCACATGGGAGGTCCAGGGTTAATATCACATGTTTTGTGTTTCGTGGTTGTTACCTGGGTTCCATTGTGATGACATATCCATTCAAGGCATAAAGGATTTGTTAATAAGCTAGTAAGTGATTATTGGAAAGGGTATGAGAAATGTGACATACAATCTGTGATTTGGAATCAGTGATATGTTTTTCAGCATCAAGATTTACTGGTCATTTGGATTTTAGATAACAATACATTGTAAAGACATTGGATGTCTCTTGTAGCTATGTGACAGGTGTCTTCAGAGCTCTGGCTTTGTAGCCCTTAATAAATGAAAACAGTCTTCTGTATCCTTTTATTGTGGTACGTTTAGTTACACATGTATATATAAACCAATTAAATGAATAGTTTTAATGCAATTCTTTCAATTAGTTGATTTAATAAATAAGTCATTTGTATTCAATATGGATAAAAATAAGTTAGTATCAAATACTGTTGTCTGTTTTCTTGTAAAGTTCCCAACATCCCAAATCTTAAAAGCTATTTACTTTCTTAAATTTTCTGTTTTATATTTGGATATTTTATTTATATTTCTATGATCATGGTCAAGCACAAAGAATGGAAAGCAAATCTCTGTGTCGGTGTTCAATGAAATTACTTCTCCCTTGGCCAGATTTATATTCTGCTTTAGACCTATTCCTCTCCCCTACCTTCCCATCCCCCAAACCTGAGTATGGTTCATTTCCTACTTGAATAAACAATTTTATGGATTTCAAAACCTTTTGTTTCAAGGTTTCATCATCCAAACATACTGGAGTTGGCTGCATATTTCACAGAGACTGAGAAATTCTGTCTGGTTTATCCATATATGGGAAACGGATCACTGTTTGACAGATTGCAGTGTGTAGTAAGTCATACCTATTACTCTGATTGATTCTCTTATCCTATAAAACCCCAGGGAACAACTGAAAACCTTCTGAGAGAGCTGGGAGGCCAAGGAGTGTTGACATGAGGGGATAGCCAAGAACAGGTTTCCCAAGGAAGTAGAGCACTTCTCCAGAAATTAATTTCTTACTCTTAGAAGTCTGGATAAATACCCAAGTTATTGTGAATTGTGCAACCTGGATATGAAAGATTTCTTAGGTCCTTACTCCTTAATTGATTATATACTTCGAGTGAGTTCACATCAGTTACCCTTATTTCTCTATATAATCTATATTTGTATAACTTTATACAAAGTATCATTCAATACAAAGTATAGATAGAAAACTGATACACACTCTGTAAGAAGAAGGAAGTTGAATAATGCCATGATTTCTCATAAACTGTTTTGAAGGGCACATTTAAAAATTGATTACAAATAGGATAAGTTTCAGTTAGAATCAATATAAAAACAGATTATTCCCAATTTCACATATTGTTGTTTCACAAATAATTTAAAAATATTGTTTAATGAACTTTTAAACATACTTAACTTCACTAGCCATGTGTCAATTAAATTAATATTAAAAGTATTTGGTATTTCCACTGACTCTAAAGGGCCTTAGACCCTTCACTAGTAGTGGGAAATCCAACTTAAAATAACAAAAGCTTGTAGGAAACCCTAATGTTGCTGCACCCTGCCTACCCTCACCTCATCATCTGCTTCTATTCTGACACACACCAAAAACTGTTGTCTTTATAGGGTAACACAGCCCCACTCCCTTGGCATATTCGAATCAGTATATTAATTGGAACATCCAAAGCCGTTCAGTACTTGCACAACACTGAACCATGTGCAGTCATCTGTGGTAGTATATCAAGGTAAGTTATCCCTGAGCTGTAGATTACACTTGAAAGCCCCTTTCATCATCACTGGTAAGTTGGACTTTCTGTCATTTCCTGGTATGTATGTGTGTGTATTTGGAACTCTTATCTAAGAATTTAAAGTCTTACATTTTTGTAAGTGAAAATGGCTCTTCCAAATTAAAAAGCTAAATTTATATTGCCAGAGGGAGAGTTTATATTATCTTTGGGAATTATTAATGAGCAACATCTGATACACTATTCTGTTTGTTTTATTAATTATACTTGATAGCAAACCCTGTGTAATGAACCTGAATTAATCTAACTTTTTTTTTTATTGGAGGTTTAAGGAAAGGCTAAATGACTTATACAGGGATTCCTAGCAAGATAACAGCAGTAGGTAGTAATTAAAATTCCTTGTCCTTGAGTCTCCAGTGCCTTGCTGATTCCATTGAGCCTGCTCTCTGATAGCTTTATATATTAATCAATTACAAGCCAAGCAGCAACTCCAGTGTTCATTTTTGAGGCATAAGAATATTAGAAGCAAAGCCTTCCATCTTTCTTCTTCTTCAGTAGACATAAAGAATCATTCAGACAGAGAGTAGATATCCTGTGGCAAATCCCCACCTGGTGAATTTTTCCCATGTGTCACTTCATCTTGTATTTGTCCAAACATAAGTAAATATGTCTTTGCTGAGTAGCAGGGAAGACTGAATTTAAAAGACTCCTGCCTCTTCTGAACTATCTCTTAGTATCTTTAAAAAAAAAAAAAGCTTTCAGTGTGCTTTTGACTTGACCAGAAGAGGGTCTGATTGCTTATTTATTTTCCTGGTGAAATTAATTCTGTATAAAAAGGCTAGATTTTCACTTAGTCGTGGGGAAGGGAGGGGATCTCCCTATGGATGTTTGTTCCTGTGGCAGGGTGGTAATATATCAATATCTAGTGGCTCCATATAATCAGCATAGAACTAATGCACCTTCACGGAACCTGGGACCTACTGGTACCATGAAGGACTCAGGGTTGGTAGGGTCTCCTATTGGGTTCTGGTTCCACAGGGCTGAGATGGCCAACCCCAACCTAAAACTACCAAGCTACCACCCGGCTAGCAACTAGCATGAGCAGAGCAGGTGCTCACATGTCTGTGCTGAGTAAATAATCATGTAAGGGCTGACATTTTGCTGTGCATATTCTTCCTTTGGTTTAAACTCATGCTTATTTTTAAATCCCAAGCAGTAATCCATACACTTTCTTAATTTTCCTCTATGTGACAGAGTTCATCCAATCCTTTCCTAAAAGCAAAGTTAGTTAGGAGAGAAGGGAGAGAAAAGACAGTGTGTTTGAAGTTCTGGTATCTGATATATGAGGGAGACATGGATGGCCACTCACTGGAGCAAAGAGGTATCAGAGAGGGGAGGGATTTAAACACAGGTCCTGGCCCTGTCACAATTTTTTCCATGGCTAATGCTGGGTAAGGCCCTTTGGGTGTGACTCTCCTATGTATCTCTCCTGGTATTAGAGCAGACTGTGAACCTTGATTTCTACTTTCTGCCGTTGTTCAATGTCATCAGGCAGGTACGGCAGAGATTTGCATGCAGAAGGTCATTAGGGAGTGCTCTCAGGCACAACAAATGTAATAGAAGGAAAGAAAGAGAGGCCTGGGCAGTGGGAGAAGGTGAATTGCTGTGATTTTGTTGTAACAGAAGCCTCAGCCAGTCCCCATGGGGAGCGCTGTAGCTGACATGGCCTGGAATTCTCAAAGTGAGGCAAGGCATTTGGGACTTCGTACCCCTGTATCCGACCAGCCTGAAGGAGGTCTGTAACCTTGGCTGAGTCAGCTCCCTCTGCCAAGGTCAGTGTCCAGGTTGGGGCCCACTCGTGAGCCAGCGGCAGCCAATGCTCACTGTGCTGGAGGAGCCAGTGCCTCCCTGGGTCAGGAAGGAGGGTTCCAAGTGGGCACCATGCAGCCGCCGCAGTTGTGGAGCAAGCTTGAACTGGAAGGAGGTCTGCAAGCTTGGACTGGAAGGAGCTCTGCAAAATGTGACCCAGGGCTTCTTATTCATGTGCCTCCCTCTCCAGCCTGTTCCCATCCTTTCCCTTAGCTCAGTATCCCCTAGTCAGAGCGGCCTTGTTTGGAAAGCAGACCTTCCACTTAGCAAATGTCTTCACTTCCTCAAGTCTCACTTGTTCCCTCTGCAAAATGCTAATAGAATAATGGTTTTTATCTCTTAGGATTAAATGACATAATGTACATACAGTACTTGGCAAAGAATATACACTCATCAAATGGCAGCTTCTGCTACTATTGGTTCAGAAGTAGTAGGAATGGCAGTGACAGAGGTTAGAGATGTAATGTCCAATCAGTCTTTTCACGTATCGCTCTTTTACTTATGCCCCACTTCAATTTATTGCATTTGAAAAGTAGACCCACAAAACTAGCTCTATTTTAAGAAAAGTCCCTTCTTTAACATGTTTATTGAACATCTTGAAAATCACAGCTCTCTTGGTGCACAAATATTTAATGGAATATCTGTTGTGTTCAGACCATTTTATTCAAGCACACTGAGGGAAGAGGTTGATTATAATAGCATTGTCCTTCAAGGTTTAACCTGGTGATTATAGAGAAAACAAAAACACAGAAAATACATAGTACAGCATTAAATATACAATTGTTGGTCTGAAAAAGTTTCCTCTTGTTAGAGAGCTCCAAGTCAAGTTTTTGAGAAGATGGGTCGTGGTAGTGGATTGGTTGGGAAAAGGAAAAGGAGTATTCCCAGTGAAGGCAATAATTTTTTTTTAAGGAAGCAGAGTAAATAATTGCCAAGCATATGAGGAAAACAAGAAAAATCTGTTGATTAGAGAATTAAGGAAAGATGAGACTGGAGAGGAATAAGGAATGTGGTGGGTAGGAGATTGGATGGGGCCTTGAATGCTAAATAGGATGAGGAATCAGGTTTGAAGTGTAGACGGCGTTTAGATGGAAGCAGAAAGGCTCCGGAGTCTCGTAGATGGTCTCTCAGTTTTAAAGGAGACCAGTTTTTGAGCACAGTTTGCCAGGTACTTATCTGGATGTGCCAAACTATAATATTGTTTAAATAACACTCCTAAATAGCATCTCTAGGTATATATAGTGGGTAATATAGACACAGTAGCAAGAGAGATCTGATCAGAGATGGGGAGAATTGCAAGGAGAAGGCAGGATTTAAACTGGAAATGAAGGTAGCAACATATTAATATTTTTTTTTCCACTGGTGAAGGGGCTGCTGCTGATAGTTCTGAAGAATTCAAGGAGTAAGACATAATCCACCCATAGACTGTGCCCACCCAGGCATCTGTCAGAGTGAGCATTTGCTTGAGAATTGTGATTTCACGAGGGCTCATCACTGTGTCCCTGCCTGTTCCTGAACAAATCAGTCCCTTCCACAGCCACTGAACTCTTGGCCTTTCTGCTGTGCCTGCCAGCAGAGACGTTAATTAGTGCCAACTATCACAGACTTTCCCCTTTCATTTGGTGATGTGTACACACCTTTTCTGTGGAAACAAATGAGAGGAACTCATTTCATTCAAGGCACTGAACATCTGTCGGGTGGTAATGACAGTCAGTCCCCAGCAGTCTCAGCCAAACGTGAATTGGCTGACCTAGATCACTCACATGAATCTTTTAAACGAATCCTTCGTTTCACTCTAAACCTGAACCTCCCTGATTCTTGGTGCTTCTAAGTACAGCCGAGGGCTTTTGAGAAGGTCTGAAATCTTTACCTCTTCTGCCTTTGTCTTTTAATTTTCTAAATCTTTGTGAGGAATTGTCAGCTTCTAGCAATGGTATCTTTTCATTGCACAGCCATGATACCTGGCTCAAACGAGGATATCTCAGGATCTGCATTTAACAGTGGTCTTTTCCACGAGTATAGTCACAGCTCTGGTTTTGTTGGAGGAGAAATGAAAGATATCATTACCTTTATTTTCTTTTTTGCATTTGGGCCTCAGACTGATGAATCACAGAAGACTATCATAAATCATTGGACATTATTAAATAATAGTTTAATACCATGAAATAAGATGGAACAATGCTTATAAAGTGAGAATAAGTGAAGAAAGCCAAATTGAAATAATATACGGTATATAACTTTTTAGAACTACAAATTCAGGCATTAAAAAAAGGCTAAAACATCAAAATATCAATGTCTTTGGTGAGACTATGGCATATTTTTTTTATTGTATTTAGTTTAGTTATTTTTTTAAAAATTTTAACCTAAATTATGTTATTTATATTATTTATTTTAATTTTTCATTTTATTTTATTTTTAAGAAGTACTGGGGAATGAACCAGGGGTCTCATACATGGGAAGCAGGTGCTTAAACCACTGAGCTACACCCACCCCCCATCTTATTTATTTTTAAGGCTCATTTTTTACTTCTTTTTAAAAAATGGTTTTTTAAAATTTTTTAAATATTTATTTATTTCTCTCCCTTCCCCCCAATCCCGCCCCCCATTGTTTGCTCTCTGTGTCCATTTGCTACATGTTCTTCTTTGTCTGCTTCTGTTGTCGTCAGCGGCACAGGAATCTGTACTTCTTTTTGTTGAGTCATATTGTTGTGTCAGCTCTCCGTGTGTGCCGCGCCATTTCTGGGCAGGCTGCACTTCCTTTCACGCTGGGCGGCTCTCCTTACAGGGCGCACTCCTTAGCATGGGGCTCCCCTACGCGGGCAACACCCCTGCCTGGCACAGCACTCCTTGTGCGCATCAACACTGCTCATGGGCCAGCTCCACACAGGTCAGGGAGGCCTGGGGTTTGAACCGTGGACCTCACATGTGGTAGATGGACGCCCTATCCATGGAGCCAAGTCTGCTTCCCTAAAAATGTTTTTACACTTTTATTTAAGGAACATATTCGATTCTTATACTAAAGATAACATATTTTAGAAAAGAATAATTTGGCATCGGATTCTTCTGTCTCAAGCCAAATAATCAGAAGACATTCAAGTTACTAATCAAAATCCTGACGTTATCATTTGGCTCTCTCTAATTCTGTCTATAAAGAAACTTGATAATATTACATCTTTGTGCATTTTGGTCGATTTCTTTTTTTTTAACAGTTCAGGAAATGAAGATTGCACGGTCATTATTCAGCAGCTTGGTGCCCAAAGTGAGAACAATACTTTTTGTCTAAGCAAAATGGAATGGTTGTCCGCTTTGTTGCTGGGGAAGACGAAGGAGGATGATGTGACAAGAACACAGGGAATCTGGGTTCAAGTCCAAGTTGTGCCTCACGCTGTTGGACCACAGTTTTCTCACTTATACTTTCAGGGGCAGCTTGGGTGACCTCAAGCTGGACCTCTTCTTGCTTTCAAATTCTGTGACATTGCACCTGCTTCTTTGTGTACTATGCTTTATGCCCACAATTCTAGGGATTGTGAGAGGAGCACGTTGTGTCCCCAGACTTTCTTATTCCTGGAGAAGCCAACCCTGATCAGTTTCTGAGCTGGGATGAGTTCAGATATGTTAGGGAGATACCTCCGGAGACTCCCCACCCCAGGCTGGCCTCAGGCAAAGTCCTGGAATCCCTGTTATCCAGAAGCACCTCCAGGCCTTTCTCTACCCTTCCTCTCTGCATTAGTCAGGGTTCTCTAGAGAAGGAGAACCAATAGGAGATCTATATGTATATACACACTGGTTATAAGGAATTGGCACCTGTGGCCTTGGGGGACGGCAAGTCTGAACTTCTGGGCAGGCCACGAAGCTGGAAACTCCGGTAGAGATAAGGCAAAGTCCTTAGTCCTAACTCCCCAGGAGAAGCTGACTGGCTGGCAGTTCCGGCAAGAAACACTGCTGCAGTTAAATCTGAATTCCTCTCCTGACCTCTGAAATCCTCAGTATGGGCTTTTAAGACCTCCACCTGACTGGATGGGGAGACTCCCACATTGCTGAGGGCAAGCTCTTTTGTCCATCGTGGATGCAAACAACTGATTACAGATGCACATCCCATCTTGAAATACCCTCACAGTAGCAAGCAGGACAGTGCTTGATCAAACTACTGGACACCATAACCTAGCCAACTTGACCATGAAATTAACCATCACACCCTCTTTTAACAACCACCTCAGTGATCTCATTGCTTTCACTGGTTAAGAGTGGCCTTTGGAGTCACAGACATCTCAGTACAAATCCCTGCACTAGTACTTTCTACTGGCGTGACCTTGGACAAGTTATTTAAATTCCTCGAGGCTCAGGCTCCTCATCTGGAACTGGGCATACTACTGTATCCCCTCCCAGGGCTATTGTGATAAGTGAAACAATGTGTGTAAAGTACAGCCTGAGTCCTGGCAGTAAGCTGTAATTACCAGGAAGACTTGCCTCTTCCACCTCCCTAAGTGTCTCACTGTATTGTTTCCCTAGGGCTGCCACAGCAAAGTGCCACAAAACTAGATGGCTTAAAACAATAGAAATGAATAAATATAGCCCTCACAGTTCTGGACTCAGAAGTCTGAAATGGCAGAACCCTGCCATTGAAACCAGGAGAGAAAATCCTTCCCGGCCCCCCTGGCTTCTGGTGTTTGTGCCGCCAAGTCTTGGCCTTCCTTGGCTTGCAGGCACTTCTCTCCAATCTCTGCCTCCGTCTTCACGTGGGCTCTTCTTCCCTCCTTGTCTGTTTGTCCCTGTATTCAAATTTCCCTCTTCTTATAAGGACATCAGTTTGGCCTCATCATAACTCATCACATTTTCAAAGACCGTCATTCCAAATAAAGTCACATTTATGGGCCTGGAAGTTAGGACTCGAGCATACCTTTTGGGGACACAGTTCAACTTATAAGCCTCAACCAACCTTTCCTTGGACCCTTACAACGATGGAGGACCCAGTGCTTTGTGGAGTGGCCTGCTCCAATTGGATGCAGCTCTAGTTATTAGAATTTCTTTCATATTGAGTTAAAATCTGCCTTCCTGTAACTCATCCATTAGCTGTTATTTTGCTACTGGAATTACCTCTATACAGGTAAAGGGGAAAAAGAGATAAAAGTTAATTAATTCTATTTCTGCTGTATCATCAATAGAATCTTAATCTTTTAAGAGTAGCTGTGTAAAAAGATGTTTGTTCAGTTAACTGCAGTCCATTCAAAAAGCACTGGACAGGGAAGTAGGAGGGCCAAGTTTTAGTTTAGTCCAAGTTTTAGTCCTGCCTCTACCACTGACAAGCTCTTTTGCATAGAAAATGTCATTTCAACAGTCTGGGCCTCATTTACCTCATCTATACCAGTGATGACAAATTAGTTTCATCACACATTCCAACTCTGATTGATTGGTAGTGACTTCCCAAGTGGTGTTGAAAGGGATTCTGGGGCAAGTACTCTCTGAGTTCAATTAGAGATGTTTACCAAGGATATGGGAAGATGATTTCAGAAGTCTTGGACCACATATTTGCCATTCCTATACTGAGTGGTCTAGGGCTGCTTATGGTTTCAAATCTGCTTAATTAACACATTGATTTTAGCAACAAATATTTACTTAGTATCTTCTATCAGTTCAACATTACCTTATATAAATGACATAGGACAACTGCTTGTGTAAGTGCCAAATGGTGTAGTGCCACTGTACAGTAGAGTGGGTGGGGGGCGGGGAAACACTAGAATTCAGAGTGATTGAGTGAAAATTCACAGAGATAGTACTTATGGCTGCAAAGAAGATTAGGATGAAAATAAGGGGCGGGAGAGTCCTTTGCAGGTGAGGGGAAACAGCATAAAGAAACAGCCATAAGCACAGTTTATCCTGACTTCGTTCGTAATTTTCAATACTTGAAGAGTAGCTGATAGGCTGCAGATGGATTAGGGAGCTCAGTGAGAGCCGGAAGACTTTGGAACTGACAGGAAAGCTCCTTAATCCTCCCAGGGACCCTGAGTTTAGGTATCATTATTATCTCCGTTTGACAGAATTTAGTGACCAGCCTCAGTCACAGAGCTTGAGACGAGGAGGGCAGGAGTGAGCCCGTGTTTACGTAAGTCAATCACACTCTTCGGTCCTTAGGAGTATGTATTGAACCAGGATTATGGAAGAGCGTGTTGGCTCCATCAGCAGAGACAGGGACATTGGGAAGGCTAGAACATAATGAATGTGTGCCGATTGAGAAGTGTTGACACTGGGCTCCTAGTGAAAACAACAGGAGGCAGCAGACTTTGAGGGGGAGATCAGACGTGGAGATAAGCGTTTGGAATCTTTTAGTCTGGTTCAAGCAGCATGAGTAAATCACTTTCTAAGGAAGAAACTGTCAAGGACTGGGCTGCAGAACACCCACAAGAGGAAGCAAAGCCCACATTTCAAAAAAGTATTTCTGAGACGTCTGGTGGTTTATTTGGCCCAAAAATGCCTTCGTAATTTGAACTCTACAAAGAGGATGTTATAAAAACAAAATTCATTTCCAGATGGTGGAATTTGAGGAGGAAAAGGATTTAAAGGAAAGAATCCTGGAGAGTCACAGTCTGTGTTCTTGGCAAAAGACCCTCGTGTTTTTATTTGGGAAACGAAGACATTTTTGAATTACAGGATCGTATAAGAGCATCTGAAAGCAGTAAACTCCTTGTTATTTACATCCTATCCCTTAGTGAGCTTAATTGTTTTCACATTTATGAACAATTTGAAATTGAAATGCATTTGATCGCACAGCGGAGTTTGAGGCTTTTGATCCTCAGCATTTTTCATCCCGGACACTCATTCCTGTTAATGTTTAGAAAGCAAGGAGATGATCTCGGGAAACACTTCTAATGTTTCCTGTAGGATCATGTTCCCTAATCAGTATTGCCGTTTGTCTCCTGCCAAGTGAAACAGTCTTTCTTAGGAGGGAGGTGATCTCAGAAAGAGGGAGAGAGGGAGAGGGAGAGACAGAGAGAGAGAAGGAGGGGGGAGGGGGGAGGAAAGGAGGAAGGGAGGGAGGAGGAAGCCAGTTGCTTAAAAATGGGTTATAAAAAAGTGGAAATTGATCAGAGATGTAAGATTGTAGTAAGCATGTGTATGGAGAATTTCCTTTCTGAGGGGGTAGAGAGACACAAATTGACCCCTCCCAGCAACCAATGGGCCTGGCCTGGCCCGAGGACCTGAGGACCTGAGCTCCTTCTGCATTTGCCCTGGCCTGGGAGCCTTTGAGCTGATGTGCAGGAGAGGTAAGACACTCGAGCTCAGTGCTTAGGGATGTCAAGGCCTGCGAGGAATTCAGTGTGTCTCTCTGCTTAGCTATCCAGTCTCCTCCCTTCTCCTCCTCCCTGCGCCCCACTTGAAGAAACATTTTGTATAGAAACAACTCTTTTCCTCATTCTCTCCTTATTTTCCCTCTGGTACCTCCTCTCTTTTCAAACATCCAAAAGATGTTCATTTTCTCTGAGGGTTATCATAACAATCAAATATCGCCTATATTAAAACTTCCCCTATTCTACCTCCCACCACTTTCTCTCAACCTCAACACTGATTTATTTATACATGTGGATACATATGTGCATGCCACTTCCATGCCAAATGGTATCTACTTTTTTTTCTCCATGATCTTCAAATTTCTAGAACTCTTATCAATACTATAGTTTGGTTCTTCCAGAACTTCTCTGGAACTATTTTGAAACTCAACAGGTTCCTTGAAGCTAATTAACCCAGAGTTCTTAAGACCTCCAGGCTTATCCTGGGGCCTGCAACCCCTTGTGTCTTTGTTACTTTAAATGAGTATCCTTGGACTTCTAAAGGGAGTCTAAGATATGGGTGTAGGATGGATGATAGCCACCCTACATTCTTTAAAGTGCTTATTGAGGCCCTCCCTGTGTCTCTGCTTACATTTCTCTTTTAATCCTTGCTACACCCCTGTGAGGTAGGCATTATCAGATCTTTTTACATACAAGGAAACTGAGGCTTAGGGAGGATATGCTAGTTGGTTAGAGACTAATTTTCACATTGAAAAGAGGAACATCTATTATTGACTGGGCACTTATACAGAGAACCCAGACTCATAGGACATGAATTAAACAAAAACAAGCTTGAATATTTTCTCCAAGTTCTGTCTAGATCCAGTGGTAGAAGAAAGGGAAATCTCCTTGATCCAATGGGGAAGTAGAACGTTTCAGCTTCATATCAGCACAGGCAGGAATAATGCAGGCTGACGTGGGAAGGGGGTTTTTCCCCAGCAAACTATAAATTTCCAGGGTGGCAGTCTTGACTCATCTGGTTGGGGGTGGGTGGATGAAGGGGCCCAGGAGATCCTGGTGTTGGATGGTGAGAGAGAGAGCACATATGTCCTTGGGTTGTCACAGAAAGGCCAGTTGGCCCTCTTGATCTCTTGGCCAATTGGGTGGTGTCCCAAATCTTCCCAAGAGAGGCCAAGTACTTAGGGGCTGGGCTGCTGGGCACCAATAACCCTCCAATTCCTTAAAAATAAATACAGTAAGGTCATGTAGTATTTGACCTTCAATGCCTGGCTTGCTTCTCTCAACATAAAGTCCTCAAGATTCTTCCGTGTTATCACATGTGTTTGTACTGTATTCATTCTTATAGCTGAGTAGTATTCCATTGTATGTATATACTACATTTTATTTATCCATTCATCTGTTGATGGGCATTTGGGTTGATTCCAACTTTTGGCAATAGTGAATAGTGCTGCTATGAACATTGGTGCATATATCGGTTTGTGTCCTTGTTTTTCTTTCTACTGGATATATACCCAGCAGTGGAATTGCTGGGTCATGTGGCAAATCTATAGCTAGTTTTTTGAGAAATTGCCAGACTGTCCTCCAGAATGGCTGGATCCTTCTGCATTCCCACCAGCAGTGGATGAGTGTTCCTATTCCTCCACATCCTCTCCAGCACTCGTAATCTTCTATTTTTTTGATAGCTGCCAGTCTTATGGGAGTAAGAGGGTATCTCATTGTAGTTTTGATTTGCATTTCCCTAACAGCTAGTGATATTGAGCATTTTTTCATGTCCTTTTTAGCTATTTGTATTTCTTCTTTGGACAAGTGTCTGTTTAAATCTCTTGCTCATTTTTTAAATGGGTTGTCTTTTTATTTTCAAGATATAGGAGTTCTTTATATATACAGGATATTAGTCTCCTATCAGATATATGGTTACCAAATATTTTCTCCCATTGGGTAGGTTGTCTTTTCACTTTCTTGACAAGCTCCTGTGAGGTGCAAAAGGCTTTAATTTTGAGGAAGTCCCATTTATTTATTTGTTCTTTTGCTGCTCATGCTTTTGGTGTAAAGTTCATGAAGCTATTTCCTATTACAAGGTCCTGTAGATGCTTCCCTACATTGCTTTCCAAGGTCTTTATGATCTTGGCTCTTATATTTAGGTCTTTTATCCATCTTGAGTTGATTTTTATATAAGCTGTGAGTTGGTAATCCTCTTCCATTCTTTTACACATGGCTATCCAGTTCTCCAGGCACCATTTGTTCTCTCCCAGTTGAGTGGGTTTGGTGGCCTTGTCAAATATCATATGACTGTATATATGAGGATCTATGTCAGAACTCTCAATTCTGTTCCACTGGTCAGTATGTCTATCCGTGTGCCAATACCATGCTGGTTTCACTACTGTAGCTTTGTAGTATGTTTTGAAGTTAGGTAGTGTGATTCCTCCAATTTCATTTTTCTTTTTCCATATGTCTTTGGCTATTCGGGGCCTCTTTTCTTTCTAAATAAATTTCATAGTTTTTCTAGTTCATTAAAGCATGCTGTGTTGGTTTTTATTGGGATTGCATTGAATCTGTAGATCAGTTTTGGTAGGACAGACATCTTAATAATATTTTGTCTTCCTATCCATGAACAGGGAATATTCTTCCATTTATATAGGTCTTCTTTGATTTCCTTGAACAGTGTTGTGTAGTTTTCTGTGTTTAAGTCTTTTACATTGTTAGTTAAATTTATTCCTAGGTATTTGATTTTTTAATTTACTATTGTAAATGGTATTTGTTTCTTGATTTCTTTCTGAGATTGCTCATTATTGGTGTACAGAAATGTTACTCATTTTTGCACTTGATCTTATAACCTGCAACCTTACTGAACTCGTTTATAAGTTATATAAGCTTTGTTGTAGACTTCTCAGAGTTTTCTATGAATAGGATCATGTATCTCCAAATAGTGAAATTTTGACTTCTTCCTTTCCAATTTGGATACCTTTTGTTCTCCTGAGGGCTACAGAGACCCACAGGTTCTATGGTCATGGCTGATGGCTCTGGAGTTCAGTGCCATGTCAGATGGCCCTACTTTGGAGATTGTGTTCACGAGTGTGATGGAGTTGGACTCACATGTAACCTTTCTACACATGCCTCTTCTGTCACTTTTACTGAACCTGTGGTTGGCGCTGGGTTTGGTGTATACTCAGGAGATCTGAATCTCTGGACTGTCCACGTGATAGTCAGGCCCTGAGCCTCAGCAGATTTGCACCTCCTACCCTCTGGTTTATTGAACTTACCTCGGCCAGCTAACAGGAAGGTGAGGAAGGTCAACCACCACACCAGGAAACCAAGAGTGCCTACAACTGCAAGCAGGAGAATTACATCCATCATCCATGTGGAATCTAAGCTCCCTCTCTATATAGAGGTGGAGTGGACATAAACATCCCAGGGGCCATGGGATGGAGGAATAGAGTATGGATTAGAGTAGACTTACTGATATTCTACTGTGGAACTATTGTGATTAGTAATGGAAGAAATTGTAGAATTGATGTAAAGAAAGTGGCCACAGTAGCTGCTGAGGATAGGGAGAGGGAAGAAGAGGTATAATGTGGGGGCATTTTCAGGACTTGGAGTTTTCCTGGGTAGTACTGCAGGGACAGATGCTGGACATTGTATGTCCTGCCATGGCCCACTGGGGGAGAGTGTAAACTACAATGTAAACCGTTATCTATGTGGTGCAGCAGTGCTCCAAAATGCATTCACCAAATGCAATGAATGTGCCATGATGATGAAAGAGGTTGTTGATGTGAGAGGAGTGGGATGAGGGGGGTGGGGGGCATATGGGGACCTCTTATATTTTTTTAATGTAACATTAAAAAAAAAAAATAGAAAAAAAAATTAAATGAACTTTTACCGGAACTGTAGTTGGTGCTGGGGTTTAATGTATACCCAGGGAACCTGAATCTCTGGACTGACCATGTGATAGCCAGGTCCTGAGCCTCAACAGACTTGCAACTCCTACACTCTGGTTTATTGGACTTACCCCACTCAGCTAACATGGAGGTGAAGAAGATCAACCACCACACCAGGGAGCCAAGAGTGCCTGCAACTGAAAGCAGGAGAATTGCATCCAGCATCCATGTGGAATCTAAGCCCCCTCTTGATATAGATGTGGAGTGGACACAACCATTCTAGGGTCCACAGGATGGAGGAATAGAGTATGGATTAGAGTGGACTTACTGATAGTCTATTCATGAACTATTGTGATTAGTAATTGAAGAAAATGTGGTATTGGTGTGGAGAAAGTGGCCATGGTGGCTGCTAGGGGTAAGGAGTGGGAGGAAGAGATGTGATGTGGGGGTGTTTTCGGGACTTGGAGTTGTCCTGGGTGGTGCTGCAGGGACAGTTACCAGACATTGTATGTTCTCCCATGGCTCAGTGGGTGGAACATGGGAGAGTGTGGGCTATGATGTGGACCATTGACCATGAGGTGCAGCAGTGCTCAGAGATGTATTCACCAAATGCAATGAATGTCTCATGATGATGGAGGAGGTTGTTGTTATGGAGGGAGGAGTGGAGTGAGGGGGGTGAGGGGTATATGGGGACCTCATATTTTTTGAATGTAACATTAAAAAAATAAAGACAAAAATAAAATACATATCTTTAAATTATGTTCTTACATATCAAACATAGCATTTGTACTTAAATTCAAATTCTGTATTATAATCATCTTACTTTTTCTATATAATGCCTGAGGGCTTTTACTAAATTAAGAGACAAAATGGTAGTCAAAGAAAGTTTCATTACAAAGTGGCATTTGTTGAGGGGGAGGTATAAGCCATCCTAAAAGAATTGTCCTAGAGACCCATATCAACAGAGGGATTAAAACATTCCCAGAAATTAAAAAAAAAAAAATCTCAGAGTTAGGATCCAAACTTGCCACCTTGTATAGGGTTCTCCCTGCCTCCTCAGTGTACAAATCACTGGTTCTTCTACTTGGAGAATTATCTGGAGAGGGGGGGGTCTCTCTATTACATTAAATAGCCTTGTGGGGAAAAGAAGAAGAAACATATTGTAGAAACATTAAATTCTAAGTGGAACATTTAGATGTTTTCTCTCTGTGCTTTTGGTAGCTACAAAAGCTAGCAAGCTGTCCTTTCACTTTTTATTTATTTATATATATATATTATGATTCTAGTTACTTTATGTTGTCTTTATTTCATTAGGCCATTTCACCCCACAAGATAAGTCTATTAAGTTGACCTGTTGGATAGCTGAAGGCACTTTGTATTTGAACATTCTATTTAATGCTGAAGCAGGTAGAAGAATTGGATAGAATTGATTGTTGAAAGGCCTCTTTCAGTGCCCACTTTCCTAAACAGAACATTCTTCTTCCTCAGCCACCATTCACCTTTATTTAGAACAGTATAAATCACTGGTTGCAAAATTTATGTTATACACTAGTCTGCTTGTAAACCACTTGCTTTTTCACCAAATATCATTCTTCAAGTGTAAATGTAATTCCCTAAAACAATTGCAGATTCTTATTGATGACCTCTCACTGACCCTAAGTTCCTTGTGGGTTTTATTGTCTTTCATATTGCCTAACTCTTAGAGAAGCAAGACTCACCAGTTGCTGAATGCTTCCCATCAGTTTTGGTGGGAGTCATATAAATGGCTTTGAGTACAAACTTTGTTGTTTTTGCTTTTTCTTCTTCTTTTGTACTTAGAAAAGACCTATTCTTCAGAGATTCTAAGTGCTTCACAAATTCAGCTTTTTGCATTCTCTTGAATCTCCTGGTATTTTAAGTTATGGTTTTACACTTTCTTACTTAGAGCTGGGATATAGTAAAAGAGGACTAGATGTGTGATATTGAAACTCTGGCATTCAGAGCTTTTGTATCCTGAAGTGAAGTGGGCTGTGCAGAAGAGAGACAAGCTCTCAATGTGGCAGAAGCCGGAGGAGCAGCAGCTTGGGTCCTGGCAATGAGAGTTAGTGAACCTCTCTGCCCATCTCACTCACTGGCACACTGGAGATTCCTGTAGTAAAATATCCCAGCATTCTGAGCCCATCAGAGCACCTCCAAGTGGCCCAGGCTTGTTCTGAGCAAATGATGTGTACACCTATTGGAGGAATAATTATGATCTCAATGTTTACTCTTGTCTAACGCTGTTGAGAAGGTAAGATCTTGACTCCAGTCCATTCCTCATCTTGAGAGGTATGTCAGGATGGTAAACACCATTCTCCAAATGAGAAAACAAAAGAATGAGTGAGGAGTGACATAGCTGCGGCTGTCTGAGACCCAGGCTGGCCTTAGAAGAACATCTGGGGAGAAAAAACAACAGAAGGGGAAGAATGAGGACTGTACTCATTGATGCAAGTCCTGAGGACCAAGCCTCACTGGCTGTCATCCCACAGGCAAAGGTAGCATACAGGAAAGTGGGTCTAGGACTACAGACAAGGTGGGCTCTTTGGATTTTTTTTTTTTTTAAGATTTTAAAATTTATTTCTCTCCCCTTCTCCCCCCACTGCCCCAAGTTGTTTGCTGTCTGTGTCCATTCACTGCGTGTTCTTCTGTGTCTGCTTATATTCTTGTTGGCAGCACCAGGACTCTATGTCTCTTTTTGTTGTTGTTGTGTCATCTTGCTGTGTCAGCTCTCTATGTGTGCAGCACCACTCCTGGGCAGGCTGAACTTTCTTTGTGCGGGGTGGCTCTCCTTATGGGGTGCACTCCTTGTGCGTGGGCCTCCCCTACGTGGAGGACACCCCTGTGTGGCACAGCACTCCTTGCGTACATCAGCACTGCATGTGGGCCAGCTCACCACTTGGGTCAGGGGGCCCTGGGTTTGAACCCTGGGTTTGAACCCTGGAAATAAAGGTTAGAATATTTCTTTCTATAACCTTAAGGACCACTAGAAGTTGCTTTATTTTCCCTGTTGAAAACTTGGGTCTAGACAAAGTGTGGACTAGAATTCTTGAAGCCTGAGCTTCACATTGTTTTAGGTTTATACATTTTGAATTATACTTGAAGAAAAATGAGAACATGTGCTCTAGTTCATGGAAAATTATGTTTGCTTTATTGTTTAATGGTTTGAGTTAACCATATATGAAGGTGAGCTTCTCATGTTGCTTTTCACTGAAATGCCTCTACGATGATTTGTCTTGTTTGTCTTTGATCACAATTTTAGTGCAAACATACTTTTGGATGATCAGTTTCAACCCAAACTAACTGATTTTGCCATGGCACACTTCCGACCCCACCTAGAGAATCAGAGATCCACCATAAATATGACCAACAGCAGCAGTAAATGTCTGTGGTACATGCCAGAAGAGTATATCAGACATGGCAAACTTTCCATTAAAACAGACGTCTACAGCTTTGGAATCGTAAGTTCCAACTACCAGTTAACAAAGGGGGGAGAGTTTAATACCAGGAATGTCCTAATATGTAAGAACTTTTTTAAGGGTTTTTTAACTTTTAGACTTACTGGTTTCCTGTTCTTCATCACCTTATACATTTATTTTATTTAATCAGTCAAGTAAAACAGTATAAAGCCATTAATTGGGATGTAGTAATTGTCAGGGTTAATAGTTGCAGCTAATTATTTGTAATAAGTTGAAATGTAGCTTAACTTTCTGTGTATTTCATGTAGGTAATAATGGAAGTTCTGACAGGTTGTAAAGTGGTGTTAGATGATCCAAAACATATCCGACTGGTAAGAATTGTCTTCATCTCTGCCCCTAACTCTTGGTCATTTTTGTGGTAGAGCCCTATTTGATAAGTTTGTTTCCTTCTCTTCTTAGAGGGATATCCTTATTGAACTGATGGAGAAGAGAGGCCTCGATTCATGTTTTTCATTTCTAGATAAGAAAGTGCATCCCTGTCCTCATAATTTCGCTGCCAAGCTGTTCTCTTTGGCAGGCCAGTGTGCTGCAACGAGGGCAAAGTCAAGACCATTAATGGATGAAGTACGTATATACGTTTTTTGTATTTGTTTGTTTTTAGGAGGTACCAGAGATTGAACCCGTGACCTTGTGTATGGGGAGCAGGTGCTCAACCACTGAGCTACACCTGCATATAGCAAATGATAAGGATATTTTCTCAGACCTGCTCCCCCTATACACATGGTTTTATTCAAAATTGAGCCTAAGAACTGTAGAAAACCTGAACTGAATAAATTTTATATATCTAAGTGAATTCTTTATTGATGAGACAAATCCAGCCTTCAACAGAGAATTCCAACCTAATAGATAGCTTTTCCAGATCAGAAAGTCACGTCATTTGGTTCCTTGGTAGAGGTCATTTATTGGGGTGGAGCCAAGGCACTATAAACAATTTAATGAAAAGACATAGGTGAGTAGTTTAGAAAGAATACTATATTCAACCTTCATTAAGACATCTGGCCTGGGAAGCAGATGTGGCCAAACTGATAGAGCATCCACTTACCATATGGAAGGTCCAGGGTTCGATACCCAGGGCCTCCTGAACCGTGTGGTGAGCTGGCCCACGCGCAGAGCTGCCGAGCGCAAGGAGTGCTGTGCCATGCAGGGGTGCCTCCCACGTAGGGGTGCCCCACGTGCAAGGAGTGTGCCCTGTAAGGAGAGCCGTCCAGTGCGAAAGAAAGTGCAGCCTGCCTAAGAATGGCGCCACACACACGGAGAGCTGACACAACAAGATGACGCAACAATTAGAGACACAGATTCCCGCTAACACCTGACAAGAATGCAAGCAAACAGAAGAACATACACAGCAAATGGACACAGAGAGCAGACAATGGGGTGTTGGGGGAAGGGGAGAGAAAAAAAAAAAAGACATCTGGCCCATTAAAAGTACAACATATGTTTCCCTTATTCACTTTTTAATTTACTCATCTGTCCATTGATTTAATCATCCATTCATTTGTTTATTTATTTACTCAATAAATATTTAGTGCTGACTGTATAAGTGACAGACTTGTACTGGATGTTGGGGATGTAGAAGTGATCAAAACAGTTTTTGCTGTTAATCTCACAGTCCAAAAGGGAGTCAGACCAGTAAATGTGGGATTTCAGTACAGCAAGATAAGCATGACAGATGGATTAACAGACTAACATGGGAGCAGAGTCAGAATTCAGAAGCTTGTGGAAGTCAAGGAAGCTTCTTGAGGGAGGTGACAACTAAACTATGACCCGAAGAACAGGTTGAATTTAAGAAGCAGTAAGGATGGACAGACATTTCAGATAGAGAGAACTGGCCCACACAAAGGCTTTGCTTCCAGGGGTCCCACGGTGCTAAGACTGCAGTTAGTTCGGCACTGTGGAAGTTGGGTGGGGGCAAGAGAAAAACTGAAGTGGCTAAAACAGTAGAAGATTCCAGGTGATAAAGGGGCATAAATTCTCTTCTAGGAGTTTGGGTTTTATCTGAGTCCATTGCTGAGCCGTGGAAGGTTTTTTTTTTTAAGCAAGGAGTTGACATGGTCAATTTATAAAGAGCCCTGGCCAGGGAACCAGGGGAGCTGAATTTCAGGCCTGACATCCGCAGTAAGAGCTGAGTGACCTGGAATCTTGGGCCCAGAAAAGTCTTGTGAGATGTATAGTAGAAGGAGCATGAAATTGGGACCCAAGAGATCTGGGGTCAAGCAACAGGTCTGTTCTTGATGAGCTAGTGATGATTTGATTCCCTTTTCTGAACCTCAGCTTTATTAGCTATAAAATGAAAATCATGTGGTTTGTAAAAATTAAATGATGTAATGTGTGTGAAACCACATTGTAAATTGTAAAACTCTCTGCATTTAAAAATATGGGTGTCTGTGCGTGTGATGTTATTTGTTACATCATCTTAGGTCAGAGGTTCTCATGGGCACTTGTAAATCAACTGGGAAACTTTTAAAATACAAATTCTTGGGTCCCCAGCTCCAGATTTTTTTGAATGCTATCTCTAGATTGAGGCCCATGGATTTGTATTTTAAGAAATTGCCCCTAGGTAGTTCAGTAATTCACAGACTGGCATTTGAGAACTAGGGATGGGTTTCACCCCGCAATGCCCCAATCCTCCGATTACTATGCTGGAAGCCATAAATATAAAGAGACTGCCCCGAGGTCACAAAGCTTGTTGGTGGCAAATCTAGGACAAAAACTCAGGTCTCTTGATATTTAATTCAGTGCTTGATTTCAAGAAGTCATTTAATTTACTCATCATTAAAATGAAGTTTAGCTAATCTTGAAGACCTTTCTAGTTTATTTCATAAAAGTAAGAAAAATTCTTTAGTAGGAAGACTGAAAAAGGGAAAAGGAATGATTATTCAATCTCAACTCAATGCTTATTTGTTTCTTTGTTAATTAGGTCCTAAATATTCTTGAAAGTACTCAAGCCAGTTTATATTTTACTGAAGATCCTCCCACATCACTGAAGTCCTTCAGGTGTCCTTCTCCTCTTTTCCTGGATAATGTACCAAGTATTCCTGTGGAAGATGACGAAAGCCAAAATATTTATTCACTGCCTCCTGATAAAGACTTGAGAAAAGATATAATGACTCAGAAAATTCCTTTTGAATGCAGCCAATCTGAGGTTACATTTCTGGGCTTTGAGAGAAAGGCAGAGAGTAAGAGAAATGAGGATGCTTGCAACGTGCCCACTTCTTCTGGGGAAGGAATTTGGTCCCCAAAGCCTGTGGCTCCATCCCAGAACATACAGATTTGTTATATGACTAAGGACCCTTCTTCAGAAGCTCCAGGACCTTCTTCTGGGAGCAGGGCAGTTGTGACTAGCTGTTCCTCCAGATTTTCCTGGAATGAATGTGAACAATATGAAAAGAAATCGATTTCACCAGAAAATGAAGAAAAAAACAAGTAGGGCTGAGGCATCTGAATACCCAAGTGTTATCTTGGGAAGATATTGTTTCCATAGATAATACCAAGAAGATGATTTGATGGTGAACTTGGGTAATGCCGAATAAGCAAACTGGCTAATTCCATTCCTTCTTCCTAATCCCCAAAACAAAGTGGCTTAAAAATTGTTATTAGGGTAATTGCCTCATGGTCAAACCCCAGGCTAAATTAGAGTTATTCAAAATCACTTAGATCAGGGGCTTTGACTTCTGACAAACAAAACAATCAAGACCTACGGAAAAGGGACTGGTTACTAATACCTTTTTCTGGTTAATATCAGTGTGAGTTGTCTGAACCTCCATTCCACAAAGTACTTTCAATTGGATTTCATTGTTTGTGTAGCTTGCTTGAGAAGATTGTAGGAAATGTATCATTTGTAAATGTTAACAGATACATTTTAAAGTCTCACCTTTTTGTTTATTTTGATTGGACTTTTAGTATTTTTTCTGTTCATTCCTATCAAGCTTGCCTGCTTGAAAATGAGCTAGTTTTACCCTTGGCCATGGCATGTTCTGTGTAGAGAGGATCCTTGCCGAGATTTCTATTTCTATTTTTAAATTCTTAAGACAGTTTATCACAGATAATATCTATGCCAACTATTATTATAAATCTTTACACACTTAGAGACCTGTTATATCCTGAGTAGAATATATGAATTTTTATAAATCGAGGAGTTTTTGTTCCTGAGAAAATGGCTGGTCACAAGGGCCTAGACCAGCTTTTAGTCTGACTCTATACCTTCCAGCTCTGTGCCTTTGTATCTGCTCTTTCCTGAATCTCCTGTTTTGAAATCTTGTCCAGAACTTCAGGGCCCAGCAGAAGTGCTTCATCATCCAGGAAACTTCCTGAATCTCTCCAGCCAGAAATACTCACTTTATCAGAATTTCCAAAGCAATTTCTTTGTATTTCTATTTTCATCTGTCACTTTCAAAGTTATTGTGTCATTTTATCTTTCTTAGTAGATTGTAAACTCCCCATATTTGTTTCCTCTTGCTACTGTAAAAAATTACAACAAACAGTGGATTAAAATAGCATGTATTTATTACTTTATAGTTCTGGAAGTCAGAAGTTCTTAGCATACCTTCTGTAGGCTCTCGGGCAGAATCCATTTTGTTGCCTTTTCTGGCATCTAGAGGGCACTTGCATTCCTTCACTCATAACCTCTTCATCCATCTTCAAAACCAGCAAAGCCATTTGTGGCATCTTCAGTTCACTCTCTCTCCACCCCCTCTCCTTTCTCTTCTCTTTCTTTTACTCTGATTCTCCTCTTCCTCTTTTAAGGATCCTTGTGATTACAATGGTCCACCCAATTAATCCAGGATCGTCTCTCCATCTCAAGACCCTTAACTTAATTACATTTGCAAAGCCTCTCTTCCCATGTAAAACAACACATTCACAGTTTTAAGAAATTTGGACACAGACATCTTTGTGGGGGACTATTCTGTCTACCCCTGAAAGTGCACAGGCCATCTCTTTAGGGCCCAGCATATTATCCTACAGAGACCAAATGTATCCACATAAGTGGCGCTGAACTAATTATCCACACACAGATCCAAATAATCAAAAATCCAGCTATAGCCAACATTGCTGAGTAACAAACTGGGGATAAGGACTGTCTTTGTGATGATGAATGGGAACATACCAGGAATACCATTTCCAAAAGATTTAAAGAATTTCCTTCTCCAGGAACTTTATAATAAAAGGGTAGACCTGTAGCTTTCTGGGCATCAGAGGAATACTTGCAGTTTTTTGTTTTGTTTTGTTTTGTTTTGCTTTGTTTTTGGTGAGTCATCAGTATAATTGGATTAATCATAGACTAGAATTCAGGAGGTTCAGGAACAACTAATCAAACAAGGAAACCACTAGGAATTAGGGTCAGGTTGACAGACCAAAGTCAAAATCATGGAACTACACTCTGGATCTCATGGCTGGATGTAAACCTTTGTCTAATTGGCAGGCCTTAGAAAGACCCCAGGTAGTATAGTTGGCACTGGGGTTGATATATACTCAGGGGACCTGAATCTCTGGACTGTCTATGTGCCAGCTGGAGCCTGAGCCTCAGCAGAGTTGCAACACATACTCTCCAGTTCAATGGACTTACCCAGGTCAGCTAACAGGGAGGTGAGGATGGTCAACCACCACACCAGGGAACCAAGAGTATATGACTGCAAGCAGGAGAGTCCCATCCATCAGCCATGTGGGATCTAAGTCCCCTCTCATTTTAGAGGTGGAGTGGACATCGCCTTCCCAGGGTCCTCAGGATGGAGGAATAAAATATGGATTAGAATGGAGTTACTGGTATTCTACTGTAGAATTATTGTGACTCCAGCAACGGAAGAAATTATATCATTGATGTGGAGACAGTGGCCATGGCAGTTGCTAAAGGCAGGGAGAGGGAAAAGGAGGTATATGGGGGCATTTCTGGGACTTGGCATTGTCCCAAATGATACTGCAGGGTCAGATGCAGGACATTATATATCCTTCCAATACCCACTGAATGGACTGGGAGAGAGTGTAAATTACAACATTAACTATAATCCATGCTGTATAGCAGTGCTCCAAAATGTACTCATCAAATGCAATGAATGTACCACACTAATGAAAGAAGTTGCTGATGTGGGAGGAGTGGGGGGTGTGGGGAGTAGGGTATATGGGAACCTCTTACATTTTTTAATGTAACATTTTGTGTGATCTATATATCTTTTAAAAAATAATAATAAAAAAAAGAAAAAGGGAAAAAAGAAAGACCCCAAGTAGGCTCACAGGCTCATCTGCAGAGCATCTGGCTGCCCAGTGCTGTCACTCCCATCTGATCATGGCGTACATGTTCACCAATGCCCCCCAAACACCCATGTGTTAAAGACTAATAAGGGGAAAGGGTTGAACTAGGCTTCATATGATTTTTATTCTTGTGACCTGTCCTAGTTTGGCAACTCTTGATTATATGGGTCAGTGAAAAGAAGCAGTAAAATTCTTTGGCATTTGTAAACTATTTTGAAACTGACTTAGCTGATCTTAAAGATGCATGGGAAAGCATCTACTTGGCTGACTTGGGGAACTTAGCCTGGAATCGTGTGAATGTGCCACTAATAATTCACAAAGGAGATAATCAAGAATTGATTCTATAGTAAACTTTTTCACTTTGGCTGTGGAGTCCCCACAACCTTCAGTGAAGGGTCATTGAGATGCTGTGTTTAACACCAGGCTCCAGCACCATTACTCAGCGCATGGGTAATCAGTTGCCATTATGATGATTTGAACTTCTTCTGCCCCAGAGTCTGGGTCGTGCATCAGAATCATACATCAGAATCACTTGGAAGGCTTGTTAAAAGCACAGATTGCTGGGCCCCACCCAGTTTGTGATTCAGTAGGTCTGGGGTTAGAAATATGCTTTCCTAACATCTTTCCAGATGATTCTGCCACTATGTGGGGCCTACACATTGAGAACCATTGCCTTACCATGTTCTCAGATCATTGCTGATGGATGTATTCTACCTTTTCATTTAGCTTGTATGTTTTTTTGAAAGGAGTCATTTCTTTTAATTCTCTCATATTCACTCTATTACATATGATGTTGCTTAGCATAGAGTAGGAGGTCTCGGTATATTGTTGGCCAGTGATTTATTGACTAGATCACCTTGCTAGTATTGGACTATTTTGGACATCTTAACGACTAAGTCAAGTTAGCTGGCAGTGACCTAATTGACAATGGGATGAGCAGAGGACACTGTTGAGTGACAGACACTCTGACCAGACTTTTCTTCTGGTGGTGCTTTAATAAATGTTAATTAATAGGAATTAAATCTTGCATTGTATTGTGGGTATTAAGAAAGTACCTCCATGGTTTCATGATGTGGACACCAAGATATATAAGAAACCAAGAGAAATTACTGTGCACATTCAAGAGGGTGAGGATGGCTTTTTCCAGAAGGCTTCCTGACAAAGGAGAAGAGATAAAGAGAAATAGAAAAGAGTGCAGAAGAAGCACTCCAGGATGGTCATCCAAGGGATTGGCACTACCAGAGCTCTGCACAACCCAGTCTCTGGAGCAGAAGGGTTGGATGAGGGCCAAGTGAACTGTTCTGGAGCTTTTCATATTTTTTTCTGTTTAACCCTCACAGTTCTTTGAAGGTAGGGGTCCCATTTTTAAGGTGAGGAAGCTGATGAGAGAGGTTAAGGAACTTAAGGTCCCCCCAGAATCTGGAGGAGCCAAAATTTGAACCCACATTTGTCTGGCTTCAAAGCCCATGCTCTTTCTTTTACTCCACATTGCACAAAGAAGTCATGCAGGTGCAAACTCACCCAAAAGGGAATGTGAAAGTCATTTGTTAATTCCACAAATTTCCATTAATCATACAAGTGTCTCCATGTCTTCTGCCTTTTACACTATCTTGCTCTTCTGCCATAGGCACCCAGCTCTGCAGTCATGTGATGTGAATTAAAGGAATTCCTTCATCCATTTATTCACTTGTTGAGTAAACATTCCTCAGCAGCTTCCTTTGTGTTAGGCATTGGAGATACAGTGAAGATCAAAACTGACAAAAAACCCTGCCTTCAGGGAGCTCACATTTGCTTGAATAAGAAAAGCTGTGGGAGAGTTTTAATGCCAATTCTAACTTTAACTGGGACCTCTCCATGAGACCTGCTCTGGTGTGCCGTCTCAGACTGTTCTCTGGACGTAGCCTTCAACTTCTCTGCCAAGTCTTCAGACGGGTCCAGAAGGTTTTCTCCTCATCCTGCTGGATAGGTGATAAGCCCAAGATGGCAATCAGTCTTGCTATTAGAGTGCACTAAACAGTCTGTGGCATGCTTTGTAACAATCATTAACAGACCATCTGTTCATATATTGGCTTATGATTTCTTTTTTTTTTTTAAAGATTTATTTATTTATTCCCCCCTCCCCTGGTTGTCTGTTCTCTGTGTCTATTTGCTGCGTCTTGTTTCTTTGTCCACTTCTGTTGTCGTCAGTAGCACGGGAAGTGTGGGCGCCATTCCTGGGCAGGCTGCACTTTTTTTCGTGCTGGGTGGCTCTCCTTACGGGGCGCACTCCTCGCGCGTGGGGCTCCCCTACGTGGGGGACACCCCTGCGTGGCAGGGCACTCCTTGCGCGCATCAGCACTGCGCATGGGCCAGCTCCACACGGGTCAAGGAGGCCCGGGGTTTGAACCACGGACCTCCCATGTGGTAGACGGACGCCCTAACCACTGGGCCAAGTCCGTTTCCCTGGCTTATGATTTCTTCAAGGCATTTATTTGGCTACTGATGGCAACTTCAACAGACTTTCCAAAGAATCTGAAGCACCAAACTTTACCTAACCTCACAAGCACATTGTATTGGAATTACATGTTGACTTCTCTTCTCCTCCATAGATCTTAAAGTTCCTTGAGGGCAGGGGCTATGTCTTGTTTATTTTTGTATCTCCAATGGCTAACACAGTAACTGACACAGAATATGGCCCAGTAAATATTTTTCAAGTGAATGAGCCAAGTAGTCCTTCAAAACATCTTCAAAATCTTTGGTATCTAGTGTATCAAGAAAATTATCTAGATGCACTCAAAGGTGGTCTAATATCCAGACTATCATCAATCATTTGCTTAGATGGTTCCTTTTCACCATTCTTGGATTAATAACTATTAATTTCAAATGTTAATAACTGAAATATCTTTGAAAAGAGGACTTAGACATTGTGTGAATTGCTTATAAATTTGCTTCATGGTAGAAAATATTTCCAAACTATGTCTAGCAATGGTAAACTAGCATTTTAGCATGGAATAAATGAATGTTTGTGGTGTTTTGTTTCCATGTTTCTGTCCAAAATTATTTATATGTATTTGCTGGCCCACGGACTTGACTTGCAAGTATTTTCTTAGAAGGCATTTTTAGTCCAAAGATCTGCATTGCCTGCTAAACCTTCACCTAAGAGCCTTGTTACTGATGTCATCTACCTTGTTGAAAATTTTTGTGGTCATCTTTATAAATAACAAGAGAATATTGGTAGAGTGTTTCATTAGCTCCTTAATTTTCAAAATTTCTTACAGATCACCATTACTTCGAATGCAGGGGTTGGGACAAGAATGTAAGAAGAGCTCACTTGTAGGAGATGTGGGTTTAGTTCACATTTATGTATCTAGTTTTATGCTAGGTGTTTTCACACATCATTTAAGCTTTAAACAATCTATTGAGCTAAGTTTTATTATTATAAGACCAAGGAACTTGAGGCTCAAAGAAGTTGAAGCCTGCCCTAAGTCACGCCATTTATGGAATGCAGATACAAATTGGTAACTCTTAATTCAAGTCCAAGGCAATATTTGCCCTAAAAAGGAGTTACTTAAAAATTAAAAGTTGCCTATATTTGAAAATGAAAACAGTGAATAAATATACTTATTATTTTATTATTATTCCAGATTTGCAAAGATTAAAACAACCGATAAAGATATGGGCAATGGGCATTCTTGTTCACTGATGGCAGTAAAAATCGATACAACCTTCTAGAGGCAATTTGACATGTATCAAAAATTTAAATATGGGCACATTTGCGCTGCAATTTGTTTAGGAATTTATCCTAATGAATGAAAATTGAACACAAATTTGTAGTTCATGATGTTTATAATAGTGACACACTGAAGGGAAGACTAAATTTTCATCAATAGAAGATTAGTTAAGAAGTTACAGCACAAATATACAATTGAATAGTATGTAGTCATCATTTAAAATTATGTAGCTCTATGTTCATTGCTATGAAAATTTGCCCCTGAAATGTTTATTGAATGAAAAGGCAGATTACACAATAGCATGTTTAATATAAGCTCTTTTATAATATTGAGTATTTTTAAATGTTATATATTTCATAGATATTCACCAAAATGTTAATGATATTTTCTTCTGTATTATAGAATTTTGGTGCTTTTTTACTTTCTTTGCACTTTTATGTATTTGAATTTTTTTATAATCAGTATGTATCATTTTTATTATCAGAAAATAATAAAGCTATTTTTATTTTGGAAGAGAAGATCCATTTGCTTGTTATTTGCTATCTACCCTAGTTGTGCCCTTGGTAACTACTGCATTTAGTAATAATGCCTCAATGCCATTGCCCTTTATTATTTTTATCTTCCTACTTTAGTGATGGAAGCTACCACATGGATTTGTCTGGCATCCCCTGACTAATAAGTTTTGAGAGCAATCCAAGAAGCAAAACCAAACAAGCTGAAATACGAAAGAGTGGATGATAGTTCACAATGCACAACTAAGATAATTTTGTAGTTAAACCTTAGTTGGTTTGGGTAAAATCTTTTTTAAAAAATTACCCATAAGATTTATAGTTACAAATCAGCACTTCAATGAATAATATATGTCAAATAGATTATCTTTGGAAAGATTAATTTTCGTTCTGTAAAGTATCTATTCCTCAGGTCTGTGCCCTACTATCAGTTTTTTAGCCTACATAAAATTTTTAACTTGATGAATTTAGTACACTCTGGGCTGTAGTTATCAGTTAGAAATAAAACTTGCAACAGCACAAAAGAAGCGCCTAAACACAGCACTTTTCTCTACCAGGTAGATTTGAAACCCATGTAACAATGCCGGTGGGATCCACAATAATGCATTAATTATAAAAGGAAATAGCAACGTATACTCTAGGGTAGAATGCCAACTCTAATGAATTCTATCTGGAGGGACTGTGTTACAGATAAAGCTAAGCTACCAAGTGGGTAAATATGATTTAAAATGCTTCCTAGTCAAATCCAGCAGAAAAGATAAAATGAGTGCTGGGTTTTTAAGAGCATAACCCAACCAGAAATTGCGTTCTTTTGACAAATGAATGGGTTGACACTTTTCTGTGTTTTCTGGATGGGAATGGCAGATGATACTAACTGAACCATCACTGCAAACATTTCAACAAAAAAGGAATCTAATACATGGAAAGCACAGTGTAAAATGGAATGATTTCTAAACAGCAGATTGGAGTATAGTACAAATAACCTCTGGTGGTGTTCTTAATCCTAATACTCACTAATGATAATTTCATGTCATCTAAAAGTACATAGGCTAATTATTGTGCAATTGCTAGACCATTAAACCCTGGGTCTTGTGATAATTTTCTTTTTTTATGTTTATAATATATAATTTTTAAAAAGAGCTGAAATCACTTCATCTAAGGGCAAATATTAATCTATGACCTTTTATTGTTTTTATTTTGTATACCCTGGAGGAAAATTGAAGATTCCTGTATGCCTAAAAATCAAATTTACATGTCTATATTAACACATAGCTAGCAGTACAAAGGCTATTACTTTAGACATCAATCTCCGGCATTTTCACTATGCTTTGTCTAGCAGTCTGAAGCGGGGAGAAATAATTCATGTGATTAATAGTCACCTGTCTTGACCATTAAAAATGTATTTCCCTAATAAAAAAAAGTTATGCTTGTATTTTAGAAGATGTAGTATGACATCATTCTCCCTATCTCATACCCTGGTACCATATTTCCTTATTTCAATGTCTGTTTTAATGAACCAAGTAGCATCAGAGCTTCATGGTTAAAATATATTATCAATTACAGGTGAAACTATACTTCTTCAGTTTAGTCACCATTCCTAAGACCATGCTCTGGACCCTGTCACCACCTGAAACTGCTACACATCAGAAATCATAGTATGTTGTCTTTGACTTTATAAAGACATCCTTCTATCCAATCTCTCCATATTTTCCTGGCCTATCAACTACCTTTCCTTCTCCTACTGACATGGGCTTAGTCTTTGGTTCATGTGTATCAGCAAAATAGATACTAAATATTCCAAAAGAGTTATCAAAGGGTTAGAAGGGCTCAAAGAGCAAAAAGGGAAAATGGGAGTTTGTCCAGGAAGCTGTTCTGATCCGTGGAGATGAAGGAGAAAAACAGGAAAATCTGTAATTCAGAGCCCATGGCCATTGTGCTGCTGAGGCTGCAGATAACTTGTGGCTTATGTTTCTGGAACTGCAGCCAATGATGAAAGTAAGAACGTGGATTGACCTGTCATCTGTGCTGCTGGTACTGTCTCTGCCACAGCTCCAATCAGAAGCAGAACAAGGAACTGTTTCTCCACTTAATGAGATGCCAAGATGCAAGGGCATCACATCTAGGAAAAAGTTTAAAGGCTTCCAGACCTCCAAACTACAGAGGAAAGCATATAAGGGCAAAAGGAGCTAAGAGCCAATAGTCAAAGCCTACCCTTTGTCTATTCAGCATTTATTCTCATCTTTCTACCCCTTAGTTACTTCCAGTGACAATAAGATCATCCAAATATCCCTTAAATAATTGCTGTCACTCTCTGAAAAGAAGAGGCACAGAGTCATCATAGCCATCTCTAGATGATCTTAATTCTTCTTCCAGTTTTATTAATACCACATGAATTTTCTAAGAATGAAAGTAATCATCACCACTATTTCTTAGATAACATAGAGGAAGGGAGAGAGAAAAAAAAACAAGTAATTGGTTAAGATATACAAATAAATACAAAGCAATAAAAAAGGAAATATGCTCAGCTGCTATAGTCCTTGTTTCTAATGACTTACCTACAATTTATAACATGCATCTTCCACTATCTTTTTATGTTCCTTTTGCCCTCAGCCAATGTATTAGTCAGGCAAAGGGGTGCTGATGCAAAGTACCAGAAATCGGTTAGCTTTCATAAAAGAGTATTCATTTGGGGCAGAAGCTTATGGTTACCAGGTCATAAAGTGTAAGTTACTTCCCTCACCAAAGTCTGTTGCCACCTGTTGGAGCAAGATGGCTGCCGACATCTGCCAGGGTTCAGGCTTCCTCTTCCCCTTAAGGCTCTGTGGCCCCAGCTTCTTCCAATATCAGCTGTAGGCTGGGATAAGTCTCATCTCTCTCCTGGGGCTCGTTTTCCTCTAGGCTCAGCTGCTCTGCTCTCTCCACAAGGCCAGCTGTAAACTCTCAGGCAAAAGGCTCATCTCTCTTCCTAGGGCCTCTGCTGTATCTATTGGAGCCTTCTCTCTTTCCTCACTTATCTGCTCCTCTGTATTTACTCTCACATATTTACTTCCCCAGGCTCCAGCATTAAAAACTCCACAACTTTCTCCTCTGCCATGTTTTTTTCACAATGTCCTATTGAAGTGGCCCAATCAAAGCCTTAATCATAATCTTATCATAATTTAATCTAGTAAGAGTGAAACCTCTGAATCCAATACAAATTTATATACCCAGAGGAACAGACCAATTTACAAACATAATCCATTATCTGTTTTTGTGGTTCATAAATAATACCAAACTGCTACAGCCAGCAAACTGGTTTTTGAGGATTCTTTATCTGAAGGTGTGCTTTAAACCTTTGTGTTTGAAGGGTCTGAGTCCTTAGTGGCCCTGCCTTTATTTAAATGCTATCAGTTTACACTAACGTGAACTACTAGATGTGGAAGAATTAGTACCCACAATAATCTGGGTACTCCCTGTCCTCACTGTGTTCAACAATCCTATTTCTCCGGACATTTGTGGTAAACACCCAGAGCCAGTAGGGTAGCCCCATTCTTGCAGTGGCACAGAGGGGTCTAAATGACACTTGAACATCCAGGTCCGTGGAATCATTGTTGTGTCCCCATGGAAGCATTCATCCCTTGAGATCTAACACCTTTAAAGTAGTAGAGCCCAGAGTTGTAGGGACAGGAAGTGCACAGACACACAAAAGTGAGAGGAGCTATTCCTACTTTACTCCTTGATTCCCAGACCTGTATGTTCTGGCTGTGAGAGAAATAGTACCACACAGTGATCTTTGGTTAAAGGACAGACTTCACCAAACTTCACAGAGCCTTCTCTCCCGACTGATACCATAACTGAGTTTTCAGAAGACCATTTCAAAGTTCTGTAAGGCCAGCTGCTTTTGAGAAATGAAGTAAACCGTATGACTAGCAAATTCCATGGGTACAAGCCTGCTGCCATACTTACCATTTTGATGTGAAATGAGTTCTCAGAGCTGCGTTTTAAGATGTAAATCCACCATTTGTGTAAATCCACCATCAGGGGTCCTGGCAAAGCCCTGTGTGCAGGGAAGGAAATCCATCTCCAGAAAAAGAGTCTATTCTGGTGAGGACAAATTGCAGTTTCTCCATGGTGGAAGAAGTCCAGTGTAATCAACCTGATACCAAATAGCTGGTTGGTTGCCTGGCTCCCTAAGGAAAGGTGCCAGATTGGGAGCCTCGCCTTGATTCCTTCTGTTGACAGTTTAGGCACTCAGCTGTAGCAGTAACCACATCAGCCTAGGGTGAAGAAGCCCCATAACCTGTATCCCCATTGCCGTGGCCATTTTTTACCATTCAACACCAGAATCATTGGTTCTGGCATTGAATCATGACTTGTTCGAACAGTATTTTTGCACTTTGAATGCCCTACTCTTCTTGGGATTCTATGACACTGAAAACATTCAAAAAGTGTTATTATAGCATTGGCATAAACGACTGAAGGAAAAGCAAGGGAAGTTCCAGGTAGGCTTTAGAAGAATGCAACAATGCAGACTCCAAGGAGAGTTTAGCCAAAACATGAAAAGGAAGAAGAACCAGGTATTGAGAGGCTAGAAAGTAGTAGAGAGTAATTTGGAGAGGTAAGTAAGGTATGAGATTTGGTAGAGACTTTTGAACAATCTTGTCCACCTTTTTGTGAAAGCAGAAATCCTCTCCATAAATACATATATTTTTTATTCCCCTGCCCCTTGCAGCTGCTTGCTGTCTGCTCTCTGTGTCCATTCGCTCTGGGCTCTTCTGTGTTCTTTCTTGCTTGTCTCCCTTCTTTCTGTCACATCACCTTGCTGAGTCGGCACTCCACGGCATCTGTGGGCAAGTCTGCCTTCACAAGGAGGCCCCCGGGTGGGTACTGAGGGCCTCCCATATGGTAGACGGGAGCTCATCTGATTGAGTCACAACCACTTCCCTCCATAAATACCTTTTGATAAGTTGTCATCTAGGAGAAGCTGGGGGAAAAAATCCCAGGGCACGGAGATTATTTTGAGAAGAGAAGAGGAGGAAATCATTCTCCTACTTTACTGCAGTTTCTCTGAGTTCCTTCTTTTAGAAAGAGGGATGGCATCTCACTCTGGTGAGATGGTGACAGCCTGCAATTTTTGGGAGGCAGCGTAGGGATGACAGATGAAGTATGACTCAGAGCCCAAGTCTCTCTGTGGCCTGCTTGCCTCCTACTTCCTCCTGCTTCTGTGAAGAAACACAAGGTCTGGCTGTGAGGGGAGATAGGCACTAATCCCCACTAGTCACAGGTCTAGGTTGAGGTCTTCCATCCACCTTTAACAGCAGAAAGGTCTCTTTTAATTTCCCTCAGGGATTCAACTGCATTTATGGTGATCTGTACTTGGATGAAAGTCCTTTCAGACTGAACTTAATCAGCTTCCCGATAAGAGCTATTCAGCTCCATGGAGACACAAAGAATAAGTCTGATCTTCCTCCTGTGTGGTTTCTCAGTGAATTATCAGGGGCCTTATTTTTATTTTTCTCAACATCCTGGTCACATTCAACGGGAAAAAAAATTATTTTTCTAAGATTTATTTATGTATTTGTTTGTTTCTCTCCCCATGCTACGACCCCCCCTCACCCCGGTTATCTGTTCTCTGTGTCTATTTGCTGCATGTTCTTCTTTGTCCACTTCTGTTGTTGTCAGCAGCACGGGAATCTGTTTCTTTTTGTTGTGTCATCTTGTTGTGTCAGCTCTCTGTGTGTGCGGCACCACTCCTGGGCAGGCTGCATTTTCTTTCGCGTTGGGCGGCTCTCCTTATGGGGCGCACTCCTTGCGCGTGGTGCTCCCCTACGTGGGGGACACCCCTGCGTGGCAGGGCACTCCTTGCGCACATCAGCACTGTGCGTGGACCAGCTCCACATGGGTCAAGGAGGCCTGGGGTTTTGAACTGTGGACCTCCCATGTGGTAGACGGATGCCCTAACCCCTGGGCCAAGTCCACTTCCCTCAACTGGAAAATTTTAATTCATCAGTAGCTCTCTTAAAATTTAGCCCCTTAAATCAAATGTAATAGTTTAAATATAGGAAGAAGTCTCGTTTATTATGTTATTTAATTTGGACTTGTTTCTGTTAATATCATCTAAGTTTGAAGCAAGTGGGTATAGAGGTGTTCATTCACGTGCGTGTGTGTGTGTGTGTGTGTGTGTTTGTATGTTATATTAGTTCATACTGAGCTTGTGGATCTACTAAGGCTTTAGGGTCTTTTCACATAAACTGCTGATAACACATACCTCCTTGATCCTTACCTTGCACAAGTGATTTTTATAAAATAAAACCCAGAGCTTGTTAAACTCTTTTAACACTACTCAACTCTTTTAAAATGACTTTATGTACAACATGGTTAAATGCCATTTTATTTGTTTTGATTCATTGATCTAGCACAAACATGACCTGTTCCATGAGTCCTTCCCAAACTTCCCCAAGTGTTTGGTCAACCTTTCCTCTGTTCTCCCTCAGTAATTTATATGTTTCTCCACTTTAGCACTTAGCCTATTGCTTCGTAATTGTTACTGTAAGATTTATGGGTCTCTTTCTAGGGCTAAGACTGGGATCTTCTCCAGGGTATGGACTTAGAGACTCACTGATGTCTGTTGAATGAACAAAAACATAATGGAATATTTCATTTATTGCCTTTTGGAGTTTAAAGAAAGCAGGTCCTACCCAATAGGGCTGGTCGTTATCCCAGACAGGCTTTCCTCAAGATGGCCCTGACTTGGTGAGTTCTTTGGGGACCATCTTAGCCTTGCCATCTCAGAAATCCAAATTCCTCTGTCATATTGGAATGGGCTCATCTCTCAACAGCAGACCTGCATTGACCAAGTTTGTGGAGGTCTATAAAAATCAGTGTACCATTTCTTGCTTTATAATGAAATATACAACTCTCCACTGAACTGAAATGCCCAAGTCAATTTATTAGTGCAATGTTCCCCTGTAGACAAACTACGTATGAATTAATATCGTATGCCACAGAAGAATTAGTTTGACCTTAAATAGTATTTCTCAACCAAGGGAGCTTGAGTCTATCTCATGTGCTAGAGAAATAGCTTCTCGAAGGAAATCACGAAGTTTGAGGTTGCTTAGCCATGACTGCCATGCCCTGGGCAGGGCCTGGCCATCCTTCAACTTGGGAATTACTTCATTTCCTATGCTGCTATCAAACAGCATCCCTCTGACTCAGGACACAGAGAAATTGGACTGAAAGCCTGGTAACTAATTTTAAGTTCCCCTTCTTTCCATTTATATATTTATGACTCTCTTAGTTTGCTTCTATTTACTTTTATTGTGTATGGAATTTTTTTTTTGTAGGTTCTAGGGCTAGGAACCCAGGACCTCGTATGTGGAAAGTTGGCATTCAACCACCGAGCCACATCGGCTCCCTTGAGCTGGTTTATTCATTTGTTTGTTTTGTTTTTAGGAGGTATGGGGGATTGAATCTGGGACCTCATATGTGGGAAGCAGGAGCTCAACTGCTTGAGCTATATCCCCTGTGTATGGATTTTACTTATTTCACTCCATGGACGACTGTATTTCCATGGCATTGTCAGTCTTGCTTAATGACACAAGACCTAAATGTGCAAGGTGACTAATCAAGATCTTATAATTTGTCAGGGAAAGAAGCAAGGGCTTGACTATAGTCTTATGTCTCTATCCTACTATGCTTTCCATTGTCCTTTTCTGTGGAAAGAAACTTCTAATTATTTAAGCAGACTAGTTCTTAACCTTTTCTGCCTGTTTAAATCTATTTTTTCAAAAGTCTTAAAGTAGTCCTACACTTTGATAGGTAAATGACACTTCTGTGAATCTATCCTATAGAAGTAGTCATAAGAGACAAAAAATATAGCTATAATGATGCTCATTATTATATTGTTTATAATAGTAAATAGCTGAAAGAACCTAAATATTAAACAATAGGAAATTTGTTAAATTATAGCTAAATGTAATCATTAAAATAATGCTACACAAGAATGTTCATCCTACATTGTTAGGTGGTAAAAGGCAGATTACTAATACTATGTAAAATATGACCCTGCTTTTTGCTAAAAGGAAGTATGTGGCTATATAGCATAGAAAAAAGACTAGAAGGAAATAAATATATTTAAAGAATTATAGCAATGCAACCCTTCTTTTTTGCTTAACAATATTTTCTAAATTTTCTGCAGTGATCATATATTATTTTAAGTGTTAAAATGAATGCCATTATTGGATAGCTAAAAATCCATTTTTGTCATCTTATTTGATAAGATTTGAATAGGAAATAAAACCACATGCAAAAATACATCAGTATTTTCATTATGTAGTTGTCCATGTAAGAAAGCTGTTTTTATCTCTCTACTTTATGTGTTCTTAATTTCCTATAGTAATATCTCACTGCTGTAGTTTTTTAAACTTATTAATTGCCTATATATCCACACATATAAATGTAGGCAAAGCTTTTGTTTTTTTCTCTGGGACAGACTGTTACAAGTAAGATATTAAGGAAAATGACTCCCAAGCAGATAGTCAAGGGCCTAAGCTTAATTTGTTAGAGTACTATAGCGATGTGAAGATGATGAAGATTTTGTTCCCAGTGTGGGAGAGTTAGCTTGTGTACCAAAGCTACAGAATGTACCTCTTCATGGCTCAGCTCAAATGTTGCTTTGATTAGAACAGGAACCACACAGAACAGGGGTAAATCAGCAAATAATATCCTTCTATCAGTAACATGTTTGTATATGAAGTGCAGCAGCATTTGGATCAAGGAATTTTAATATTTAATTAAAATTAAATTAAATTTTAATTTAATTTCTAAATTCAAGGAATTTAAAACAAGTATAATTAAAAGTAATGAAATGTAAAGTCCTCTGGGTATGCATACTCTCATATTCACATCCTCATATGTTTCTCTTCCCTCCAAAGTGTACTTTCTCACTGCTGACTTCCCTCCCAGACATTTCTACAAAACCCAGTAGAATGTTCATTTGCTTGCGAAGAATCTCCTCTTTATTTCTCAATCCTGTAAAAGACATTTTCACCCTTCCCATTGTCTTAAAACCTGGCTCTCCTCCAAGGACACTGTTTTGCTTCCTTTACAACTTTGTCCAGGGAAGGATAGTCATTTTCCCATGAGCCCACATCTAACCTGTCCCATGTTTGGTGTTTTAGTCTCTGCAGTTGCAATCTTGAAAGTCTTAATTTTCTCTCTGAATGTGTTTTGTGAGTGACATCTGATGGCAGCATGAAGCAGGCTGCAGGGGCTGGAGCCTGGGCTCAGACGTGCTCCCACTTCCTGCTGCCTCCCACCTTCCAGGGACCTGCGCTTGGCCTCTCACTCCGCCCCTGCTGGCGCCCCAGGCCCTTCCCGGGAGCAGTGACCAGGTGGTGTCAGCGAGGGGAGGCCGCCCCTGCTCCGCCGTCGCGCCCTGGCCCTCGTGGGGGACTGGATGCAGGCGCGGGCCGGGGTAAGGGGTGGGCGCGCGCCCCGCTGCTTCTGCAGGGAGGCATAGCTGCGGCCACCTGCTCCGGGGGGCGATGCCCCAGAGTGTAGCCGGGGCGAGCCTCTCTCGGGTTCCTTGACGGGCCGGCGCTGTGGGGTGGGCGGTGGGCTTGGTAAGGGGGCTGGCTTCTCTGCCTCCAGCCGGCAAGCCGCGCATCCCCTGAGCCGCCGGCGAGAGCTCCCAAGCCGGCCTGAGCCCTGGGGCGCTCCCGTCCCCGCCCGCACTCACCTCGCAAGTCTTCCCACGCCCGAGGAAACACATTTACTAGCAAAATAAAACGCCACACGTGGAGAGAGACTGAAGAAGAAAGCAAACAGTTTTATATTTCCCTTTTTGAACAAGGGACCCCAATTTTTCATTTTGCACTGACCCCGCCAATTATATAGCTGGCCCTGCCCAGCCCCATGCAAAGCTGTCACCACTTGTAGAGCTCAGAGGATCGCGTTCTCTCTCCTCAGGACTCTAAGCCCTGTACACAGTTTACTCTCTTGACTAGTATCTCAATCCGCTCTTCCAGTCATCATGGTGTATATTCCATTGTTCATGTGGAGGGCTCACCTATAAATCTAGCTTCTCTCTTTAACTGACTTTTTTTATATAGCTTCTCTCTTTTACTGACTTTTACCTTCAGTCTAGAACAATCGAATCTGCCCATCGCCCCACCCATCCCCAGTCCTTTTCATCCCCCTGATGGCACTGCCTCTCAACCTTAAGGTTGCGATTTAATGCATGGGATTTGGGGTCAAACCCAGCTCAGTGACATTGGACAAGGTAGCTGATTACCGGAGCCTCACTTTCTTCATCTGTGAAATAAGGAGAATAAAATTAACTTTAGGGAAACGGATTTTGGCCCAGTGGTTAGGGCATCCGTCTACCATATGGGAGGTCCGCGGTTCAAACCCTGGGCCTCCTTGACCCGTGTGGAGCTGGCCATGCACAGCGCTGATGCGCGCAAGGAGTGCCCTGCCCCTCAGGGGTGTCCCCCGCGTGGGGGAGCCCCACTCGCAAGGAGTGCGCCGGTGAGGAGAGCCGCCCAGCGTGAAAAGAAAGAGCAGCCTGCCCAGGAATGGCGCCGCCCACACTTCCCGTGCCGCTGACGACAACAGAAGCGGACAAAGAAACAAGACGCAGCAAATAGACACCGAGAACAGACAACCAGGGGAGGGGGGGAAATTAAATAAATAAATAAATCTTTAAAAAAAATAAATAAATAAAATTAACTTTATATGTTTCCTGTAGGATTAAATAAAATAATTTCTATGAGGTGCTTAGCAATAGTGACTGGCACATCAGACATTCTCAAGAAATCTCCCTAAATGGCTACCTTTGAACCCTAACTTCTCATCCCCCTGGTTTTCACTCTCTTACTCAGAGCAGACCTGGCCTTCAACACCAAGACCTCCCCACCTTCCATCTTGCCCTTTACTGTCAGTCACACCATCGTCACCTCCCTGAGACTTCACTTCCTTCTCCACGCCCCCCCCCCCCGCCTCCTGTTTAGAAATCTTGGCATTTCTTTTCAGCTATAAATGCTTTGCACAAAGCACATCCCTGATCCTGTGATCTGCCTTCGCTTTCCTTGTAGCAGAGCTCCTTAAAGGCAACCACACAGCTTGCTGACTTGTGCCACGTCACATGTGTGGTCACCACTCAGGCCCGTCTCTCTCTTCTGCTCAGCAGTCTCCTTGCTTGTCTCAGGTTGCCTATCACCGCATATCCCACAGCAGTTGTTAGAAAGCTTCTCTTTCTATCCCTTGGACTCAGCCACTGTCCCTGCTTTCTACGTCAGAGGGAAAAAGACATAAAAAAATGAAACAGGCGTTAGGCTTGACTCTTCCTTCCCTCTTCCCCTTCTAGGCAGACCTACCTGGTCATTGTGTATTCTTCCCGCTCTCCCTCCCCTGCTCCATCCATCTTCTTGGCCAATCCAACCTTTGCTGCTCTACTCTGAATCCCTTTTCTGCCATTTACTCAATCAGTTTTCCTTTCTACTTTATGAACCTGATTATATCTTTTTCAATCTTTAGAGGGAAAGCCCTTCTTTAAGCATATGTCTTCAGCTCACTTCCCTTACTTCTCTGCCAGGCTTTTTGATAAAGCAGATTGCACTGGCTCTCGCCCTTTTTTCACTTCTCAGCTCCTTTAAGAAAGGGTTTGCCTTCCACGCCACTACAAGGACAATCCCCGACCTCCTTGGTGCCAATCCTTAATGCTCAACACTTAGGCTTAAGCTCATCTGATTTCTCTGCAGCATTTGACATTGTTGAATTCTACTTCCTTCTGAAAAATCAATAAATCGCTCTCTCTCTCTGTCTGCCTCTCACCCCCACCTCCCAGGATACAACTCTCTCATGGTTCTCTTTCTACCATTTCAACCCCTTCCTCTCTGCCTTCTTCAGCTCTTTCTCCTCTGTTGTTCCCTCGGATGTTGCCATTCTCCAGGCTTCTGGCTCTGATCCTCTTCTCTTCTCATCCTCATAGCCTCTCTTAATGATTTCATCCATATCTTGTGACTTTAACCATCCTCTATTATCTGATGACTTCTAAATGCTTGGCTATAGGCCAAATGGACCCGTGTAGCATGGTGGTTTCAGATCAGTGATTAGCCATACCATTTACCAGTTGGCTGAATTTGAGAAACTCAGTTAACCTCTGTTAGTTTCAATTTTTCATCTGTAGAATGGGACTGATTGTGTACACACCATAAGTTTATTGGGAGTTTATTGGGATTGTCCCATGAGACAATCATGGGAATATGGTGGAGAAGGGAACTTCAAGACTCAGTCCTTCCACCAAAACTGGCAGGAAGTATCTGAAATAACTATTTTGAAACTCTGGAGGGCAGAAGGACATTGTACAGCAATGTACAGGGAAGAGCAGGAGAAAAAGGCTGATAAATTAGGGTAAAGAACAGTAAATTGCTCTCTCCACACAGTGCCTACCTATGCCACTCCTCCATTCTCATGACAAGCTGTTCTTGAATCCAGTCCCTGGTTAGCTTGCTGATGACAGACAGGGACATAAAAATCCTATTCCCTAAGAACAGGGGTGGGCATGGCTGATCACTGATCATGGGTTTTGATTAGTGAATTTGTATCACTGGGGGCCCAGCTCTGACACAAATACGGCCATTGTTTTAGCCCACCTGGACAAAGGTGGTGGCAGCCATTGTTTCAACCCTCCCCAGAGAGGGGCAGTGGTGGTAGAGACTCAGACACTGTGCTTCCTCAGGGCTGCAGGGAACAGTTAGTTGAAGGGCTGCATTTGCTGGGATCCAGGAAAGCTCAGCTTTGGGGAGCCATCAGAGAAGTTCTTGGCAGTCACTCTTCCTGATCCTCACCCCAGGACACTTTAGCACCCCTTTGTGGGTCCCTGGCCCTGGTTTGGCTGAGAAATACTGACTTGGGAAAGTCCTCTCCTGCATGGTCCTCTTCCAAGAATTTGCCCTCCAGAAACTAAAGAGGCAGATAGTCTGGCTTCAAATACCTAGGAGAGGGAGGTCTGTTTCCTGGGAAACAGAAGGAAAACCAAAGTCCTGTAAACAACAGAACTCCAAAACAATGTACAAGCAAAAGCCCAGGACAAGACAGAGGCCCAGAAAGACAGAAAACCCTGCACACTGAATCTGTCTTGGGAAGGCCTTCCTGATAGGAGGCCTGAAGCTCAAGAAAATCTCTTTCTTATCACCAGCTGGTTACAAAACCAAGAAACAGACATCTCAGGGAATAATTTCTGGAGTTAACATTTTAAAATATTAAAAGATACAGTGTGCAACAGAGTACAAGAGAAAAAACAGGAAACAGCATCCAAAGGAAGAGGATAAAAATCCAGAAAATACCATTTAAGAAGACAGGAATGTGAATATACCAAACAGAGTCTTTTAAAAATTATCTTAAAAATGCTCAGGAAGATGAAGGAAAATGCAGAGAAAGAATTAAGGGATATCAGAAAAACAATGAATGAAAAATATGAAAGTCTTAGTAAAGAAATAGAATGTTTAAAATGGAATCAAACAGAACTACTGGAGTTTAAGAACACTGTAACTGAAATGAAAAATGCCCTGGAGGGTTTGAAGAGCAAATTGGAACTGGCAGAAGAAAGAATCAGTGAGCTTGAAAGCAAGACACTTAAAATGAGCCAGGCTGAGGAGCAGAAAGAAAAAAGAATTATTAAAAGTGAAAATAGCCTAAGACACCTTTGGAACACCATTGAGTGTACCAATATACATGTTATGGGAGTCCCAGAGGTAGAAGAAAGAAAGAAATAGGCAGAAGGAATATTCAAAGAAATAAAGACAGCGAAGTTCCCGATCTTAGCAAAAGATATGAATATGAACATCTAAGAAACCCAGAGAACACCAAACAGGATAAACATCAATAAAAGTACACCCCGTCATATAGTGATCACAATATCAAATGCAAAGGACAAGGAGAGACTTCTGAAGCTGCAAGAGAAAAACAATATGTTACATACAATGGAGTCCCAATTATTGTGAGTACCAATTTCTCATCAGAAACCATGGAGGCAAGAGGACTTTGGGGTGAATACTTAAAGTGCTGAAAGGAAACAACTGCTAGCCAAGAATTTTATATCCAGACAGACTTCAAAAATAAGGAAGACTTTATGATTTTCTCAGATAAACAAAGCTGAGGGTGTTCATCACCACTAAACCTGCCATACCAAGCAATGCTAAAGGGAGATTTTCCAGACTGAAATGAAAGGACTCTTGACAGTGGTTCAAAGCAGCATAAAGAAATAAAGACCTGCAGCAATGGGCCTTTGGGTAATTATAAATGCCAGTATTATTGAAGTGTATTGTTTGATATATAACTCCACTTCTTACTTCTTACAGGTGCATTTATGCAAATGCATAAAAAGTAAAGATAAATCTATGTTTTTGGACTTACAATGTAACAAAGATATAAGTGGTAACAAGTATTTATAAAAGAGTGGGTGAACAAAGGGTCTAGAAAATATATATGAGCATGCTACTTAAGTTGGTATCAAACCAAATATGATTGTTATGAGGATGATAAACTTTAACTCCATTGTAACCACAAGGAAAAGAGATGAAAAATACATTTAGATAGAAATGAAAAGGCACTCAATATGGTACAACACAAAAAATCAAATAAATATAAAAATAAGCATCAACAGGAAGTGAGGGACAAAAAAAGTATAGTATACAAGTACTAAATAGCAAAATGACAGAAGTCCTGTATTATCAGTAATGACTTTATTTTATTTTATTTTAAAGATTTATTTTATTTTAATTTATTTCTCTCCCCTTTCTCCGCGCCCCCCCCCCCCACCAGCCACCCTGGTTGTCTGTTCTCTGTGTCCATGTGCTGCGTCTTCTTTGTCTGCTTCTGTTGTTGTCAGCAGCATGGGAATCTGTGTTTCTTTTGGTTGCATCGTCTTGTTGTGTCAGCTCTCCATGTGGGCGGCGCCATTCCTGGGCAGGCTGCACTTTCTTTTGCGCTGGGCAGCTCTCCTTATGGGGCGCACTCCTTGCGTGTGGGGCTCCCCTTCACGGGGGACACCCCTGCATGGCAGGGCACTCCTTGCACGCATCAGCACTGAGCATGGGCCAGCTCCACACGGGTCAAGGAGGGCTGGGGTTTGAACCGTGGACCTCCCATGTGGTAGGCGGATGCCTTATCCACTGGGCCAGGTCCGCTTCCCAATCAGTAATGACTTTAAATGTAAATGGGCTAAATTCTCTAGTCAAAAAGCAAAGACTGGCAGAATATATAAAAAAGCATGACACAACTATATGCTGTCTGCAAGTGAATAACCTTAAATTTAAAGATACAAGTAGGTTGAAAGTGAAAGAATGAAAAATATATTTTTATACCATGCAAGTAGGAACAAAAAGAGAGCTGGGGTAGCTATACTAATATCAGATAAAATAGACTTTAAGTCAAAAACAGTTACAAGGGACTAAGATGGTCATTATATACAGATAAAGAAGACAATTCAACAAAATGTAACAATTATAAATATATATGCACCTAACTGTAGAGTCCCAAAATATATGCAGCAAATATTGACAGATTTGAAGAGAGAAATAACCAGTTACTCAACATTGTACTGGAAGTTCTTGCCAGAGCAATTATGGAAGAAAAAGTAATACAGAAAAAGAAATATAGAAATAAATCCAAACTGGAAAGGAAGAAGTAAAATTTTCCCTATTTGCAGATGATATGATCCTTTATACAGAACATCTTGAAAAATCAACAACAAAGCTCCTATAGCTAAAAAATTAATTCGGCAAAGCGGCAGGGTACAAGATCAATACCTAAAAATCATTAGTATTTCTATACACAAGCAATGAGCAATTGGAAGAAGAAATAAAGGGAAAAAATTCCATTCACAGCAGCAACTAAAAGAATCAATTATCTATGAATAAATCTAACTGTAGCAATTTGATATGGTTATGAATTCCAAAAATAGATATTTGATGTATAATCTGGTCTGTACCTGGGTGTGATTACATTATTATTAGGGCTTTGATTGGGCTACGTCATTAGAGCATTGAGTGCCCACCCACCAAGGGACTCACAGATAAAAGGCATGACAAAGGACAGAGTTAAGGTTTTTGATGTTGGAGTTTTGATGTTGGAGTTTAATGCTGAAGCTGGAGCCCTGGGAAGTGAGGAACCCTAAACTCAGAGAGAAGCAAGACCCTGGAAGGGAGGAACCCAGGAAGCCTGAACCCTCGCAGACATTGGCAGCCATCTTGCTCCAACACATGAAAATAGACTCTGGTGAGGGAAGTAACTTATGCTTTATGGCCTGGTATCTGCAAACTCCTATCCCAAATAAATATCCTTTATAAAATCCAACCAATTTCTGGTATTTTCCTCTGGGCTCAGCTCCTCTGTTTTTTCCACAAGTTCAGCTGTAGGCTATCAGGCAAATGGCTCTGTCTTTCTTCCTGGGGCTCCAGCTTCAGCATCAAACTCCAACATCAAATCTCCAACATTAAGTTCCCCAACTCTGTCCTTTTCCATGTCTTTTATCTGTGAGTCCCCACCCCTAATGACATGGCCCAAAGTCCTAATCATAACTTAATCATGCCCAGGTACAGATCAGATTACAAACATAATCCAATACCTATTTTTGGGATTCATAACTATATCAAACTGCTACAGACCCCTACATCACATCACAGCATATATAAAATTAACTCAAAATGGATCTAAGACCTAAATATAAGAGCTAGAACTATCAAACTCCTAGAAGAAACACAGGGAAGCATCTTCAGGACCTTGTGTTATGTGATGGTTTCTTAGATTTTATACCCAAAGCACAAGCAACAAAAGAAAACAATAGACCTCATCAAAATTAAAAACTTTTGTTCCTCAACAAAATGTATCATGAAAGTAGAATGACAGCCTACACAATGGGAGAAAATTTTTGGAAACCATATCTGATAAAAGCTTAATATCCAGAATATATAAATAAATCCTTTAACTTAATAACAAAAGATAAACAACACAGTTAATGAATGGACAAGAAACTTGAATAGACATTTCTCCAAAGAAGATATACAAATAGCAATAATGCACATGAAAAGATGCTCAGCATCATTAGTCATCAGGGAAATGCAATCAAAACCACAATGAGATACCATTTGACACCCATTAGAATGGGTACTACTAAAAATAAATTAATTAGGAACCAGCAAGGTGGCAGCAGAGTAAGGAGCTCTTAGAGTCAGCTCCTGCTACAGGGCAGTTAGCAAACACCCAGAGCTCTCTGGATCTAATTGAGGCACCTGTTTGGGGGCTCCAAGAGAACAGAAGAGCATCCTACCATATCCTTGAAGAAGTGGAAGGAGGAGGCTGCCCATCTGCAGAGAATAGTCATAAATAGAGCACTCCACGCCTTGCAGGCCAGTGCCCATCCTCCACTGGAGGCACTAGCCATCTCAAGAGCTGTTCTGAGGCTAGAATTAAAAGGTTTACTTCCCTGAAATGGGGTAGAAAGAGTCGGTTGGGCACCAGTTTCAGGTACTGATGAGTAAACTCAGCGGGCTAGAGTATAATCCTAAGAACAGCTAAAGCTTTAACCTGTCCAAGTCAGAAAGAGGCCAGGAGCTGCCATCTTAACTCCACACTTGGCATGAGGGGAAGTCAGGCAGACTGAGAATCACAGTGCTGGTGGGGACTGGATTCTTTCCATCCAGGTCAGATTGCAGCTCTAGCCTAGGCCCCAGTGCCACCTCTAGCAGGGAGGAAGCTGCGGGGACCTGCACCAGCCTCTCTGGGAAATTACCGGCCAAGCCACAGAGGCCGGTGATTATCCTACTTTTGCAGCACAAGCCACCTCAGGAGCTATTCTGTGGCTGGAATTAGAAGCTCCATTTTCCAGAATCAGGGGAGGAGGAGACAAAATCGGTTGGCTGCCGATTTTGGCTACTAATTGGTAGACTTGACTGCCTATGCTATAACCCTGGGAACAGCTGCCAAGTCAGAAAGACACCAGTAGCCGCCATTTTGACTCCACCCCCAGCCTGAGGGGAGGCTGGGCTGACTGAAACTCTCAGTGTCAGCAGGAACCAGTTTCTTTCACATAGATCAGCCTGCAGCCCTAGCCTAGGCTTCAGCCATGCCTCTGGCAGGGAGGAGGCTGAGAAACCCTGCACCAGCCTATACAGGTAACTGCAGGTAACTTTGGCTGCCATAGAATGAAAATCAGAAGTCTACCAGGGCAACTGTGTTCATCTTGGACCTGCACTGCATTGATTTCTGCCTCCACCTGCAGCTCCATCCCTGCCCCAGGCAGGGGAGAAATGGATGTGAAGCCTCATTAATCTCTCTGGGCAACTATACTCTAGGTCTGCACTTGGATTATTCCACACAGCTGTGACCCTGTCCCTACCCCTGGCAAAGGAGAAAGTTGGAAGAAGCTTCATTGGCCCCTGCCACAATGAGGGCAGCTTGAGCCTCCACAGTTTATAGCACCAACTACATCCTTGGCTCCTACTCCACAAACAGCAAGGGAAAAAGGATAGGATGCCCTAAACTAAAGAGAAAAACTTTACCCAGAGAAAATACTCTAGTAAGCCAGCTGTAAAGACACCAACAAAAAATTACAATCCACACCAAGAAACAGGAAGCTATGGCCCAGTTAAAGGAAAAAGATAAGCCTCCAGAAGACATAAAGGATTTGAGACAACTGATTATAGATGTTCAAACAAATCTCCTTAATAAGTTCAATGAGATGGCTAAAGAGATTAAGGATATTAAGAAGACATTGGATAAGCACAAAGAAGAACTTGAAAGCATACGTAGAAAAATAGCAGATCTTATGGGAATGAAAGGTGCAATCAATGAAATTAAAAAAACATTGGAATCATAAAATAGCAGATTTGAGGAGGCAGAAGAATGGATTGGTGAGCCTGAAGAAATGGCCTCTGAAAGTAAACATACAAAAGAACAGATGAAGATAAGAATGGAAAGAATTGAACAAGATCTCAGGGAACTAAATGACAGCAAAAGGCATGCAAACATACATGTCATGGGTGTCTCATAAGGAGAAGAGAAAGGAAAAGGGGCAGAAGGAATATCTGAAGAAATAATGGTAGAAAAATTCCCAACTCGATTGAAGGACATAGATATCCCTGTCCAAGAAGCACAATGTACTCCCATCCAAAAAAATCAGAATAGAACAACTCCAAGACACATACTCATCAGAATATCAAATGCCAAAGACAAAGAGAGAATTCTGAGAGCAGCAAGAGAAAACCAATGCATAATGTGTAAGGGATATTCAATAAGATTAAGTGCTGATTTCTCACCAGAAACCATAGAGGCAAGAAGACAGTGGTCTGATATATTTAAGATACTACAAGAGAAAAACTTCCAGCCAAGAATCTTATATCCAGCCAGAGTGTCTTTCAAAACTGAGAGTGAAATTAGAATATTCACAGATAAACAGAAACTGAGAGAATTTCTAAGCAAGAGACTGGATTTTCAGGAAATACTAAAAGGTGTGCTAGAGTCTGAAAAGAAAAGACAGAAAAGAGGGGCCTGGAAGAGAGTCTAGAAATGAATATTATATCAATAAAAGTAACAAAGTGTCAAAAGAGTGGTGAAAATAAAATATGATGGATAAAACTCAAATAGTCAGGAATAAACTTATCCAATGATGTAAAGCACTTGTATTCAGAAAACTGCAACTCGGTGTTAAAAGAAATCAAAAAAGCTCTAAATAACTGGAAGAAAACTCCATGCTCATGGATTGGAAGACTAAATATCATTAAGATGCCAATTCTACTCAAATTGATATACAGATTTAATGCAATCCTGATACCAGCATTGAAGAAAAATTTGAAAATATGATCATTAAATTTATTTGGAAGGGTAAGGAGTCCTGAATAGCCAGAAACATCATAAAAAGGAAAACTGAACCCTCATTTTCAGACTTTAAATCATAATACCTACCTATACTGGTAAAAACAGCATGGTACTGGCCGAAAGACAGACACAATAGACCAATGGAACCAAATTTATGGTTTAGAAACAGACCCCCACAGGTATGGTCAGGTGATTTTTGACTAGCCTGTCAAATTCACACAGCTCAGGCGAACAATCCATTCAACAAATGGTGCTGAAAGAATTGGATATCCATAGCTGAAAGAAGGAAAGAGGACCCCTATCTCATACCTTATCCAAAAATGAACTCAAAATGGATCAAAAACTAAAAATAAAAACAAGAACCATAAAACTTTTAGAAGAAATTATTGGAAAATATCTTCAAGCCCTGGTGATAGGTGGTGGGTTCTTAAAGGAGATAAGAAGAGGACTGAGTGGACTACTGCTGTTTAATGTATGTAGAAGTTTTAATTGGCTTTACTGTAAAAGTGTGGAAATGTATAGAGTGGATAGTAACACGCAGTAACAGCTAGTTTATAAATGGGGATGTGACTGAAAATGGTAGTCTAATTATATAAATGCCAATTGACAGAATGCTAGAGAATAATCTAGGAACTGGGTAGCACAGTAAACCAAGAGGTGAATGAGAATTTTGATTGATGGTACAGATGCAAGAGTGTCCTTTGTTAGCTACAGCAAATGTATATCACTACTGCAGAGTGCTGGGAATGTGAAGAAGCATGGGAAAAATACAACTGGAGCGACCTATGGACAGTGGTTAGTAGTAATAATATAATATTTTTGCATCTATGTGAAAGATGTACTGTGTTGATACTGAGGCAGTGTGGGAAATATGAGCCAAATGTACACTATGGACATGGTAACAATCAGATGATATTATTTTATCTGTAGCAAACGACACACCACATTTTTATGTGTTGATGTAGGGGTGTTGTTTGGGAATTCTGCACATGTGTATGATTGTTTTATAAGTTACAACTTCTGTCAAAAAATATATTTAAAAAATAAGCATAGGGTGGTTTTGGGGAAAAACACACCAAATGTAAGATAAGGACTATGATTAATAGTAAGATTTTGACAATATTCTTTCATAATTTGTAGCAAACATCTCATGGCAATGTAACGTGTTGGTGGAGGGTTGATGTATGGGACCCCTGGATGATGTTATGCATGTTTGCTTTGTAAGTTCACAACTTTTACTATACACTTAATTGTTTATGTATGTTTGTATATAAATGATATAAAGATAATAATAGGGTTGGTTGGGGGAAAATACTTTGTTTAGTAGTAATATTTTTACAATGTTCTTTAGTCACTAATTAAAAAGGTTTAACAACAATGTAAGATGTTGTTAGCAGGGTGAGTTATGAGAGTCCTGTTATATATATTTGTTTCGTAAGTTCACAACTATTATACACTTATTGTTTATGTATGTTTATGTATGAGTGATATACTTTAAATTTTTAAAAAATTTTTTAAAAAGAGGAGGTGGAGAAATAGGAACAATCATTCATTGCTGATGGCAATGTAAAATGGTTGTGGAAAGCAGTTTGGAATTTCCTCAGAAAGCTAAGGATAGAACTACCATATGATCTGACAGTCCCACTATTAGGTACATACCCAGAAGAATTGAAAGCAAGGACCCAAACAGATATATTTATCCTGATGTTCATAGTGGCATTAGTCACAATTACCAAAAGATGGAAGCAACCAAAGTGTCCATCAACTGATGAATGGATAAATAAACTATGGTATATACATCCAATGGAATATTATTCAGTTGTAAAAAGGAATGACGTTCTGATACATGTGACAACATGGATGAACCTTGAAGACGTTATATTGATATAGCCAGACACAAAAGGAAAAGCAGTGTATGATCTCACTGATTTGAAACATTTAGAGTAAGCAAACTGAAAGAGTCAGAATCTAGAATATGTTTTCCAAGTGGACAGAGTGGGGAGAGGGAATGAGAAGTTAAGGCTTAAAATATGCAGGGATCCTCTTTGGAATCATAGTAATGTTTTGATAATGGATGGTGGTGATGTTTGCACAACTCTGTGGATGCAATTAAGCAGCACTAAAATATATATCTAAATATGAGTAAAAGGAAATTTTAGATTGTATATATGGCAGAATTTTAACATTTTTAAAAAGTCAGTGGGACTACCATACATAGTGAACCCTAACTCAAACCATGGACTAGAGTTAATAGCACAATTATACAAATGTGCTTTCATCAATTCCACACCTATGCAAGGTGGTGGTGGGTGTTGTACAGGAATCCTATGTTTTATGCATGATTGTTTTGTAAACCCACAACTTTTCTAATAAAGAAAAAATAATAATAAAAATAAAGTATTTAAGGGAAAAATGCAGAGAATGTACAGTTCCTGGCAGATAGAAATGGCTCAGTAAATGATTGTGATGTGACTCCTGCCTCTGGTGATATTATTCTAAAAGTAACTGCAACTCGGTCCCTGCTGGGTATTCATAAGATCTCACCCTGGCATGCAGCATCCCATCAGCTGGCGGTAGTAACTAAATACTGTTACCTAAAAATGTTCACCTTCTATTTTGGCCCGCTGGCACTTCTCTCTGTCAGATCACAACAGTTTGAACTGTAGCTTGTTCTCTAGCTCCTCTCATACTTAACCCGCTGCGTAGTTCTGCTTTGGTTCCTGACTCAAACAGACGTCTATCCTTTGGGAGTTCTGAAAACACTTCAGCAGTCTCCCATACTTATGTAAGGGCTACTTCATACTAGCATCTGAATGGGTTTTTGTGCAATATTTGTTCACAAATCTGTCAGTTTCCATGGAATACAGTTTGGGAGACATTATCCGACAGGTTAAAGGACTAATCCTGTGGTGTGTCATAACCCGATTCTTGCCTGCTTTTCCTCGCCAGAAGAAACCACTGGCAACCTCCAGCAGGCACCCTGTTGCTCGAGCCCCTCTGCCGGGACGCCTTTTTCCACATTTGTGTTCTCTGTGTGGCCTTCCCTGACTACCACTAACCCGATTCCTTCCACCCACTTGCTCCTGCAGTGCTGATAGATCTTTTCTATAAATGTTTTCCTCTCAGCCCTACTGAATTTCACTTTTCAATCATATTTTTCCCCAGTGCCTGAAACAAATGCCTGGGCTATATTATCTAATAGATAAAGGAAAACATTGGAGAAATACTTCTAGATATCCTCTAGGGGTCACTTTCTCTACATTTTAGGAAGAAGCCATATAGGCACCTGCTAAATCGATTCCCTGAAAAAATTCAGCTTTGTAGTTAATTTTTAAAGTCGTTTGTTGTTTATTTAATGGAAACTGAAATTCTGTCATGTTGTACAGGCCTCTAAGCACTGTAGATTGCCAGCTCTTTCCGATTTTATGGATAATGTCAACATTCATGTTTATGTAAAAACTGAAATTGAACATTGCATCTAATTTTGCATATTAAGAATACAGATCACTGAATTCATATGAAAGGTTCTTCCATATTTTAAGGTTAATATCTTCAGATAAGGTTAATGTTGAATTAGATCATTTCAAATATTTATTTATAGATTATCCCTAAAACCTGTGCTTCTAAACTTTTATTTCTTTCCCTCACTTATTCTCATTCAACCTCAGTTGCAGAATTAATAATGTATTCCAACCACTCATCATGGTGTGCCTGATATCAAAGAGACTTTAATAGGGGTAAGTGAGGATAAGAAACTATTTTACTAGCAATTAATAGCCTTTTAATTGTGGTAAAAACACACTTAGCACAGACATAATGCTTTAATATTTTGGCTACTCCTTCCAATAAAATCGTCTTGATTGGCCTCCAAAGCAGCCGTTGTACCAAGAATCTGTTTTTAAGGAAGCTGTTCTTAGCAACCTCAAAAATGTAATGGCACAGTGAGTGGTAAAATACTGAGATTGCTCTCAAACTCCTTGGAAACGCAGAGACTTCCACAAGTGATTAAATACCATGAAGTAAGTGAATCAACAGATCATGCAACAATTGCTGTAGGAGCACAAGACAGGGACCAGCTAAAGGATGGTTGCTTGACAGAATGGGCCCCTAGGAATGTTTCCTCTTACCTTTGTGAAAGCCCACAAAGTGTCTCCATCCATGATAAAATCCACCTCTCTACAGACTCTGTATGGAGGTGTGTCATTCCTCCTAAGTCTTTTAGGAAAACCCTTACCTACTTAAGTAAGCCTCGTGTGTGTGAGCAAATGGCTTTTGGTATTAGCAGTGCTCTTACCACTTTGGGAAACCCCAACAAAAATCCCTTGAACTGGGGGCTCACTTGAAAGCCGGGTGGGAGGTGTTCCTGCCCTTCTCCAATTCTGGAAATAAGTCTTGGAATAATCCTGCCCTGCTTGTGGGCTTCTCACTGGCTCTCCTCTGAATCCTGATATTCCCTGCATTTTCTTACATAATAGAAGCAATTTTTGTCCCTCTGCCTGGACTGCTGTACCTCTCCACAAAGGAGCAAATTCTTCCTCTGGACATTAACAGAGGGTGACTCCAGGTTTGGGCTCAATCCCTTCCTCAGTAAAAAGCTTCCCTGATCTCTCAGTAGGTCAAAACCCCTGTGTCAAGTGTTCTTTTAGCTCTAAATAACTCTCCTTTGTACCATTCATCACCATTGCAGTTTTGCATTGTTTTCCTAGTAATTATCTGATTAGTTACTGTCTCCCAGACTCGGCCCAAAGCTCTAGGAGAGCAGGGGTCATGTGTGTCTGCTCACCATCTAGCAGAGGGCCTGGTGCAAAATAGACATCCAATAAATATTTGATGAATTAAAAAATGCAGGTATGAGTGTTCCAAAGAGTGAACAAATAATTTTTTTAAAAGCTGCCCCTGTGGATTACAGGGGCGCCTAAATGCGTACTGTTTTCTCTTCAGAGAGACTTGTCATGGGAGAGGAGAACAGAAGTCCTTTGCCTTGGAATCCTGCTTAGACAGCAACTCTTTCTTCAAAGCTTCCACCAATTCTTTGAAGACAGAGCTCCTGACTCTAAAGTTGAGGGCTCTTTTGTTTAGGAAACTTTTGGAAATGAAAAAGAAGGCCTTGGATTATACTGTATGGGTAGGGTTGAGAAAGGGGAAGCTAAAATGCTCTGCGTAGGGAAGCGAACTTGGCCCAATGGTTAGGGCATCCGTCTACCACATGGGAGGTCTGCGGTTCAAACCCCGGCCTCCTTGACCCGTGTGGAGCTGGCCCATGCACAGTGCTGATGCGCGCAAGGAGTGCCCTGCCACGCAGGGGTGTCCCCCGCATAGGGGAGCCCCACGCTCAAGGAGTGCGCCCTGCAAGGAGAGCCACCCAGCGCAAAAGAAAGAGCAGCCTGCCCAGGAATGGCACCACACGGGGAGAGCTGACACAACAAGATGACGCAACAAAAAGAAACATAGATTCCTGGTGCCGCTGATAAGGATAGAAGCGGTCACAGAAGAACACACAGCGAGTGGACACAGAGAGCTGACAATGGAGGAGGCGCTGTGGGGAGGGGAGAGAAATAAATAAAAAATTAATCTTGAAAAAAAATGCTCTCCATAATAAAGAAACAGAAATGTTGGCTTTTTCTTTTTGCAAGCCAAGAAAATTATGATTTGGAATTCCATATGCAGGAAAGAATAGATGGCTGAAGGGAAGGAGGGAATGGGCTTCTGGAATACGGTGTCAGGTGAAGGTGAAAGAAAGATATTTTAATTTTTTTTCAGGCCAATAAAAAGAATTCATTTGGGAAATGGGGGAAAGAACAGAGTTTGCTGAGAAATGAGTGAGAAAGACAGAAATACACACCAAGATTTGGTGCAGGGCCCCTCCAGGCAGAGAGAGCCTATATCGTCTTTTAAAAAATAAAATAAATAAAACAATATCATCTTCTTCCTCCTTTTCCTCCTCCTTCCTCTTACGGTGAAGTGGCATCTTATTGTGGCTTTGGTTTACAATTCCCTAATAAGGAATGACATTGAACATCTTTTCATGTGCTTATTAGCCATTTGTATGTCTTCTTTGGAGAAATAAATGTATATTCAAATCTTTGACTCGTTTTTAAATGGGATTGTTTGCCGTTTTACTGTTGAGTTGCTGGAGTTCTTTATATATTCTGGATACTAGAATCTGATGTAAGATTTGCAAATATTTTCTCCTTTTCTGTGTGTTGTCTTTTCACTTTTTTATGATATCCTTTGAAGCAAAAAAGTTTTTAATTTTGATGAAATCCAAACTAATTTTTCTTGTCACTTGTGCTTTTGATGTCATGTCCAACAAATAATTGCCCAGTCCAGGTTCATGACGATACACTCCTGTTTTCCTCTTAGAGTTCTTATTTTTTAGTTCCTACTTTCAGGTATATGATTCATTTTGAGTTAATTTTTGTATATGTTTTGAAGTAGGGTTCAACTTAATTCTTTTGTATATCCAATTTTCCCAGCACCATTTGTTAAAAAGATCATTCACCAGTGAATTGTCCTAAAGCCCTCACCAAAAATCAATTGACCATGTATGTAATGGTTTATTTCTGGACTCTCAAATCTACTTGTAGCAGTTTGATATAATTGATGAATTCCAAAAAGAAATATTGGATTATGCTTGTAATCTGATCTGTACCTGGGCATGATTGAGTTATGATTAGGGCATTGAGTCCCCACCCCTTGGTGGGTTTTTGATGTTGGAGTTTTGATTTGGAGCCCTGGGAAGTAAGCACACAGAGGAAAGAGAAGCAAGCCCCGGAAAGAGAGGACCTGAGCCAGGAGAAGAACACAGAGGAATAGACACAGCTCCTTAGACAGGGCAGAAACCCCAGGAAGAGAGAGACAGAGCTGTTTGCCTGATAGCCTACGGCTGACCTTGTGGAGAAAACAGAGGACCTGAGCCCAGAGAGAAGCAAGATCTGGGAAGAGAGGGACCCAGGAAGCCTGAACCCTCGCAGATGTCAGCAGCCGTTTTGCTCCAACACATGGAAATAGACTTTGGTGAGGGAAGTAACCTACACTTTATGGTCTGGTATCTGTAAGCTCCCACCCCAAATAAATACCCTTTATAAAAGCCAGCAGATTTCTGGTATTTTGCATCAGCACCCCTTTGGCTGACTAATACACTACTCCATTGAGCTATGTTTATCCTATGCCAGGACTGTTACCAAGCAATGTGGGGTTCTTTGCCTAATGCCTTCCATAATGACCAATTCCCAAGAAGTAGTGGTTTCAAAGAGAGAAAGTGTTTATTTCTATCTGCCTAACATCTGTCTCAGTACTGCAGTAATTCTTATAATTTTATAGTATCCAAGAAAAGGTAATGGATACCTGGGGTAGGGCTGGCTCATGTTCCTTAATTAATAAGCATTAAGGAACTGACTAGTGATCATAAGACTTCAAAGTTGTAAAACAGGATGGGGGCACAAAACAGGGGTCAGTCACAAGGTTTTTCAATCACAAAATAAAGGTTATATAGTTTTACAATCATTATCAGACATCAAGGCATCTGGATTTTAGTTTCAACAAGTTTCAGTAATTTCAGATATTTACTTTTCACTATTCTACAATATACTAGAAAGTTAAATGACATCTATATAATGATTCACTAATCTGATCATTTATTAATTCTTTTTTCTTAAAGATTTATTTTTATTTATTTCTCTCCCCTCCCCCGCCACCCCAGTTGTCCGCTCTCTGTGTCCATTTGTTGCATGTTCTTCTTTTTGTCCGCTTCTGTTGTTGTCGGCAGCACGGGAATCTGTGTTTCTTTTTGTTGCATCATCTTGTTGTATCAGCTCTCCATGTGTGCGGTGCCATTCTTGGGCAGGCTGCACTTTCTTTTGCACTGGGCGGCTCTCCTTACGGGGCGCACTCCTTGCGCATGGGGCTCCCCTACGCAGGGGACACCCCTGCATGGCAGGGCACTCCTTGCACACATCAGCACTGAGCATGGGCCAACTCCACACAGGTGAAGGAGGCCTGGGGTTTGAACCGCGGACCTCCCATGTGGCAGGTGGACACCCTATCCACTGGGCCAAGTCCATTTCTGTATTTATTAATTCTTAACCCTCTGTTACAGCACCACACTATTGTTGCCGGGTTTTTTCTAGGTTCTTGGCTTGGCTACAAGAAATGAATTTCAAGAGCAAGCCAGGTTGGTTAGACTACTAATTTATTAAGGAACGGAGGGAAGAGAAATGGGAGAAAATAACAGAATAAGGGTCCCAGGTAGAGAGGAAAGAGGCTAAAAAGTGATAAAGAGGGCCAATTTACAGACTACAATTCCCCATTACAGATGATAAATGCCCAGGTTTTACTTGCATGTTGTTCCAGGCAGGGGGAACGAAGGCAAGAACAGGGTCTGTTTGGACTTTGCACTTGCTTTTTAAACCATTAATTATTTCACCCCTTTGCTAATGACAGAGAAGGAGTCCTAGCTGTTTGTTGTTTAGATTGATTACCCCACCCACCAATCCCCCTGGAGAATATCTGGGGGTTCTCCTGGCTTCCAGAGGAAATCTCGTTCCGAATGCGAGTTCTCCCAAAGGTCTTAAAGTAGCCATCTTGAGGATACCAAAGGCCACGTGTTTAATGGCCGTGGTTTTTCTGCCAGGTTCCAGAGGCACTGTCTTAACTACCACAGGTTTGTAGTAAGTTTTGTAACTGAGAAGTATTAATCCTCCAACATTTTTCCTTTTTTCAAGATTGTTTTGGCTATTTTGGGTCTCTGTGTTTTCATGTTAATTTAGGATCAGCTTGTTGATTTCTATAAAAAGGGTAGCTGGGATTTTAATAAGGATTGCATTGGCTCTGTAGGTCAATTTGGATAGTGTTACCATCTTATCAATATTGTCTTCCAATTCAAGGGAATGGAATATCTTTCCATTTATATAGGTCCTCTTTAATTTCTTTCAACAATGCTTTGAAGTTTTCAGTGTACAAGTCTTGCACCACCTTAGTTAAATTTATTCCTGTATTTTATTCCTTCCAATGCTATTGTAAATGGATTTTCATTTTCAGATTGTTCATTGCTAGGGTATAGATATACAATTGATTCTTATGTATTGGTTTGTATCCTGCAACTTTACTGAACTAATTTATTAGTTCTAATACTTTTAAAATGGATTTCCCAGACTTTTCTATATACAAGATCATGTCATGTTTGAATAGAAATAGTTTTACTTCATCCTTCTAATCTATATGACCTCAATTGCTAATTGTTTTCCATAGCTTTGGGAAAAGGCTGTTTGCCCTGAGGGAGCTCTGCATTGGTCAAATAAAGATAAGCCTTATAATTTGGGGATTCTGGGGACTTGCCAGAGAGGTCCAATAATGACAATTCCCTGTGAATAGGACTATTCAGAGAGCTCTGAACACATTCTGCCCTTGCAGTGGCTGCTAGACGGCTGGTTTGCATGGCTGTTGTGACTGTAAGGTTGTTGAATTTCTAGGTGACCACAGAGTTGGGGGAGGAGTATGGTAATAGGACAAGTTAAAACACCATGAAGTTCATGGTTGTTACAGAGACTCAGCCATTCTCCTTGAATAAACACACACCAGATTGCTGCAAGCCTTTGGTTAATTTCCAGATTTCTAAAAAAAGTTGATTTTGACTATTTTTGTCAGTGTTTTCATTGCTTTTATGAAGGAGCAGATTTTCAGACCCTGGTAAGTGTGATTCTGTCCCTTGCTCTTTAAATCTTTTATCACCCGTATATACATCCCAAAATTCACCTTTTTTCCCCCAAAGATTTTAAAAATCTTTAAAGAAAGGTTTTTGCAGCGGGTTCAGCAGTGTTGAGCTCCTTGCGGTAGGGTATGGCAGGGTTGAGTTCATCTTTTTCGGGAGGCACAGAGACCCAAACCCAGGACTTCCCGTGTGGTAGGCAGGTACCCAACTTGTTGAGCCACATCTGCTTCCCCTTTTTAACCTTTAAATAAATGGAATAAGACAGTATGTGTTCTTTTATGGTTGGATTCTTTCACTCAACATTATGTGTTAGAGTTTTGCATGAAAGTGTACCATACATTGTTGCATAGAATTCTATTGTATGAATGTCTTGATTTATTTTATCCCTTCTTGTGTTGATTTGGATCATTTCCAGTTTGGGCCTCTATGAACCATTTTGGGCTTCTGTGACTATTCTTGAATTTGTCTCCTAGTGTACATAGTTTCACATTTCTATTACTTACCTATTTATGAAATTGCTGGTTCATAGGATAGTCATACATCAACTTTATTCCATAAAGCACACTGCTTTCAAAGTGATTGTTAACAATCTATACTCCTATCAGCAGTGTATAAAATTTCCCATTGTTCAAAATATTTGCCATTATTTGGTATTATCAATCTTGAATTCCAGGCGTAATGGTTTTGATTCACATTTTACTGACTACTAATGAGGTTGATCATCTTTTCATTATCTGTTATCTAGCTGGAGAATCCCTTGTGAAGAGCATACTTAAGTCCCTTGCCCATTTTTCTGCTGGGTTGTTTGACTGTCTAGTCTTGATTTGTAGAAGTACTTTGTATTCTGGTTATAAGGCCTATGCATTACGAATATCATCTCTGACTCTCTTGCTTGATCGTGCCATTTGACCAACAGAAATTGATAAATTTGAATGCATTATAGTTAAGAATTCCTTGGGAAGTGGGTGTGGCTCAAGGGATTGAACTCCTGCCTACCACATGAGAGGTCCCAGATTTGGTTTCTGGTCCCTCCTAAAGAAGATGAGCACACAACGAACAGATACAGCAAAGGCAAATAATGAGGGCGTGGGGAGGAATAAATAAATTAAATAAATCTTAAAAAAAAACAACTCCTGTTGATCAAAACTCCTTACAAGTGGCCCTCTACAATCTGTGTCTCAATTTCCCTGCCTTACATCCCACATACCCTATGTTTCAGTCACAATAAATTACTCTTCTCTAAATTCATCCTGCACATTTCACACTCTGACTCTGTCTAAAACGCTCTTTTCCTATTTTTACATATTAAAGTCCCAAACATCCTCTAAGTCCCAGCTTAAATGGCATCTACCTGTGCCAGGTGCTGAGCTGTAAGGGAGAACAAGACAGAGCATCCTTGTCTTCTTGGAATTAACATTATAATGAAAGAATTAGATGAGTAAGAAAGCAATTTAGGGAAACAGACATAGCTCAAGCAGTTGGGCACCCATCTAACATATAGGAGGTCCAGGGTTCAATGCCCAGGGCCTCCTGGTAAAGGCGAGCTGGGAGCTGGCCCACATGGAGTGCCGGCCCACTCGGAAGTGCTGGCCCATGTCGGAGGGTTGCCCTGCATGGGAATGCCACCCCATGCATAAGTGTCGGCTGACGCAGAGAACTGGCGCAGCAAGATGATGCAACAAGAGACACAGAGGAGAAAAAATAAGAAGTAGCAGGACAGGGAGCTGAGGTGGTACAAGAGAATGACCGCCTCGCTCCCACTCTGGAAGGTCCGAGGATCGGTTCCCAAAGCTGCCTAATGAGAATCCAAGCAGACACCGAAAGAATACACAGCCAATGGACACAGAACAGACAACGGGATGGGGTTGGGGGGAAGAAAGAAAGAAATCATTTTTTTAAAAAAAGAAAGCAATTTAAGGGTAATACTATAAGCACTTTGATAGAAAAACTATATAATAATGCTATTAACTATAATAGCATTTATACACTATTATGCAAAAGAGCTTAGAACAGTGCCTGGTTTATAGTGGGTACTATAATTTTTATCATTGTCATTAGAAGAAATATCTACACAAATCAAGAAACTTTTGCTCTGAGAGGGTCATGGAAGGCTGCCTAGTGGAAGCTGTACCTGTACAAACACCTGCAAGCAAGAGAGGGCCCAAGATATGGGATAAACTGCACAAACTTCACATGTCACATCCTCATTTCAGGGTGTGAAAGAGGAGAGTGACTGGAAAGAGGGCAAACTGAGGAGTTAGGCATAAACCAGCTCAGATACCCTTTAACCACATTTTATCCTATGGGCAACAAGAAGCTATTGATAGGATTAAGTTGTAGGATGATGCTGGCTCCAGTGCAGAGAATGGATCCGAGAAGCACAAAAAGGGAGTCGTCAAGACCTGTGAGGAAGCTATGCAGGGAGCCACAGTGACAGCTGGACTGGGATAGTCCAGAGGAAGATGGAGAGAAGTGGACAGATAAGCATATTTTATGTGGGAGAATGGATAGAACTTCATGAGAAATTGCAGGGGAAGGTAGGGAGAGACAGGGGGGAGTTGAGGATGCCTCTGAGTTTTTAGCTTGAGCAGTCAGCTGCAGGAGACACCAAACATTCAACGAGCTAGAAATCTCTGGAGGAGCTATAAGTGATGTCACAAAATTTCTCCATGAGCCCAGTGGTCAACACATGTCTTTGCTCACTTTCTCCTTGCTGGCTTGGTATTTCATTTCTCTCTGTGAAAGCATAGATTGTAGATCGTTGGATCTGGATGGGCTCTCAGAGATGAGCAACAACCTCATTTCATAGGAGTCTTGAGAGTCACAAAATTCTTCAGCTTCCCTGGGCCCCCTATACAAATAAAATATCTCTGTTCCATGTTGTATGTAATTGATAAAACACAGCCACCTCCCAACTACTTCTGAGTGTTTCTAGAAGGATGTTCACACAGGCTGAGGTCACCTATAACCACCAGGGCTCCTGTCTTCTCCTTAATCACCTCTTCCCCTCTCCATAAGGCTTCAGCTTTCTCTGCTCCACTCAGTCTAATTTTGTGACACAGCCTTGGCCTTTTACTTTTAAGACTCTCTGGTCCCAGCACTATTGTCCGTAACATGCTTTATACGAAGCTATAAGGAAATAGAGGAAACAGATACCAGCCTTAATGCCACTGTACCAGCCATTCTCCTTGACCTGGTCAGCTGTCACGTTGCTACAGTGCTTTCATTTACATAAAATCTCTTCATCGGGCTCCCTTCCCTTATCCTTTGAGGTCCCAATTCCAGTTCAGTTACCATCTGAAGAACTCCTCCAAGGACAGTGCTCTTTACATTTTATCCACAACCTGTTTAAATTTACTCATCCTTTCTAGCCTGTGGGTCTTGCCTTCACCTAACCAAGAGGTTCTGAACATCTCTCTCCCCAAGAGGAACACTGCTGCACTTTTTTTCTTCCTGCTGTATGTGTGATATTTTGATGAGAAAACAGAAACCCCAAAAACTAAGTGACTTCAAATTTACATAGTTTGTCAGTGATAGATGTTCTGAGACTTTCTGACTCCCAGTCCAGGGTTCTTTCTGTTCAAATCTCTCTTCTTCTACCCTGGAAGCTACTTGAGGGATGGAATGGTTAACTTTCTCAGCATAGTGCCTGAAACATAGTAAATTATGCTCCATGAATGGACATGCTGCTTTCACAGTCCAACATTCTTTTAGGGTCTCCGGCACCTGTGACTAAATGTGGGCAGCAGAGGGCAGCAGAGGTGCAAAAGTGCTGGCTCGGGAAGGGATAGGTGGAAATATATTTTAACCAAGTCAAAGGCAGAAAAATCAGTTCATGGACTCCAAAGTGTAGGGTGACCAGACTTAGCAAATAAAAATGCAGGGTGCACTGAGATAGACTTTTACTAAAAAGTTATTCGTTGTTTATCTGAAATTCAAATTTAATTGGGTGCCCTGATTCTACCTGGGAGCCCTAACAAGGGAAAACTGAAATATAAGCTCTAGGGCAGAAACTCTGCTGCTCTTTAGGTTAAAAAAAAAAAAAAAATTTTTTTTTAAACAAGTCAATTTCACTGATACATATTGCTAAAACATACAATTCATCCAAAAGTTTAAAACTTTAAAAAATAATAGGTTTTCGAATGAAAGCTTAACCAGAGAAATACATGGATCACAATGTGAGGGAGAAATGACTAGCTGGTAGATTGTGATCAGGAGACAACTGCTGCCTGCCACAGCTTAATATTTGAAGTGCCAGAACCTTTGCCCACATTCTGTTTCCCTAGTTCTCAAGATCAAAGAAGAGTCAATCACCTGGAAAAGATGACAACCCATCCCTCTTAGTTGAGGAGAAAAGGGCAAAATAGAAGGTTGTAAAGGGCCTATACATTGCATATTTGCTGTCAGCACATCTATGCATTATGTCATCCTTTACATACTTTTTGTACTTGACCCTTAGGAATAGTCAACCTGAATTTCTGCCCCTTCTGCTTTATATTCTAACTTACATTTTCTGACTGCTGTTTCAAACAAATATGTTCTCTCTTTATAAGAGACCACTGTCCCTTCATGTTTTATTTTAAAGACCAGATAGAACCAAATAAATTAGTTTGTATGAGTCCCACTTTCCACCCAACCCAACCCTAGTTGCCACCTCTGCTCATTACCAAAACCCTGTTCAAGTTGCTGAATTGTATTGATGATGTCTTAAATAATTATAAATGATATGCTGGATTACTTTATTCGATTCCTCACAGAATTGTTTTTTGGGAAATATGCTTTAGCATTATGCTATCAGTCTTTATCAAGGGATTAGAAATTTGCTGGTAGAGTATCTTGGTTAAGATGGCAGGTTCTGGAGCCAGGGTCTCTGGATTTAAATATTTTCTCTCTTAACAGCTGTGAAATCTTGGTTGAGTTGTTCAAAATTCTAAGACTTTGTTTCCTCATCTATAAAATGTGCTTAATTAGGTTTTCATGAGATTTAAAATGAGTCAATATTTGTAAATTACACTTAGCATAGTGCAATAAATGTTAGTTGTTATTTTAGTGATGTTGTAGATGATATCTAAAGCTCATCACATAATGTTTTCTTTTAAACAGGAGACTTTTGTCTCAGATCTCAGGGCTCGGAACATATATACATCTCCTGAGCTAGATAGTTGATTTTGATGTTGTTGACACCGTAGATCTAGTAATAGATTATATTCCCTCTTTGCTTCAGTCCTTTCCCTGCCCTCATTTTCCCTTTGTACTGATTCCCTGATCTATTAATATTTTACCCTTTGGTACAAACTGTCTCTAGGTAAGCTGCCTCAAATTATCTTTTAGTAAAGTAAAATAGAGTATAAAGTTTTAAATTCTATTGTTTATTTATTTTTATTTATTTTATTTTTTTGAGGTACCAGGGGACAGGAACTGAACCTGGGACCTCGCGTGTGAGAAGCTGGCACTCAAACACTGAACCACATTGGCTTCTGTGAGTTGGCTCTCTTGTCTGTTTTGCTTTTTATTTGTTTGTTTTTGTTTTTTTTTAAGATTTATTTTATTTATTTATCCCCCCCCTTGCCGCTTGCTTGCTCTCTGCTCTCTGTGTCCACTCACTGCACGTTTTTCTGTGTCTGCTTGTCTCTCTTTGTTGCATCATCTTGCTGTGCCAGCTCTCTGCAGGCATGGGCCATCAGCTCTCTGTGGGCATGGCTCAGTTTACCCTCATAAGGAGGCCCTGGGAAGCGAACCCAGGGTCTCCCATATGGTAGACAGGAGCCCAAGTGGTTGAACCACATCCGTTTCCTTTGTTGTTTGTTTTTGTTTTCTCAGGAGGCACCAGGAATTGAACCCAGGACCTCCCATGTGGGAGATGGGTGCTCAACCACCTGAGCCACATGCACACCTCTAAAATTCTATTTTTGTTATGATTAAGTATCATTTTGTAAGTTCATTGGAGAAAACTTATATAACTCTTAAAGGAACCATTTCATCATTCAGAGCTAATGGTTAACACTTTGGGGCATTTCCTTCCTGCCTTGTTTGCTATAGAATGTATTATACAAAATTGGGATTATATAGAACATACAATTATACATTTTCCTGGGTAACATTCGTTTTTTTCCTGTAACATGGTATGACCATTTCATCACTGACATTATATTACTACAAACACCCTAATGTTACTACTTGTATCATATTCTAATATATAGAAATTCTTATTTATATAATTTTTCTGCTTTCTAATTTAAAAGTAAAACAAGTTCATGACAGACACAACTCCAAAAATTCAGCAATTCCATGACCCAGAGAAAACGACCAGTTGAAGAATGTAGTTATTACAGCCTGGTTTTTGTAAAACAAAACTAACAATATATCAAAAGATAGAACTTTTTCCTTTTTTCATTAACTATTACATCAAAAACAATGGGTTGCACGAAAGAAGTAACCATTCCCCTATTCTTGGACATTCAGGTTGTGTGTCTGTCTTTTTGTTTGTTATCATATATACTGTAATGTATAATTTGTATTACATTTTTTTATGTCTCTGATTTGCAAAAGTGGAAGTACCAAGTCAAAGGGTATATTTTGTTTCCTAATGCTTCAATGTACCTGGAGTTTCCTTTCCTAGAAGATGGGAGGTAGGAACCTAACTTACTATACCATCCCTTTAATGGCCTCCGGGTCCTTGGCTCATCCCCTTCCTGCTCTTCTCTGATTTCATCCTCTACTGCTCCCTGCTCATCGCTTCAGTCTGGTCTTATTACCTTCTTGCTCTTCCTCCAGTTGCCAAACACACTCCTCATCATTTCATTTCCTCTTCCCTCAGCCTAAAACATTCTTCTCTTAGAACTCCATCCCTGGCTCCCTTCAGGTTTCTGCTCAAAGGCCTTCTCCATGAGGCCATCTCTGAACACCCAGAATAAAATAGCCACCATCCCACCTCCACCTAGCAAATTATGAGATAACATCAGCAGGCTATTACCACTAATTATGGTCTGTAGCATACATCTGGTTTATTTTTTCCATTCCCCCCCATTATTATCATAGTACATCTTTGACATTGAATATTACTCTATTATGCAAGAATGTTACACTATTGCTATTAACTATAGTCCATAGGTTACATTAGTGTATTTTCCCTGTGCTTTTCCACATTCTTAAAATCTTGCAATAGAGATGTACACTTGTTTTGGTTCATAGAAGAAATTCTTGTATTTGTATTTTTTTTTTTTAAGATTTATTTATTTAATTCCCTCCCCCTCCCCCAGTTGTCTGTTCTCTGTGTCTACTTGCTGCGTCTTGTTTCTTTGTCTGCTTCTGTTGTCAGCGGCACGGGAAGTGTGGGCGGCGCCATTCCTGGGCAGGCTGCTCTTTCTTACGCGCTGGGCGGCTCTCCTTACGGGCGCACTCCTTGCGCTTGGGGCTCCTCTACGCGGGGGACACCTCTGCATGGGGCGACACTCCTTGCGCGCATCAGCACTGCGCATGGGCCAGCTCCACACGGGTCAAGGAAGCCTGGGGTTTGAACCACATACCTCCCATGTGATAGACGGACACCCTAACCACGGAGCCAAGTCCGTTTCCCTGTATTTGTATTATTAACCACAATATTTATCCACCTCTGGATTTACTGTTATTCAGTACCTAGATTATTCTCTGGCTTTCTTTCAATTGACATGCCCATCCCTAGACTGCCCTTTTCAGCCACAATCTCATTTATAAACCAGCTGCAATGTGTTACTGTCAACTCTACCCATTTCCGTACTTTTACCATCAAGGTAATTAAAATTTCTACATATATTAAGCATCAATACCCCTTCTCAGCCCTTCCTATCTCCTTAAAACCTATATTCCAGGTTTTAACTCCATGCATCTATTTTTCTTATTTAGTTCATATTGTGAGACCATGCAATATATGTCCTTTGGGGGTCTGGTTTATTTCACCCAGCATAATACCGTCAAGGTTCATGCATGTTATCATATAGGTTTTAACTCCATGCATCTATTTTTCATATTTAGTTCGTATTGTGAGACCATGCAATATATGTCCTTTGGGGTCTGGTTTATTTCACCCAGCATAATACCGTCAAGGTTCATGCATGTTATCATATGTGTCTCAATTTCATTTCTTCTTACAGCAGCGAAGTATTCCATCATATGTATACACCACATTTTGTTTGTCCATTCATCAGTTGATGGACACTTGGATTGTTTCCATCTCTTGGCAATTGTGAATAATGCCACTATGAACATTGGTGTGCAAATGTCTGCATCACCATTTTCAGTTCTTCTGGATATATTCCTAGTAGAATTGCTACTAGGTATTGCTGGATCTATGTTTATTTTCCTGAGGAACCACCAAACTGTCTTCCACAGAAGTTATGCCATTTTACATTGCACCAACACCAATGAGTTTTCCTATTTTTTCACATACTCTCCAGCACTGATTGTTTTCTCTTTTTTTAATAGTATTCATTCCATGTGGTGTGAGATGATATCTCATTTTCGTTTTGATTTTCATTTCCCTCATAGCTAGTGATTTTGAACATTTTTTCTCATTTGCTTTTTGGCCATTTGTATTTCCTCCTTGGAGAAATGTCTATTTAAGTCTTTTGTCCATTTTTTAATTGTATTGCTTGCTCTTTTACTGCTGAGTTGTATGATCTCTTTATATAGAAAAGAAATCAAACCATTATCAGATATGTGATTTCCAAATATTTTCTCCAGTTGAATAGGTTGCCTTTTCACCTTCTTGATAAAGTCCTTTGAATCACAAAAGTGTTTTTAGTTTGAGGAGGTTCCATTTATCCATGTTTTCTTTCATTGCTCGCGTTCTCAGTGTAAGGAATAAGAATCCAACACCTACCACCTGGTCTTGAAGATGTTTCCCTACATTTTCTTCTAGGAGATTTTTGGTTCTAGCTTTTATATTTAGTTCTTTGATCCATTTTGAGTTAATTTTTGTGAAGTAGGCATCCTCTTTGTTTCTTTTGTATATGGATATCCAGTTCTCATAGCACCATTGGTTGACTAGACTGTTCTGCCCCAGCTGGGTGGGTTTGGCAGCCTTGAAAAAAATTGCTTGACCATATATGTGAAGGTGGTTTCTGAACCACTAATTAGGTCCCATTGATCTATGTGTCTATCTTTATGCTAATACCAAGCTGTTTTTAAAATATATTATTTATTTATTTTTAGAAGATACTTAGATTACATAAAATATTGCATAAGAAATATAAAGGATTCCCATATGCCCCATTCTCCACACCTCTCACTTTTCCCCACATTAACAACTTCTTTCATTAGTGTAGTACATTCATTGCATTGATGAACACATTTTGGAGCATTGCTATTCAGCATGGATTATAGCTTACATTGTAGTTTACACTCTCTCCCACTCAAGTCTGTAGGTTATGGCAGGATATATAATGGCCGGTATCTGTCATTACAATGTCATTTAGGACAATTCCAAGTCCTGAAAATGCCCCCATATTATACTTCATTTTCCCTTTCCCTGACTTCAGCACCTCCAGTGGCCAATGTCCCCATGTCAATGATATAATTTCTTCCATTGCTAGAATCACAATAAGTCTACAGTAGAATACCAGTAAGTCCACCCTAGTCCATATTTTATTCCCCAATCCTGAGGATTCTGGGATGGCAATGCCCACCCCACCTCTAATTGAGAGGGGGCTTTGATCCCATATGACTGATGGATGGGACTAACTTGCCTGCAGTTGTAGACTCTCTCAGTTCCTTTGTGTGGTGGTTGTCCATCCTCACCTCCTTGTTAGTTGTCCTGGGTAAGTGCAATAAACTAGAGAGTAGGTGTTGTAACTCCACTGAGACTCAGGGCCCAGTTGGCACATGTACAGCCTGGAGATTCAAGTCTCTTGTATGTACACTTACCAACTCCAGCACCAACTATAGGTTCAGATAAAAGGGACAGAATAAGCATGTGTAGAGAGGTCACATTTGAGTCCAACCCTGTCACACTCAGGAGCACAAACTCCAAAGTAGGACCCACTGGCAAGGCATCAAACTCCGGACCTAACTGCCATGTCTGTAGGACCTAGATGTCTCCAGAGCCCTCAGGAGCCCCACTATTTGGAGTAGTATCTACTTTGGCTGTCTATGAGATCCTGCTGAGATATGCATAAGTGTGACCTCTCTGATAACACCCCTACTCACTTTGAAGTCTCCTAGCCATATAAACTCATTTGCCTTTATCTTTTCTCACTTATATTCAAGGTCTTTTTTCAGTTGCATCACAAGTCAGTGCTTGGTAGTAATCCCTCAGTGCCAGGGAAGCTCATCTCCAGGAGTCATGTCCCACACTGGCGGGAAGGTAATGCATTTATATGCTGAGTTTGGCTTAGAGAATGGCCACATTTGAGCAACATACCATGCTATTTTTACCACTGTAGCTAGGTAGTATGAGTTAAAGTCTGGAAGTGTGAGTCCTTCAACTTCACCCTTCCTTTTTAAGATGTTCTAGCTATCCAGGGCCACTAACCCTTCCAAATAAATTTGATAGTGTTTTCCATTTATTTTTAAAATGCTGGTGGAATTTTTATTGGGATTGCATTGAATCTGTATATCAGTTTGGATAGAATTGACCTCTTAACAATATTTTGTCTTCCAATCCATGAGCACAGAATATTCTTCCATTCATTTCAGTCTTTTAAAATTTCCCTGAGGATTGCATTGTGGTTTTCTGAATACAAGTGCTTTATGTCCCTGGCTAGGTTTATTCCTAAATAAACTTATTCTTTTAGTCACTATTGTGAATGGAATTTTTCCCCTGACTTCCTCCTCAGACTGTGCATTACTAGTGTATAGAAACACTACTGATTTTTCCATATTAATCTGGTATCCTGCTACTGTGCTGAAATTGTTTTTTAGCTCTAGCAACTTCACTGTAGATTTTTCAGGACTTTCTAGGTATAGGATCACATCATCAGCAAACAGCGGAAGTTTTACTTATTCCTTTCTGATTTGGATGTCTTTTATTTCTTTTCCTTGCCTGATTGCTCTGCTGGAATCTCTAGCACTATAGTGAACAACAGTGGTGTGAGTGGGCATCCTTGACTTTTTCCTGATCTCAATGGGAAAGCTTTCAGTCATTCACCATGTACAATATTAGCTGTGGGTTTTTCATATATGGCTTTTATCATATTGAGAAAGTTCCTTTCAATTCCTATCTTTTGTAGAATATTTATCAAGAAAGGATACTGTCAAATGTCTTTTCTGTGTCAATTGATAGGATCTTGTGATTTTTCTGCTTTTATTTATTTATTTTTTTTAAATTTTATTTCTCTCCTCTTCCCCACCCCCTAGTTGTCTGCTCTCTGTGTCCATTCACTGTGTGTTCTTCTGTGTCCACCTGTATTCTTGTCAGCAGCACCCGGAATCTGTGTCTCTTTTTGTTGTATCATCTTGCTGCATCAGCTCTCTGTGTGTTTGGCGCCATTCCTGGGCAGGCTGCAATTTTCTTGCGCTGGGTGGCTTTCCTTACGGGGTGCACTCCTTGCGCATGGGGCTCCCCTATGCAGGGGACACCCCTGCGTGGCACGGTACTCCTTGTGCACATTAGCACTGTGCATGGGCCAGGTCATCACATGGGTCAGGAGGTCCTGGGTTTGACCTTGGACCACCCATGTGGTAGGCAGACACCCTATCCATTGGGCCAAATCCATTTCGATTTATTAATGTGGTGTATTACACTGATTGATTTTCTTGTATTGAACCACCCTTGCACACCTGGTATAAGACCCACTTGATCATGATGAATAATAATTCTTTTAATGTAGTGTTGGATTTGATTAGCAAGTATTTTTGTATCCATATTCATTAGGGAAATAGATCTATAATTTTCTTTTCTTGTAATTTCTTTATCTGGCTTCGGTTTTAGGGTGATATTGGCTTCATAGAATGAGTTTGATAACATTCCTTCTTGTTCAATTTTTTGGAAGAGTCTTTAGTAAGGCTGGTATTAAATCTTCTTTGAATGCTTGGTAGAACTCACCTGTGAAACCATTTCGTCCTAGGCTTCTCATTTTGCAGAGTTGTTTGATGACTGTTTCAGCCATCACCCCCTCGTTGTTTGCATGTGCTGTGTCCAATTGTTGTGTGCTGGCCTTCTCTTTTCTAGGAGACACTGGGACCCAAACTCAGGGACCTCCCATGTGGGACGGAGGCACTAATCGCCTGAGCCACCTCTGCTCCCTGCTTTGTTGCAGCTCTCATTGTGTCTTCTTACTGTCTCTTGGTTGCATCATCTCACTGTGTCTTGGCATGTCAGCTTGCTATGCCGGCCTGTTGTGTCAGCTCACCATCTTGTGTGTCTTCTCCGGAGGCATTGGAAACTGAACCCAGACCTCCCATTTGGTAGGCAGGAACTCAGTCACCTGAGCCACATCCACTTCAGATTGTTAATCTTCTTGAAGAACCAATTTTTGGTTTTTTAAAATCTCTCTAATGTTTTTTGTTGTTTTTCTCAATTTCATTTATTTCTGTTCTGATCTTTGATATTTCATTGCTTCTGCTTGTTTTGGGAATAGTTTGCTGTTTTTTCTCTAGTTCCTCCAGCTGTGTAGTTTGGTCATTGATTTTAACTCTTTCTTCTTTTTAAATATAAGCATTGAGAGCTATACAGTTCTCCCCCAGCACTGCTTTCACTGCATACCATAGGTTCTGATATGCTGTGTTCTCATTTTCATTTGTCTTGAGGTATTTATTGATTTTTCTTGCAATGCTTCTTTGACTCACTGATTATTTAAGAATGTGTTGCTTGATCTCCAGATATTTGTGAATTTTTCCTTTTTCCATTTGTTGTTGATTTCCAACTTTATTCCATTATGATTAGAGAAAGTACTTTGTGTAATTTCAACCTTATTGAATTTATTGAGATCTGCCTTGTGGCCCAACATACACTCTATCCTGGAGAAAGAGCCATGAGCACTTGAGAAGAATGTATATCCTGCTGTTCTGGGGTGCAGTGTTCTGTATATGTCTATGAGGTTTAGTCCATTTATCATATTATTCAAGCTCTCTGTTTCTTTATTGATCCTCTGCCCAGATGTTTTATCCAATGCTGAGAGTGGTGTAATGAAGTCTTCAGCTATTATTGTGGAGATATCTATTTCTCCCTTCAGTTTTACCAGTGTTCGTTTCATGTAATTTGGGGTATCCTGGTTAGGTGCTGTATTAGTTAGCCAAAGGTGTGCTGATACAAAATACCAGAAATCTGTTGGTTTTTATAAAAGGTATTTATTTGGGGTAGAAGCTTATAGTTACCAAGCCGTAAAGTATAAGTTACTTCCCTCACCAAAGTCTTTTGCCACGTGTTGGAGCAAGATGGCTGCCGATGTCTGCCAGGGTTCAGGCTTCCTGGGATCTTCTCCTCCCAGGGTCCATTTCTCTCTGAGCCAGCTCCTCTCTTTTCTTCGCAAGGTCAGCTGTAGACTATGAGGCTCTCTAGGCATTGCCTCTCTCCACAAGGACAGCATAGACTTTCAAGATGTCTCTCTCCCAGGGGCTTGATTCTCCCAGGGGCTCAATTCTCTCTCCTCATGACCAAGCTCCTCTGTGTGCTTACTTCCTGGAGCTCCAGCTCAAAAACTCCAACCTTCTTTCTCTGTGGTGCAGTTTCTCTGAGTCCCTGCCTCCTTAGTGGGTGGAGACTCAACATCCTACTGACACGGCCCAATCAAAGCCTTAACCGTTATTTAATCAAGTACAAGTAAAATCTATGAAGCCAATACACTCTAATATGCCTAGTGGAAAGACCAGTTCACAAACATAATTCAATATTTCTTTTCAGAATTCATCAATAATATCATACTGCTACAGGTGCATGTACATTTATGATTGTTATTTCTTCCTGGTGAATTGCCCTTTTTTAAATTATATAATGTTTTTTCTTATCTCTAATAATACTTTTGCTTTTTAAGTCTATTTCATCTGATATAAGTATAGCTACTCCAGCTGTTTTTGGGTGGGTTACTGCATGCATGGAATATCTTTTTCCAGCCTTTCTCTTTCAATCTATTGGTTTCCTTGGGTCTAAAGTGAGTCTCTTGTAGACAGCATATAGATGGCCCATATTTTCTTATCTATTCCACCAGTCCAGGTCTTTTGATTAGGGAGTATATTCCATTAACATTCAATGTTATTTCTGTAAAGGCAGCTCTTCACTTATTTTGATCTTTGAGTTTTATCTGTCATATTTTGTTTTCACCACTCTTTTTACATTTTTAATTACTTTTACTAATATAGTCTTCATTTCTACTCTCCTCCAAGCCTCTCTCTCCTGTCTTTTCTTTTTAAGCTGTAGCTCTCCTTTTAATATTTCCTGCAAAGCCATTCTCTTGGTTACAAATTCTCTCAGTTCCTGTTTATCTGTGAATATTCTAAACTCATCCTCATTTTTGAAAGACAATCTTACTGGACATAAGATTCTTGGCTGGCAGTTTTTCTCTTGCAGTATCTTAAATATATCATCTCTTGCAGTATCTTAAATATATCATCGCCTCTACAGTTTCTGATGAGAAATCAGCAATCTGATTGTGTGTCCCTTGTACGTGATGCATAGGTTTTCTCTTACTGTTTTCAGAATTCTTTCTTGGTCTTTGGCATTTGACATGCTGTTTAGTATATGTCTCAACTGGGTTTATTTGGATTTATTTGGGAGTATCCTGTGCTTCTTGGACACATTTCTATATCGTTCAATAGGGTTGGGAAATTTTCTACCATTATTTCTTCAAATATTCCTTCTGCCCCATTTCCCCCTTCTCTTCACCTTCTGGGACATGCACAATAAGTATATTTGCACCTCTCTTGTCACCTTTTAGTTTCAAGACCCTGTTCAATTTTTTTCACTCTTTTCTTTATCTGTTCCTTTGTATGTTCATTTTCTGAGGCCATATCTTCAAGTTCACTGGTCCTTTCTTCTACCTCCTCAAATCTGCTATTATATGCCTCCAGTGTATTTTTAAATTTTATTTATTGTGCCTTTCATTCTCATAAGATCTGTTATTTTTCTATGTATGCTTTCAAATTCTTCTTTGTGCTCACCCAGTGTCTTCTTAATATCCTTAATCTCTTTAGCCATCTCATTGAATTTATGAAAGAGATTTCTTTGAACATCTATGATTAGTTGTCTCAATTCCTTTATATCATCTGGAGGCTTTTGTTTTCCTTTCACTGGGTCATATCTTCCTGTTTCTTGGTATGGATTGTATTTTTTCTTTTTTTTTTTCTTTTTTTTTTTGGTGTCTTGGCATCTGGCTTACCAGATGTATTTATTCTGAGTGCAGTTTCTCTCTTTAGTTTAGGGCTTTCTTGCCCTTTTTCCCTTCTTGGCTGTGTAGAAGGAGCTGGAGATGTAGTTGGTGCTATAAGTTCTGGAGGCTGAAGTTGTTCATGTTGCCCCAGAAATCCATGTATCTTCTCCCACTTTTCTCTTCTGCCAAGGATAGGGATGGAGCCATAGCAATGTGTAATAATCCAAGCCATGCAGGCTAAGACCATCTGTAGTTACCCAGAGGGACTGATGAAGCTTCATGCCCCTTCCTCCCCTGTCTGGACAGGGATGGAACTGCAGGTGAGGGCAGCAAACTATGCCAGGCAAGTCAAAACTACAGTTGATCAGGTACACTAATGTAGCCCCCCTCCTCCCCTGCCAGGGCTGGGGATGGGCCCTCCAGAGTGCCAAACAATCTGATCCATGTGAGCCAAAAGTGCCTGCAGTTGCCCTGAGAGACTGAGGGAGTGCTGTCCCTTCTGCCCTTTAAGTGTTGAGGATGCAACCTACAGACTAGTCTGTGCAGGCCAAAAGCACCTGCCATTGTTCAGAGAGGCTGAAGAAACACCAGTCACCCTCTTATCCTGTGGTGGGGAGTGGAATCAAAGTCACTGAAAAAACCAGTCTGTGGGGCTAAAAGCACTTGCAGTTGCCCAGAGAGGCCAAGGAAACACAGTTTCCCTCCTATCCATTTGGGACATGGGGATGGAGCCCCAGGTGTCCAATTATCCAATCTATGCCTGCTGAAAGCACCTGCAGTTGCCTGGAGGGGCTTGTGCATGTCCCCCAGCTTCCTCCCTGCTGAAGGTGGGGCTGGAACCTAGGCTAGGGCTGCAATTGACATGAGTGGAAAGAAGAAAGTCCCTACAGTCACTGTAATTTTCAATCAGCCCTGCTTCCCTTCAAGTCAGGGACAGGGTTAAAATGGCAACTATCAGTCTCTTTCTGACTTGAACAGGTTCAAACTTTAGCTTTTTTTAGGATTATACTTTAGCCAGCCAAATTTGTTAATCAGTAGATGAAGTCAGTACCTAACCACCTCTTTTTCCCCCATTTTTGGAAAATGGAGCTTTCTACTCCAGCTATGGAATAGCTCCTGAAGAGGCTTGCACCCCCAGGGGAAGGTGGGTGCCTCCACGGTATGGAGAGCTCTCCTCCTGAATCTTCACTGCAGATGGGCAGTCTCCTCCTTCCATTCTTTCAAGAATATTGTAGGATATTCTTCTGATCATCTGCACCCCCCAATGAGGTGCTTTAGATAGCCCTGGGTGATTACTAACTGCCCTGTTACAAGCTGACTCTTGGAGCGTTTTACTCTGCCACCATCTTGCCTTTCCCTCCTCTATGCTTTTTTATTGCCTGTTTCCCATCAGTAGAATATAAACTCTGTGAGGGAGGATAATTGTCCTTTTTTTTTTTAAAGATTTATTTATTTCTCTCCCCACCCCCCCACCCCCGTTGTCTGTTCTCTGTGTCTATTTGCTGCATCTTCTTTGTCTGCTTCTGTTGTTGTCAGCGGCATGGGAATCTGTGTTTCTTTTTGTTGTGTCAGCTCTCTGTGTGTGCGGCACCATTCCTGGGCAGGCTGCACTTTCTTTCGCACTGGGCGGCTCTCCTTAAGGGGCACACTCCTTGCACATGGGGCTCCCCTATGTGGGGGACACCCCTGCGTGGCAGGGCACTCCTTGCGCGCATTAGCACTGCACACGGGCCAGCTCCACACAGGTCAAGGAGGCCCGGGGTTTGAACCACAGACCTCCCATGTGGAAGACAGATGCCCTAACCACTGGGTCAAGTCCACCGCCAGATAATTGTTGATTTTGTTCACTGCTGTCAACTAGAAGAGAGAGCCAGGTGGATTGTAGGTATGCAATAAATACTTGGTGATCAAATGAATGAATGGTTTCAGAATACAATAAAATCCCTTGTTCTAATTCTAATTGTTAATAAATAAATTGACCAATTATTATGCCATCTTTAGCAAATACTAAATTTTCATATATATTAGTACCAGTTCCTGGGTTATCTATTTTGTTATACTAATTTGTCAAGTATGACACTGTTTTGTTTTATTTTTTTAAGATTTATTTGATTTATTTCTCCCCCTCCCCCACTTCCCCCCATTGCCTGCTCTCTGTGTCCTTTTGTTGTGTGTTCTTCTGTGTCTGCTTGTGTTCTCAATAGCTGGCTCTGGGAAACAATCCTGGGATCTTCCAAAGTGGGAGAGAGGCAATTACTCTCTTATACCACCTCAGCTCCCTGTTTTTGCTACTTCTTATTTTCTCTCCTCTGTGTCTCTTGTTGCATCATCTTGCCGTGTCAGCTCTCCACATCAGCTGGCACTCCTACATGAGGCAGCTTTCCTGCACAGGATGGCATTCCCATGCTGGGCTCCTGGGCAGGGCCACATTCCTGCATGGGCTGGCACTCTGCATGGGCCACCTTGCCATGTGGGCCAATTTGCCCTCACCAGGAGGCCCTGGGCATTGAACCCTGTACCTCCTATATGGTAGATGGGAGCCCAATTGATTGAGCCACATCCATTTCCCTTAATTACTATAAACTTACTTTTAAATGTCATGAAGAACAATTTCCCCTAATTACTACTCTCTATCAAAATTTTCTGCACTATTCTTATTCATTAATTCTTTTAGCTGAGCTTCAGATTCATTTCATACATTTTTGTCCCCAAATGCCATTGGTATTTTGATTGCAAATGCATCAAACTATTACATTAATTTGGAAAGAACTGGCAGTCTTACAAAACGTAGTCTTTCTATTCCAAACTGAAAGGTAATTGCAATAAATAAGATTGGAAGATTATGGATATGTGTGTCATAAGTGTGTGTTTGGAGGGGATGATGAATGAGAGGGAAAATGCAGCATCCCTGCAACATTAAAGCTTAATCCATGTCCTAAAGAGTTTTGTTTTCCAAGAAGCAGCTGTTCTTGGAGACACATTCACCTGATGCTCTAGAAGTGGCCTAGGTCCATATCAAGAATATGTCAGAAGGAATCTGAAAGGAAAGTTTTATGGTGAGCTTTCAAAACTCCAGAGTGAGTGTCGAGCACACAGGGGATTGGCTAACTCCACGTCAGCCAATGTTAGAGGCAGCACTGGCCTGTTGGAAACACTGGGATGGCAGATATTTCCTCTGACTTCTGCCACAAGGTTCGGCCATCCATGCAAGCATTGTGACAGATGCTAACTGTTGAAGGAACGTTTGCAACATCTCAATTTGTGGGCATGGATTGGATAATAATTTAACTCCACACACTGTGACAATTTTAACTTATATCAACCCTTCCTGATCTTGTGGTCTTTCAACTTGCATAGCAGTCCAGTTCTCTTATTCTAGAATCTGCATTTTTCTGCATGATTTCCTACCATATTCCCTCTTCCCATCCTCATTTTCTTTTATAGACCTCCTGATAGACCACCTTTCACTCTTTAAGTGGAGACATCCATTCTCATTTCAAGAGGTAAACACGAACATTGAATAATCCAAGACAAATATTCATTTCAATATACATTTATTGAGCATCTATTGTGTAGAAGAAAGACTTTACCATCAAGGAACTTATAATCTAGGCAATAAAACCAGACCTTAGAAGCTGGAAGAGGGATCTTCCCTTAAAGAAGCACACTGATCCTGGTTGCCAGAGGAACTATTGCCTTTGTACCTCATTATTCTTATATTCTCATGAATTTCCTTTTGAAATTAACCTCAGGCTAAGAAAAGTCAGGAGTGTATTAGGATTTGGCCTATGAAATTGGGCAAGTTATCATTCAAGTCTTCTTTAAATTCCATCCTTTCTCAGAGAGCTGTTGCTTACTTCCTCCTTAGCTATAGGTCGTGCTGGCAAAGCCTAGATTCTGTCATCAATCTGTACACAGAAGCTATAGAATAAAAAGGAAAAAAAAACTATACACACACACACATATACAAACATTTGCTGCTGCAGGAAGAATGGGTAGTGAAAACTGGCCAGGAGTGGGCAAGCTTCTTGGAATCCCAGGATGTTAGCACTTTAATCACCTGGGCCAACCTCCTCATTTATCAATGTGGAACTGAGACCCAGAATTTAAATGACATGCACAAGGTTCCACAGTAAACTTGTTATAGGGCTGGATGTGAGCCCAGGACAACAATATGTGTTGTAGATTAGGTTCGGAAGGACTAGATATGATCGTGCTGGCACATTTGGTTGGTGACCATTTCTCCTGCACTCCCTCCCCCAATGTAACACTCAAAGAAAATAACACTTTCAGCTGGGGTTGATGAGGGAAAAGAGAAGCAGAGGAAGCAAGCCCAGGTGGGTCTTCTGAGAAGTGGGCAGGCTCGCTTCTCCCTCCAGGTGATAGCTCCAAGGCAGTGGTGGGAGGATGATGATAAGACCTTCAGAAAAGTCTCAGGATTTGAGAAGAGAGGGCGTGTGTCCTGCTTTCTGTCTGGGGCCCTGGAAGGCAGCAGCCTCAGGGTGCTTACTGCCCTGTGGTGCCAGAGAAATCGGGGCGCGGATGGCTGGAGGGGGTGGAGTGACATGCTTTGAGGTGACCCCATCACCTTTCCTGTAGCCTTGAGTTAGCCATTTTTTTCTGCTTCCACAAGAAAAGATATAACATTGACCTGAGCCAGAGATCTGGGCCCTGAAGCTCTCTTGCAGCTTGTGGAAGCATCACAGTGAAGTGTGGACCCTGCAGCCCCAGGCAAGATAAGGTGTGGGTGACCGAGTAGGCGCCAGAGGGAGGGACAAGCAAGCTCAGGGTCTGTATGCCTCAGTCGATTCTGGTGCAGGGAAAAGGAGACAGTTGTAGACAAGCTATCTTCTCCAAAGCCATGAGCCCCTAGAACATGGAAACCACCCCAGAGAGAAGGAGCAGAGAAAGAAAATTCTGCTAGAAAGTAAACCTGAAATGAAAAGACAACAAAACGAAACCCTTAAAGTTACTGAGTTAACTGGTATTTTCTAAATTATGTTTCTTTTAATCAATAGGAATAGGAGTTTGAGATTAAGATCAAGTTCAGTTCTAGGGAAATAAAGAAAATCCTAATTTTTTTTTGCACATCAATCATTATCCTTGCAAAAGAGACTATTCTGGCTAGAGCCAGGGAACAGAGCTGAGGAGTAAAGGATGGATGGGTTAGGGTGAGGAAGGAACATCAATTAGATGATTATATTTACTATAAACTGAAAAAGACTGTTTCTTAAATTTTCCAAGGAGGCGGATTCCTGTAACAGGTGAGCAACAAAGTACAAAAATTGGTAGCGACAGCCAGAGTTTAGTGTATAATAAAGTAAAAAGTACTAGAATGATAATTGGACTCCCATGTATTAGTTTAGGGATTTTTGATTGCAAGTGACTATTGCTGAGAAGTTTAAAAAGCAACAAGCAAAATATACAAAGAATCATTACTATGTCATTTATGGCCTAATTAAAAATAATTCAGAATTACTGAATTATTATGTGAACATTATAGTGAAAGAATACAAAGATGTTTATAGAAAAAGTCTATTATTTTCCTGCTTTACTCCCATTCCTATTAGGTAACTGATGTTAAGTTTTTTTTGTTTTGTTACAAAAATGAAATTACATTTTATGCATTACTCCTCAGTGTGCTGTTTTCACTTAATTATACAGCTTTGACATCCTCCATCTTAGTAACTATACATCTAACTTCATTCTTTTTAATAGCTGTAGAACATTCTTTAAAATGATTTGCCATAATTTAACCAGTCATTTTTCTATTGATGAACAGATTGTTTCCAGTTGCTTTTTGGCCTATGAAAAATGACTCAATAAATAGGCTTATATATTTATCCTTATAGGTGCTTTTATTCCTATAGGAGAGATTCCCCAAACCAGAATTGCTTCTTTAAAGGCGGTGTTGATATATTTTAATAGACACTGTGCAATTACATTAAAAAAGTTCTAGCAATTTGCATTCCCACCAAGAACATTTGAGAGTGGAAAGGGTAGGTCCCATTGAGAAGGTGATAATTGAGTAAAGACCCAAAGATGGTTACAGAGTTAGTGTTTTGCTAAAGAAGCAGAAACTCTTAATGCTATGCAAAAGTAGCTTTATTCAATTAACAGAGTTTCAGATTATATCAAATGATTGTAATAATTGGGTAATCACAGTAGAAATAATTAATTAGAGATATAGGAAAGAATGAAAGTATATACAACCACTCACCAAATTGGGGGAAAACACAACATCTGATCTCATGTGAGGCCGGGAAGTCCCTTTGTGGCCAATCAGAGTCCTGATTGGAAAAACGGTCCCAGGCAGAGCATTCTCTCCTGGGTGAGGCTTCAACTGGCAGCTTGGGGACCATCTCTTTTAAGGGGTTCAGAACTTCAGAACTCCGTGAGTCTTGCAACTCGTAAGGAACAACCTCATCAAAAGTAACCAAATCCATCCAGCGGGGTGGGGGTAGGGGGCAGTTAGGTGGCCAGCCCTCCACAGGAGAGATGCGCTGTCTCAGGTAGTCTTTGTTCTGTTCTATTCACGGTACACTGAACAGGAACATAAAGTTTTCAGCTTTCAGTTTTACAGGGGATACAAACAGGACATGCAAATGCCACATCTGGTAACTTGTTCCCTTTAAACATTTATTTTTTGGTTAATAGGTGAGGGGGTTGCCTGCATAGCAGCATTAGAACATTCCGAAAGACAATGGACAAGTTAATCATTCACAGTTCCAGGCTAAAACAGCAGACACTATTGAATTAGAAAGCTTATGAATTGGGAAGCGATTGTGGCTCAACTGACAGAGCATCCGCCTACCATATGGAGGTTCCAGGGTTCAATACCCGGGGCCTCCTGACCCGTGTGGTGAGCTGGCCCACGTGCAGTGCTGATACATGCAAGGAGTGCCGTGCCACGCAGGGTGTCCCCCGCATAGGGGTGCCCCATGCACAAGGAGTGCACCCCACAAGGAGAGCCGACCCGTGCATAAAAAGCACAGCCCACCCAGGAGTGGTGCCACACACATGGAGAGCTGATACAGCAAGATAATGCAACAAAAAAAAGTGACAGTTTTCTGGTGCTGCATGACAAGAATGCCAGTGGACACAGAAGACACAGTGAATGGACACAGAGCAGACAATGGGGGGAAGCGAAGATAAAGAAATAAAATAAATCTTAAAAAAAAAGAAAGTTTATGAATTCACAATTCTTAATAATTTTCTTATAGTACATTAGTTAACCTCACAGATTCCTGGGAGGTGACTATTCCAGACAGTGGGAACAGTCAGGTCAGTGTCCTAAGGCAGAAGCATGACCTACGTTCAAGGAACAAGGAGCCAGTGTCTCTGAAGCTGACTGAGCAAAGGGCAGAGATCAGGGAGACTAATGGGAGGCCAGAGAATGTAGGGCCTCATATGCTGTCACTATTACAATGAATGCGATGTGGAGCCATTGTGCAGTTTTGAGCAAAGAAGTAGCATAATCTGACCTATTTTAAAAGGCTCACTATGCCTGCTCAGTTGAGAAAATACTGTAGAGAGGAACACTGGAAGCAAGAGAAGAATTAGAAGGTCATTGCTATAAGCTGGTACAGTGATGAAGGCAATTGAGACTAGGGTGACAGCAGTGGAGATGGTGAGAAGTGGTCTAATTCTGGGTATATTTTGAAGGTAGAGCCAAAAAGTTTTGCTGAAGGATTAGATATGGGATATAGGAGGCAGACAGGAGTCAGGGATGACTCTAAGGAGTTTGGCTAGGGCAACCAAAGGCATGAAGTTGCCATCAGCTGAGATGGGGATACAGTAGGCAGAGCAGGTTTGGAGAGCAGGAAGTTCAGGAATTCATATTGGGCCAGGTTAAGTTTTAAATGTTTATTAGAGATCAACTGGAGATGTCGATCAGGCAGTTGATAGCTTGTAGTTCAAAAGAGAGGACCACACATTGATGCAAATTTAAGAATCACTAGCAAATACGTGATATTTAAAGCCATGAGACTGTACGGAGTGTAGATAGAGAAGACGAAGGACTGAGTGGCCAGGGAGAAGAGGGATGCCAGCAAAGGAGAATACTCAGAAGGAGCAGCCTGCGGGAGCCAACCAAGAGAGCGTGGTGTTCCAGAAATCAAGGGATAAAAATGTATCAAGGCAGAGGAGCAGATCAATTGTATCAAATACTGCTAATAGGTCAAGTGAGAGAGGACTGAGAAATAACTGTGGTAGGCTGAATAATGGCTCCTCAAAGACATCCTCATTTAGTCCCCAGAACCCATTAATAAGTTACCTTATCTGGTAAAAGGGACTTTGCAGATGTGATTATGTTAAGGACCCTGAGATGGGGAGATTATGCTAGATTATCTAAGGGGGTCTAATACAACCACAAGGGCCCTTAAATGAGCGAAGCAAGAGGATCAGAGAAGGCAATGTGATGACAGAAGCAGATGTTGGTATGACGTGGACACAAGCTAGGACATACATGCAGCCTTTATTTATTTATTTAATTTTTAAAAAAAGATTTATTATTTATTTATATCTCTCCCCTCCCTCTCCACCCCCCTCCCTGAGTTGTCTGTTCACTGTGTCCATTTGCTGTGTGTTTTTCTGTATCCACATGTATTCTAGTCAGCGGCACCTGGAATCTGTATCTCTTTTTGTTGCATCACCTTGTTGCGTCAGCTCTCCATGTGTGTGGCACCATTCCTGGGCAGGCTGCACTTTCTTCGTGCTGGGCGGCTCTCCTTACAGGGTGCACTCCTTGCCCACGGGGCTTCCCTACGCAGGGGATACCCCTGTGTGGCACAGCACTCCTTGCATGCATCAGTACTGCACATGGGCCAGCTCATCACACAGGTCAGGAGGCCCTGGGTTTGAACCTTGGACCTCCCATATGGTAGGTGGATGCCCTATCCATTGGTCCCAATCTGCTTCCTCAGGCAGCCTTTAGAAGCTAGAAAATGCAAAGAACAAATTGTCCTCTAGAATTCCCAGAAGAAACATAGTCCTACTGATACATTTTGAACCCCAGAATTGTATGACAATAAATTTGTGTTGTTTTAAGCCATCAAGTTTGTGGCAATTTGTTACAGCAGCAAAAGTAAACTAATACACTAACCATTGGATTTAGCATCATGGAGGCCAATGATGGCCTTGGACCAGCAGAATTCCATCTGAGTGGTGGGAGTGAAAGCATGATTGAAATGGGTTAATAAAGATCTGGAGAAAAAATGAGTCTTTATTAGCACATGCAAAACATTTATGCAAATTAGAAAAAGGTGGCTCCTTAAGGCTAAGTGGGTATGGTGTTGCCTCTATGTGGACTGCTTCCAACACGGTGTGCCTTCCTCAAGGATGACAAAGCCCTGTATCAAGCATTCTACTTGGCCAGCAGAGCATGGACTAGATTTCAGCCTTGATCTGTGTCCCCTCTACCAAATGCCCTTATGCAGGGCACACCTGAACTAAAGTCCCAGGTGTCCTCGGAGGAGAGAAACTGAGGAGAATAAATATACAGACAACCCTGCCAAGAAGTTTTGCTGCATGGGGAACAAAGAAATGTGGTGGTACCTGATGGGGTGGGGGGTGAGGAAAAAGGAAAGGATTTTTTAAGGTGGCAGAATAACTGCAAGATTGTCTGCTGATGGAAATAATACAGCAGAGAGAGAGGAAAATTAATAATGTATGAGTGAAGGGAGAATTACTGGAGTGATTTCCCTGAGTAGATGAGAGGGGATTGGATGTAGACCCTAAGGAAATGGACTACAACTGAGAAGTTCATATTTGCTAAAATAATAAAAAGCAACATGTTAAGAGAGTAAATGTTAGTAATATGTTTGCTGTAGTCTATTCCAGGCACTATGAGCGTGATGGGCACAAATGGAAAGAAAATGTAGGTTGTGAGGCTAACCAGGAGGAAGTCGAATAAGTTAGGTTAGAAGAGTAAGGTGTTATTGTGACTCAGACTTGGGCAAGTAGGGCTCCTAACCTTGGACCCTTGGCTTCAGGGCGTCCCCACTCTTTGGAGTGCTTTCCCCAAATTTTCTAGGTCCCTTCCCCTCTTGTACTTGGGGCCAGCTGAGGTTGGCAGAATGCCATCTGGATGGTATATCCGAAGCTTGGACTGAGACCCATGTGGGCCCCAGTCCCTATTCCTTCCTTTCAGAGTGCTCTCCAACCCTCTAGTCTATGAGTGAGGTCGACCAGATGTCCTGAAGACTCTGCAACTCAAGCTTATGCAGTTATCCTTGGGTTCTGTGGCCAGACCCTGTTCCAGAAGAGTGACCTGGCAAGACAATCACTCCTACTGATTGGTGCAGAATATTTTTCTTTCAGGATTGTGTGAGATTGAGCTGCCAGAATGACACTGACACGCAGCTTTGGGGTGACTTAACTTGTTAATATAGACAACAGCTCTGCAAAAAAATATTTGCCTGGGATTCCACACTAGACATAGTGTGTCTAGTAAGTAAGGGGCAATTTAAAGAGCTGTTTCGGAGGAAGAGGTAGAAACAGCACAATTTAGGGATTAAACAGATATACAGATATCTGAGTGTCATCTTTTTAGGTTAATCTCCCCACTACAGAAATGCTCCAGGCCCTGTGCTTATTCCCATCCAGCTGGATAACATCATTTGGTAAAAAGTAAAGGAGAGAGGAACTTTTTGAAGAGCAGTGTGGGAGCTGTAAGAAAAAAGTTTTACACAAAAATATTGTCATATTAAATATTGGGAAATATTATGGGAAATGTGTCAGCCAATGATAATCTCTCCAAAACAAAACCAGCTAGGAAAGAGGCAAAGAGCAAACATTTCTCCCACACATACTATTAATCTTCGACCGCTCAGTATAGAGTTCTTACAGATTGATTTAGCAGCTATGTGAAAAACAAGTAACCTCCACACAATTTAAGTTTTTACCACTTATCATGGACATGACATTGTGGATATCTTTATAATTGTTTTAAGAAATGTGTGTCTGTTTTACAAAGCTCAAACAAATAAGAGATGGGCAACACATCAAGGAGAATTTATTATCTGCTGCAACATGCGTCTCCTCTCAATCCCAGTGTCCTGTGTGCGTGCACAGATACCTAAACACAGAGTTGTACCTAAACATGTAGGAGCAAAGAATACAGGCCCTGAAGCCATACTCCCTGGTTTAAAACCTGGCTTGGTCACTTCCAAACTTAAGCGAGTTATTTAACCTTTCAGTTGCAATTTCCTTATAAGTAAAATGGGCATTTTAATGTTGCCTAATTTTAGGTAGGACAGCTTTGGAGGGCTGTTGTGAAGAGTAAATCAATTATTCATGAAAACCAATTTGTGGTTGGCACATCATAAACCCTCAGTTAATATTAGCCAATATTATTATTGTTTGTAATTAAAGAAAGAAGATAAAGACTATACAAATGTTTTATATTCTGAGTATAAAAGCATTTTCTTTGTACTGCCCCCAGTTGTCTATATTTTCTTCTATCAAAAACTGAATTTCAGATTATTTTGCACTGCTGAAGGAAATCTGCTATTAGGTAAAATGAGATGTAGAGTATTATGACTTTCCTTTTGTTTTTTTAAGAATGCTGTAATTCTTTTTTGAATTATACATTCACTTCCTCATCTGCAATATATTAATTCTCTGTAACCTCCTTGTCTCATTTTCTGCCATCCCTTCCCTACTTTGCTCCTTATCACTCTAACCTAGTTCTTCATTTCTTACTTTTCTCCAATATTTCATATACTTTTTTTGTCCTTGGTCAAAAGTAGATGTTTTGTATAGAATCTTTTCACAAATGGAGGGGATTTTCCAGCCATTTAAAGTAAACCCAGGAAAACACATCTACTAATCTGAATGTGGTTTGTCTTATGCAACAAGGCTGTCCCCATGGAATGCTCACATATATTTTCATTCCATGTGTCAGTCTTCATGTCTTGCTCATTGTGGTTTGTAATATGCATAGGACTTTCACGTGTTCCCTGATTTGCATTTCCTCTATTCCATATCCAATATAACACACTATCTCATCAATGTCAATTTTTCTTTCTCTGTTTCAATTGGTCACCCCTTAACACTTTATGAAAGAGGAAACCTCCACTCTAGTACTCTCTATCTCTCTCTCTTTTTTTCAAGATTTATTTTTTATTTCTCTCCACCCCCTACCCCCCACCCCCGCCCCAGTTGTCTGTTCTCTTGTCTATTTGCTGCGTCTTCTTTGTCCACTTCTGTTGTTGTCAGCGGCACGGGAATCTGTGTTTCTTTTTTGTTGCATCATCTTGTTGTGTCAGCTCTCTGTGTGTGGGGCACCATTCTTGGGCAGGCTGCACTTTCTTTTGCACTGGGCGGCTCTCCTTAAGGGGCGCGCTCCTTGTGCACGGGACTCCCCTATGCGGGGGACACCCCTGAGTGGCAGGGCACTCCTTGTGAACATCAGCACTGCACATGGGCCAGCTTCACACGGGTCAAGGAGGCCCTGGGTTTGAACTGCGGACCTCGCATGTGGTAGATGGACGCCCTAACCACTGGGCCAAGTCCGCTTCCCTCTATCTCTTTACTCTCTTGTTTTTCTTCCTAGTACTCATCATTACTTGGTATTTACATTTCCTTGCTTTTTGCCTATCTCCATCCACTAGAATGTACGGAGACTGTCGGTTTTCTTCACTCATGCTCCCCAGTGCCCAGAACAGTAACTGTCCTGAAATATTTGTCATCTGAATAAATGAATTTTAGTCATTTGCTTCTTCTTACTAACACTTTTCATACTTTTCCTGTTTATATTTTCGTTCACTTATTTTAAAAAATGCCTAGCAACATGTTGCTCCCATTTCATTGGCCAAAGCAAGTCAGATGGCCATGACTAATTTCAAAGGGATGGGGAAGTGCAGTCTTACCATGTGCCCAGAAAGAGGGGAACCAGATATCCATGGACAATAGTACTATTTGCCATATGTATGCATATCTGTTAACTGAATGAAATCTAATAGCTCTCAATTATAATTTCTTTCTATATAATTGCCAATCTCTGTGATAATACTATTGTTGAACTCATTTCTTGTCTTAATTCTACTATTCTCCATTGGACTCCACTTTAACAAACAAAACAGACAAAATGCTAGTCAGGACAAATTATTTTCATCAGGACAAATTAATTTCAAATGCTTTCATGTAACTATAGAACCATCATTATTATGATTACACCTTGATTGCTTCCTTTACCTTATCACATTAATTAAATAGGTCAATAAACTTTATTCCTACCATAAAATGCATAGGTTTTACTAATGGTAAATACAGTGCATTTCCTAACTTGATATCATCCAGTCAGACTAAAACAAATGTATTTCAAATATAACCAGAAAACACACATTTTGTGTAACATATGAAAAAATTTTATGTGAGAAGCATTATGATTAAGATACTGAAATAACTTTGCCCCATGACTCAGGTTAATTGATTTGCTTAATAAGCATCTTCTAGGATAGATTTCAAATCCTTGGTTTATGTGAGATGAATAACCATGTTTTCAGGGAAAATGGTTAAGCTTCTGTTTAAAATTTTCAATGGCTTCTCGCTAACCTTACAGAGACACCCTGAAGCACTGCCATTTCTGGCTCAAGCCCACTGTTCTCTGGCCTACCCTTGTGCCTGCTCCTTATACTCCAGATTTCAGCCACTGGCCTTGGTCAATCCTGGATTCTCTCTTGTTCTTTCCCACTGATTTCCTATGCTCTGCTCTTTCTGGACACACACTCAAAGGAAACCTCCACTGACCACACATTTCCCCCTTCCTAGGTCCCCCCATCAGCCATGTGCATTTCTCTTTCCTAAAACTCAGTATGTTTGTAAAATTCCTTCAAAGTCTGGTTTTCCTTCAAGGAACCTATAAGTTTCATGGGTGCCAGGAATGCTCTGCTTATCTTGTTTACTGCCATGTCTCAATATATATCTGTGACTGAATGAGGTGGATGGCTCTGAGTTGTCAAGACCAAAATAATTTTTAATTATGTTTCCAAAATGTAGCTCTGTGGAACCTGCTGTGTCAGAATCACCTGCAGGAACATTCAGAGAGTTCAGATCCTCAGACCGTACTCTGCAGAGATTCTGATTCATTCAGGGGTGGGCCCCTTAAGCAAACTATGTAATTTTTTTTGGCAAGTTTAATTTTTATTTTGGCCTCAACTCTTTATCATGGCTATTTTAAACACCCATTAAGTTAAAAGAATGGTAAAATAAATAACTGCTTATTCTCCACATATACTAAAACCTTATTATTTGCCATTTTTGCCTTTTCTATGTGTGTTTACATACACATATACATACATATATACATAAATAGTATATACATACATATGTACATACACACACATACATGTAGGTTTGGATTAGGGTTCACATGAGTTCTTTTTCTTGCTAAATCCTTTGAAATAAGTGACATACCTCATGATGCTTCAACCTTAAATACTTCAGTTCATGTTTACTGAAAATTAAGAAGACAAGGAAACGGACTTGGGCCAGTGGTTAGGGTGTCCGTCTACCACATGGGAGGCCCGCGGTTCAAACCCCAGGCCTCCTTGACCTGTGTGGAGCTGGCCCATGTGCAGTGCTGATGCACGCAAGGAGTGCCCTGCCACTCAGGGGTGTCCCCCTCGTAGGGGAGCCCCACGCGCAAGGAGCGCGCCCCATAAGGAGAGCCGCCCAGTGCGAAAGAAAGTGCAGCCTGCCCAGGAATGGCACCGCCCACACTTCCCGTGCCGCTGATGACAACAGAAGCGGACAAAGAAACAAGACGCAGCAAATAGACACAGAGAACAGACAACGGGGGAGGGGGGGAATTAAATAAATAAATAAATCTTTAAAAAAAAAAGAAGACAATCTCAGTAGGATGTTCGTGCCTAGAAAAATAAACAAACAATAATTCCATATCTTCTAAAACCCAATTATCCAAATTTTCTCAATTGTCATCCAAGTATTCCTGTCCCCCCCACCCCCAGATGGCTCCCTTGTCTGTTTGCTCATTGTTTTTGCTCATTGCCTGCTTGTTGTTTTTGCTCAATGTCTGTTCGTTGCCTGCTCATTGTTTGCTTGTCTTCTCTAGGATGCACCAGGAACCAAACCCGGAACCTCCCATGTGGGAACTGGGCGCTCAACTGCTTGAGCTGCATCCACTCCCCACCCACACCCCCAAGTATTTTGTAGCTTCATTTTCAAACTAGCATTCAATCAAGATTCAGGCATTGAATGTGACTATTATATCTGTTTTTCTCCCTGTATCAGTCTTGGTTCTACCAGAGAAATAGAACTAGTAGGAGATTATATTATATGAAATTTATTGCAAGGAATTAGTTTACGTGTTTGTGAGGTTGCCAGGCAAGTCTGAAGTCCTAAATCTGTAGGACAAGCTGTCAGGAAGGGCAGACAGGAACTCTCCATCATGAGTTAAAGCTGTTATCCACAATTGGAATTTCTTCTCCAGAAAATCCTCAGGTCTGCTCTAAGGGCTTTCAGCTGATCAGGTCCACCTAGATTATCTACTTAAAGTAAATTGATTACAGACTTTAATTTCTCAGAACAACAATGAGATTAGTACTTGGCTGAATAACTAGGGACTGTAGGCTGGCCAAGTTGGACACATGAACTGATCATCTCATTTACTTTACCCAGAGCAGTCTCCCAAGTTTCCCCCCACCCCACTCCAAAAGGGATACTGACTTTTTGAAGAATACATGTCGGTTATCTTGCAAAATGTTCCGTATTCTAGATCAAGGTGAGTAAACTTCTGCCTGTTTTTGCACAGTCCTTGAGATAAGAATAGTGTTTACATTTTTAAATGATTGTAAAAAGAAGAATGAGAAGAAAAAGAGGGTGGTGGAGGAGAAGAAGGACAAGGAGGAGGGAAGGAGGAAGAGGAGGAGTAGGATCAGAAAAAGAGGAGGAGGATGAAAAGAAGAGGAGGAACAAAGAAAAATCAAGGGAGAGAGAAAATGAAGTAAGGACTGAAGAAGAAGGGAAAGGAGAAAAACAGCAGTGGTAGAGATTACATGTAGCCTGCAAAGTCTAAAATGTTTACTATTTGACCCTTTACAGAAAAAGTTTCCAATCCCTCTTCTAGTTCTTTCTGTTTTCTCATGGAGTCATTTAATTTGTACCCCAATTCCTTGGGTTTGGGGAAAGTTGGGAGTTACCTCTGTACCGGTCCTGCCCAGTACAGTAACTATTAACCGAACTAGCCACAGGTGGCTAATGGGTACTTGAAATATGGGATACACTGTAAATGTGAAATACCAGATTTCAAATACTAAGGAGGGAAAAAAAGTGTAAAATATATCATTAATAATTTTATATTGATTAGCATATTGAAATAATATTTGGATATATTGTACTAAATAATTTTATCCTTAAAATGAAAAATAAGAATAAAAGAGGAAAGAATAAAGAATTAAAATAAATAAGAAAAAATTAATGCCACTCCTTTTTTTTTACTTTTTAAATGTGGCTACCAGAAAATTTTAAATTACATATGTGGTTCATATTATATTTCTATTGGACAATGCTGGTCTAGAGAATTGATAAAGTTGGGTTAATTATTTTTGGCAGGAATACTTCATACCTGATCTTATGTACATCATCTTTTATCGCAGCATGAGGTACAGTGTGACATTGTTCCATTATTAATGATGTTAAGTTTGATCTCTTAATTAAGGGATGACTGAAAGTATTTCTTTTAGAAAGGTATATTTCTCCTTGTCAATTAGTAATCTATTTCTGTCATAAGAATATCCAAGTCCCAATGACTTTTCACTTAATGGCATAAAATGGCATTCTTTTCTTCTTTCCCTTCCCTTCCCTTTTTCAGTTAGAATCACAATGGATGCATCAATTTTTATTTATTCAGTCTGTTAAAATCAATTTTAGTTATTATTCTTTTTTTATATTAAAATTTCCCCATATCTGGCTTATGGGAGTTCCTTCAAGATAGCTCCTGTATTCTTTTATCCCAACCACATTCATTTTTGAGTGCTTCCTTGCTTTCTGGCAAGAAGTGCCAGGCTCACCATACACTTTCCCTGTCCAGATGTAGAATCAGATATTTTTCAAGGAGTCCCCGCTTCTCTTAGTGAAAAATGATACTTCTAATTTAAAATTAGAATGGTAGGTGTTAACAGTTATTGAGGTGATATTGCTTTTAGCCCTTCCAGAGGACAGAGCTAGAAAATATATTTTAGCAACTCACAAACTCATTTCCAATTTAATTTGAATATTGCAGGGGTTTTTCTTAACTTTTATATCTGAATTTATTTTTGTGTACAATGAAAACCTTTGTCTGAAAAAAATTAATACATTTACTTATTTGCTTTTTAAAAATAATTTCAAAAATAACAATAACAATATTACAACTAACATTAACAGAGTTGGCTAAAGTTTGATTACTTTGTAGATCTTTTGTCCTCAGAACATAACATACTAAGGATGTATAGTCAGAGTAACTTGAAATACTTATTCACAGTATTCAAAAGTAACTTGAAAATTGTTTATCCTGAGAGGTTATGTTATAAATTTATTAGACAGGTTCATTTATTTCTGTTTGTGGTCTTTTTGTTTCTTTTTATTTAATTTTTTAAACTCATAAAATATTTACAGAGTTCAAAAGTCCAAAAATACATAAAAAAACCCCTGAACCACAGAGATCTTGTTCCCAACCCTGTTCCCTCCATCCTGTTTTCATCCCCTTTGTAGGTAACTATTTTCATTAATTTCTGGTTTATCTTTCCTGTTTCTCTTTTGCAAAAATGAGTGTGCACACACTCAAATAAATAAAACCATATACCTGGTTCCATATCTTGCTTCCTCTTATTTAACATAATATCTTGGAAATCACTCCTTATCTGATCATAGAAATTGGCCTCATTCTCTTCTTTTTGAAATAGTTGCAGAATACTCTATTTTTTTTAAAGATTTATTTATTTTGTATTTATTTCTCTCCTCCCCCCTCCTCCCTCAGTTGCCTGCTCTCTGTGTCCATTTGCTGTGTGTTCTTCAGTGTCTGCTTGCATTCTTGTCAGGCAGCACCGGGAATCTGTGTCTCTTTTTGCTGTGTCATCTTGCTGTGTCAGCTCTCTGTGTGTGCGGCGCCACTCCTGGCCAGGCTGGACTTTCGCGCTGGGCGGCTCTCCTTACAGGTTACACTCCTTGAGCGTGGGGCTCCCTTATGTGGGGGACACCCCTGCGTAGCAGGGCACTCTTTGTGTGCATCAGCACTGCGCGTGTGCCAGCTCCACACGGGTCAAGGGGGTCCTGGGTTTGAACCACGGAACTCCCATGTTTTAAGGGGACGCCCTATCCATTGAGCCAAGTCCACTTCCCCAGAATACTCTATTGTGTGGATGTATCATGGCTTATTCAACCAGTACTATATTGATGAACATTTGTGTTGTTTACTATTATGAATACTACACAGTGAAAAGACTTTTGAGAATCTCATTTTTACAAATATCCCAAGTGATTTTGATGCACAGCCAGGTTTGAGTACTATTGCTTATTGTGTATGGTAAAAATGGTACTCATGAATCTAGAATGGCTAACCTTTTTTGTGTGACAGAACAACAGGCAAGAAAGCAAGGCACTCACCACCTACTATTTTACTAAAAGGAAATAAAGTTATAGGAACAGAAGCTTAACATCTGGAACCATATACCCAAATTATCACGTCAGTAACCCGGACTTTGTATGTGTATATGTGAGTGATCCAGATTTGGACAATAAGTTTTAGTTTGGATCTGTTGGGTCTGAAGTAACCAAGGGACATCCAGTACTGATGTCTAATAGGCAGTTGTTTTCACAGGTCTGGAGAAGAGATTAAGGATTATCACGTGCTAAATTACAGCAGAAAGATTATGGAGGGAAGGGTTGTAGAGTGAGAAGATATTTAGGACTGAACCCTGGGTACACCAATACTCCAGAGGCCAGCAGAGGCAGAGGAGCCCAAGGAGACTATAAATGGCAGGAGGAAAACCTGAGAAGTCACAAAAAGCCCAGGGAGCAGAGTGTTAAAAGAAAATAATTATCAGTGTCAAATACTGCTGAGAGGTCAGATAAAGCAAAGTCTAAAATATATCACCTTGGTTTAGCAACAAAGAGACAGGGAATGTGATCTCTTCACAGCAGATTCAATGTTGTGGTGGGAGCAGTAGCCACCTGAGTGTTAAGAAAGAAATTCAACCTCGGGTAGAAGATGCTTGGAAAACTGGTGTTTAGCCAGCAGGAACAAAGACTTTTTCTTCTAAAAGCAATGAGCGTGGACATTTGTCAATTTGTACTTAAAGGGGGAAAAAAGTGAAATGTATTATCTTCTCCTATATATTTTGTCTTAAATCATTGATGCTGGCTGTTGTTTATCAACAGATCTCTAGCATAAGGTACTTTTGGATTTAGCAGACAGTTTACGCTTAGTTAATAGAGTATTTATATAATAAATATAATAATATCAACATAGAAACGTAGTCATTTTATGGTGTTCCTTAAAGAGTACCATGATTTTCAAATACTATTCCCACCAAGTGTGAGAACCATTGCTCCAGAATTATTTTTAACCACTCTTCTACTCCCTTTTGCCCATCCCTGTCTGTTTCCTGGGCTGCAAGTAGATGCTCTGACGTTCCTGAGAGCAGCGAACTCCCCAGCTTAAAGAAGTCCACCTTACAGAGGAAAAGATAAGGACTTTGGATGTCATCTACTCCAGTGGTATCCAAACCTGGCTGAGCATCACAATGATCGGTCCTGGGTCTCAGTCGTGGCTCTTGATTCAGAAGATGTGGAATGGAGCCTAGAAACCTCTACCTTGAATAAGTGCCTTAGATGATAAAACGTCAACTCCTTGGGAGCCCTTTTATAGTTAAAGAAGCGGAAGCCCAAAGCAGTCCCGACTAGAAGGGTATCCTGCTTGGGGATTCACTGTTCTGAGTCCCAAGGGGTGGTGGCGGAAGTCCTGCAGGGCGGCCGCAACCCTTCCGTGCCCGCGCAGGGGCTGAGGTGACGGTGAGGAGGGAGGCTCCCCTTCAGGGTCCTCTGGGCTCAGCAGGCATGGCCTTCCCTACATTTCGCTCTCCGAGGCAAGCCAGGAAACTCCGTGTGCGAGCGGTTCTCCAGCAGCCACGGGCGCCGCTCGCAGCGGGCGGGCCTGGTCCCGGCGCCTCCAGAGGCCTCACCTCCTGCGCCTGGAACGAGGCTGGAAGCCCCGCCCCGCCCCGCCCCGCCCCACCCCGCCCACTGCCCGCCGCTATTCCGCCCCGCCCACTGCCTGCAGCTGCTCCGCCCACTGCCCGCAGCTGCTCCGCCCCGCCCACTGCCCGCAGCTGCTCCGCCCACTGCTCGCAGCTGCTCGGCCTCGCCCCCTGCCCCGCTGCGAGGGAGGCTTGGGCGGAGCTTTGCCGCCGCAAGGTTCCCGGAAGTGTGAGCTGCTCCAGGAGCGGAGCTGATTGGCTGGTCGAGGCCAGCGACCAGACCTGGGCTTTTCAGGAGTGGATTTGGTTGCCCTCCTGGGACCATGGCCGGGCTGAATCAGCACTTGCGCGTGCTGCAGGGACCTCTGCTCCCACCCAAGGACCTGGAGGAGCGGGATGATGACTATCTAAAGGAGGATATGGAGGAGGATGAAGACCCCGTGTTTGTCGACGCCGAGGAGCTTTGCAGTGGGGGTGTAAAGGCTACTTGCCTCCCCGGGCGTCGCTGTGGTGAGAAAAACACCCTGCTCCGGGGGGATGGGATAGGATGGTGAGTTAAGAGTTTGCCATTCTGGAGTTGTCCTAAGCGAAGCGCCCAGCCCCTGCTAACAGACTTACCTTCGCATGGCCTAGCTGCTTCATCCTACTAAGTATATAAATAATAGCAGGCGACTTGGAGCACATACTGTGCGTTAAGCTTGGGCTTTACACATACCGTCTCCTTTTAATGTTTACCACCTTTTGAGGTATTTTGCGCGAGTCGTCTTGTGCAAGCCTCTATCCACATCCAGAGGAGGGCTTTTAACCGTTTCCCTTTCCTGCCTGCAGTCAAGTAGTGCCTATTCTTAAACTACTTAGCAAAAAGTACAATGAGAAACTCAGTGAATTGGTGTTAACCTTGTGTAGTTTCCTAATGTATGAAGTATACCTGCTTATGTTTTGAGTAATATTTAAGAACTTTTAAAGTATTCAGACGAGTGCTGTCCAGTAGAACTTTCTGTGCTGATGGAAATGTTCTGTATCTGCGCTGGCCCATTCAATAGCCACTAACCAGCCACATGTGGCTGTTGAGCTCTTGAAATGTAATAGTGCAACTGAGAAGATGAATAAAATTAGAGTAGACAGAAATGTTTCAAGAGCTTGTGGAGTGCTCAGTCATCCATTCTGTAAGTTTTACGAACTGGCTACCGTGTTTCACAAAGTGCTTGGTGCTGTATTACCTGGTGGGATAAAATGATGATGTTACAGTGTAGTGAGTTAAACAGACATCCTTCAAATAACCACAGAAGTAACTATATTACTTAGTGCTTAGAAGGAACGGAAGTGCTATGGGAGATTTTGCGATTTAGGAAGGCTTTTTTGAGGCTGTGATAATTAAGCCGAGATCTGTAGTAACCTGGGTGCAAGGAGAACATCTGAGTCTTGTGCATAGGTACTGGGATGGGAGGGAATAGGCGCTTTTAGGAGCTGCCTGAAGTCCAGGATTGGGAACAGCAGACATCTATGGTACTCTGGGCTAACTCTGGAATTACAAAGATAAAGGAAACATGGCCCCCATTCTAGAAGAGGGAGACAGATAAACAGGTGGGTGGAAAAGGGTTATAGACGTATGTGTATGGTGCTGTGGGGGGATTGAAGAGAGTGATGGGTTTGGTAATGTATTGGGGAAGAGGATTTTTAACCTTAACCTTTTCTTTTTTTAAGTTGTAATTTCCGATGAAAACACTCAAGAGCAGTGCAGAGTATATGGACGTTTTCCAATAACAGGTTCTTGGTGGCGAGTGAAGGTGCAAGTAAAGCCTGTGGGATCAAAGAGCTATCAAGCTCAAGGCTTTCCATCGTACTCTTTACAGTCTGACATGTCACCACCAAATCAAGAACATATCTGTTCTCTTTTTCTTAACGAGTGCCAGTTCTCCAGTGATTTTATAACTAAGTTTTTAAAATGGATAAATGAAGTATCTAGCTATAAATACCTAAACTTTGAAAATCTTAAGGAAACATTAAGGATTTTCCAAAAGGAAAGTGAAAGGAAAGATAAAAGACATTTTACACAGAATGAACAAGAGGAGTCATTATCAGATTCGGATATTACTCTTCCTTTGGCAAATACAAGTAAGTGTGATTTTATCATTCTGTTTTAGTTTAATTGGGATACTTCATGATACGAGTGTTTAAAATTTTATTGTTTGTTTAGTTTGCTTTCAAGTTATATCATTGACATAAGAACTAGGCTAACTGGAAAACTTACATGGTGTGTATAAAAATGTGATAGTGGAAAAAAAACTGGACGTGTCATTGAATGGATATAAGCAGGGGACTGAAAATATCAATTTTTAAAAAAAGATTTATTTTATTTTTTTTTCCCCACCCCCTTTTTTGCACTTGTTGTGTCTTTCTTGTTTCTTTAGAAGGTACTGGGAACCGAACCTGGGACTTCTGATATGGAAGGGAGGTACCTAATCCCTTGAGCCACTGCCATCCCCTGCTTTGTTATATCTCCCATTGTGTTTTTCTCCTTGTGTCTCTTGTTGTGCCAGCTTGCTGCACCTACCTGTCGCTCCAGCTCGCTGTCTTCTTTAGGAAGTACTGGGAACCAAACTAGGGACCTCCCATGTGATATGCGGGAACTCAATTGCTTGATCCACATGTGCTTCCCAACAAGATCTATTTTGTGTTTTAGGAAGCTCACCATTGTGCAAATCCCCATGAATCTGGTTTTGGTAGAATGGTGTGCCTCCACCATATCCATGTAGTTTAAGTGGCCCAAGGGAAAAATATGACTCTGCTGGGTGATCTCAAATTTGTTCCTGACACTATCAAGTGGACTCTTAGTGCTGTTTGCCTTTCATCCTTCAGGTCCTTCCAAGCTGTCCTCTTCTACTCGTAGACAGAAATTTCACTTTCCAGTCATGCTTTCATTTCACCAAGACACCAAAAAAGCTCTTGTCACAGTCACTAATGATCTCCCGTCACTAAATCCACATTGGTTATTAGTTATCAGTCCCCCATCTGTGGCAATTAGTTACTCCTTCCTTCTTGAAATCCTTGCCTTCCATGACACCACTCTTGTTGGTTCTTATTTGACATCATCCTTTCCTGGTTTGTACTCATCTTTTACCTTTAAATATCCACGTGCTCCAGGACTTAGTCCTTTCACCTCTTCTTTGTCTCTGCCTCCTTCCTGGGAATTTCCTCCAGTCTCAGGGCTTTACATCTCATCTATATTTGATATCTCTAGGTAGAACCTCTCTCCTGAACTCCATGTTCAGAACAACTCCAGATATACCTCCTTGACATCTCCACTATGATGGAGTTAAAATGCCTGAACCATGAATTCGTGACTTTCTCTCCCTAGGCTTGTTTCTCCTCAGGCTTTCCCCTTCTTAGTAAATGGTGACTCTTTCCTTCCTCTTATTCAGGTTTATGTCCTTGGCATTGTCTTCAACTTCTGTCTTCCCATGCTCCCACATACAGTCTATCTGCAAAGGCTGTTGGCTTTGTCTTCAAGAATATCCAGAGACCCACCGTTCTTATCACCTTTGCCACCATCACCCATAAGCAGACCACTGTCATTTCCTGTTCAGTTATAGCAGCAGTCTCCTAGCTACTTCCTTTCAGCCCCTTCGGTTTATTCCGAATACAGCAGCTAAAGTAATCTTTTCAAAACATAAGTCAGATCTTGTTTCTTCTCAAAACTTAATAGCCTTCCATAGTGGTCAGAGTGGAAGCTAAGGTCCTTACAGCGTCCTACCTGATCTGCCTCCTTTTACCTCCCTGACTTCATCGCCTGCAACTTTCCCCTTTCCTCATTCTGGCTCTGGTACACTCGCCTCCTTGCCCCTATCTAAAGAATTAACAGGCTCCACGCACCCCTGCCCAACACTGCTCTCTCCTCATCCTCTATTTATTGTACTCTATTGCACTTTTCACCATCTCAGGTAGTTATCTTTTTTGCTTATTTATTTAACTCTCCTACTAGAATGTAAGCTCTTTGGGGGCAGGAACTTTGTTGTATTGGGTCTCGAGCACCTAGAGTTGTGGGTGAAACCAAGAGGTATTTATGAAGGCGGGAGAGAATGGTATGGAACGTGGTGGGAATGATCGCTCTTCCATTTCACAAGATGGATGAGGACAAGTGGGAAGGCCAAGTAAAGGGGAGAAGTTTTAAAATACTCCCTGTAGATGATGGGTGAGGAGGGATGGCCAAGAGTGAGGTGGGTAGGGTGTTCCATTTTAAGATTATTAACATGAGCAGTTAGAGGGATGATCATTTCCAGGAATGTGTGGCTGAAGTTGAAGGTCATGGGAACTGAGAGTTTAAGGAAATGAGATGTTGGGATGTTGGATGGGCCAATTATATGGATGGTGAGGTCCCCCAGGAATTAGGATGGGAGGAATAATGGGAGCCACACCGCAAAAGGCCCTCGGTGAATATTGGCGAGACCCTTGGTGGCAGAGAGCAAGAAATGCTAAGTGACAGATAACATGGAGGGAATAGACAGAAAACTCAAAATCAGAGAAGAGTGCAGCTCTAGGTCTGATCTGGGGATGTCCGAGCTGCCACGGCCAGGAGAGGAGTGGTGGGGCTGCTTGAATATCCACCTAACCGTTTCTCTGCCTATCAAGAGTTTTGATTTATTGTAAATAACCTGTCATCAAAAGAAATTCAGCTGAGGGCTCACCAGGTTACCAGTGAGTCTCTGGAAAGTACAAGGAGAGTTCTGGGATTAGCCATTGAGTTTCAAGATGCAGGAATTAAAATTATCACTATGCCTGGGAGCTGGTGTAGCTCAGCGGTTGAATCCTGGTTCCCACATATAAGATCCTGGGTTCAATTCCTGGCCCTGGTACCTCCAAAAACAAAAATAAAAATAAAATTATCACTATGCTGGATGAAGGGGAACAATTCAGCTGCATCGAAGGAAGTATGGACCAAATAAAGACATGAGAGACACAGAGAAGACTTTAACTGAACTCAGCCAAGTGCTGTGGACTTTGTGTCTGCCCATGTAGGATGGAGAACTTTGAGTCTGGTAAGGCATATAAGACTACATGGGGAGATGGTGGAGACGACTCATCTAGCAATGTAATATCTGAGTAGCCAGGCTGGGTGACAAACAGTCAGCCTCAGCAAATAGCCACTAGTGGATACAGTAAACGTGTAACTAATGATGCCAGGGAAGATGAAATGGAGGAGAACTGGACTCAGTATCCTGTGAAATCTAAACAGCATGGCCTTGGTTATGGGCAATGAGGTTGAATTTCAAAATCGACAAAGAGACCGGATCACAAAGGCTAACATCAACAAAGATCTTATTGGCCTTACCGATGTTGAGCAAAGAAATAAATTTGCAGCTAAAGCTATTGCTGTATTTCCTTATCATTTATTCACTTCCTAGCTCCTCCTCCAAATCCGCCTTTTCAGAATTTAAAATTTTTTCCTCACTCTTGCTATCAGAAGATAATGTGGAAGAAGGGCCAGAACAGCCCCCCAACTTTTTTAGTTTCTTTTTTCTCATGAGAGTAGACTGCACTGCTCAGTTTTCAGATCTTTTCAGCTCCTTTACAGGTCTAAGACTGGTTCTAAAATAGCTTAAATTGGCAATTTTTATGTCCATAAGGTTTAATACTTAATCTGTTTAACAAGGCAAAGGGGCAAGGCAAAGAAAATGGGTAATCCATTTTGGAATGATTTTAGTCCAACCTGGTTAAAATAATTTTAATATGGTGAATTTGTTATCTGGACATTCACATATATGGAATTTTTTATTTCTTGGTTATAGTAAATAATTTGGCAGTACTACTTTGACTGACTTCAGTGACAAAAGAGCCATGATTATAAAGTTTAAGATGTAGTTTTTATGCCTAGCTTTACATTTCTTTTTGTATTATTAAGTAAAAGATTTGTATTTGATTGTATTGCAAACAAAAGGAAACAAAAGACTTAGAAGTAGTTATCCAAGCCCTTAAAGAATATAAAATTTGATGTTAAATATAATGTATAACTTACATGAGTAAGTGTCATGATATGAACAGTTTTCTTGCTGGTTAAAGTAAATTCATTTCTCTCTGATTTGGATTTCTTGAATTGGTTGTGTTCAATGAGAAAATCCTTCAAATAAGTCTTTGTATGTTTATATGTTTTAATATTGTTCTGTTCTGATATCCTGTAGTTCCGTTCACAAATGTAATGAGAGCTTTGCAGTTTCCGAAAATAATGGAATTCCTTCCCATTCTTCTGCCTCGACACTTTAAACAGCTCATAAGCTCAGGTTCTAAAGAGCTGTTAGAAGAAATAGAAGAGATTTTAGGTACATGTCCCTGGAAACTTGGATTTTGTAAAGTAAGTAAGATATTTACTCAGACTTTAATAATCTTGTGTAAGGCAGGGTTTCTCAAAATTGAGAATTGTTGCATCTCTTTTAAAAGAAAAAAAATTGTGTGGACCCCAATGTTGATTTATTTTTCTTAAAGTGTTTCAGTTAAACATGGACTTCTTATGCCTATAGCTCTTAACGCAACTATAAAGTCAATAAATTTGTAAGTGAAAAAGTAGGGAAGTTGATGACATTCAAATGATCAATATTGATTTGATTACATAACAGTTTAATATGACATGTTTTTCTGTACCTAACTTGCCATTTGCAACGTGAATGTATGTCTCATGGAAGGCACAAGTTCTCATGAGTTTGGCAAGTCCAGTCTGCTGTGTAACTCAACCCCCAATTTCCTATTTGAACTATTAAAAACTTTCATTATTCTTATGGTGTATCATATCATTTGAAATTCATTTGGCACAGTGACATCTTTTACGAATGAATTCACCTCTGTTCTTTTTATTAGAGACTGAGTGTAGGAAGGTGGCACTGTGAGACTCTAATGGTGTTGGAAACCAAATGTTGTGCTTAAATCCTGGCAGTACTTGGTTATAAGGTAGCTTTCCAAATGAAAGTAGAAGTAAAAAAATTCTGAGACAACTGAATAAAACAAACAAAGCAAAAAATTCTGAGACAATTCTTGGACTACCAAGAGTGTTTATAGATCCCCAGTTTAAGAAATATTAAAGTAATGAATTTGTTACATCAAGTGATTATAATTTCAGTGTGCTTTTAAAAATAATCTGGAATATTGGATTATTTCATCTACTTACTAGTAGAGAAGAATGGCAGAGCAATAAGATGTAAGAAGCAGATAATAATAATAGTTTATTACATTTATTAAGCACTTACAGTATACCAGGCTGCTGTACCTAAGCAGTATATTTGAAGTGTCTCAGTCTTCACAACAGATCTCTGAAGTAGATACTGTTATTATATTATGGTAATTTTATATATGTACCGATTGAGATGGAGGAATTTACCCAAGATTACAAAGCTGATCAGTGGCAGGGCTAGGATTTGAACCAGTCTGTCTGATTGGATTGTATAGCCTGCACTCTTAACTGCTCTACCAGACAGCCACTCTCAAAGAGGAGATGTGTGGAGAATGCGACAACAGCGTGAAGGCAGACCTCAGGCTGATGGGCTGGTACCATGATGACTAATTCTTTCTCCCACAACTCTGACTGTCATGTGGCTGCCTGGGCTGTAGGTGGGCAATACTGGTGATTGGAGAAGTTTCCTCAGTGGGCTAAAGAAAAGGACTAGAACCATGGCTTCTGCTCTTTCTGTAGTTCTGTCTGCACCTCTTTCAAGCCAGGGATAGCTGCAGCAGAGTGTCTGGAATGGAAATTTGGGGACACTTACCCATATACTTTGTCCTTAGTCAGTAGTTACCTCTCCTTTGAGCCATCATTCTCTTCCTCAGGCTTCCAGGTCTGTCCCGTTGATCTCTTGGTAAGAAGCACCCATAATCTTATAAATTCTGGAAAACTTTCTTTGAATTCATTCATTGCATAACTATTCATTATGCATAACCTTATTCATTGGTTATGTTATGTATAACTATTCATTATGCAAACAGACCGGGGACTTGTCCCCATCAGGTCTCTGTGCTTGCTCTTTCCTTTGCCTACAACCCCTTCCCCCCACCATATATGTATGTGTTGCTCCTTTACTTCCTTAAGACTGTGACTCAAAAGTTATCTTCTCAATGACTCCTTCCCTGGCACCTGTTTTACATGTCATCATTTTCGCCCTGATACTATGTATCTGCCTTTCTGGCTTTATTTTTTCTCTCTAGTACTTACTACTGCCTAACATTTTATATACTTTATATACTTTAGTCTGGTGTCTCCCTCACCAGAATATAAGCTCCACAAGGGCAAGACATTCTTGCTGCTTTTTATTCTATTTCCCTTATGCCTAGAACAGTGCTTGGGTCAAGGAGGTTATTATGTAAGCAATTTGTGAGTTAGTGAGTAAATGACCCACTCAGAGGACAGTTAGGAGGATCATTAAGTTAATATTTGGGAAAGAAAAAAGCAACTTCTAAAAGCTAAAGTTCTTTCTAAATATGAGGAACTGAGCAAAGAACTATTTAGAGATCTAAAAAATGATTCCTGTCCACATTATAAGAATAAATTAAGTGAAGTGTTACTGTTTAAAAGAATGCATTGTGTTAGTTAATTAAACATTGATTGAGTCCTCCCAGTGTAGACCAGAGTTGTAATCAAGACCTCATCCTTGTCCTCACCGGGCTTACCATCCTCCCACGGAAGAGCGGGTCTTGCATTTTTCTTTGTGGTGGGTTGAGTTTGAGTTTCAAATGCTAGCATCAGGCTTCTTTTTCTCCCTCCTTTTTCCTCCTCCTCATTTTTTGTTTGTTTGTTTGAACTGCCCTCAGGGTAGGTCATTCCATCCCCCCAAAAATTGTCCTCTTCATTCCCTTGTATAATTTTTAATGGTGGTAATAGTTCTATGTAATCTTTTTGAGTTTAAACAGTTACAGCACATGTTATTTCATTTATTTTTCAAAACAATCCTGTAAGGCAGGTTATTAGTTCCTATTTTTCAGATTAAAAAGAAACGCCTCAAAGTACTTGAGACTTTTTCAGCCCTGGTCATTTTGTCAGGTGTCCTGTGCCCTCTGTCTTATGCTGTGTGCCTCTTCTCTAGGTGTGGCTTAGGGAAGGAGTACTGTCTTGGTTGAGACATTGGTAAGGTGGGTGGCCTTTCTTCTAATAAACCTTGTTACTGTTAGTCAACAACGTGAAATATAGAAATGTAACTGATATCTTGCTTTTATGATTACTTTTGGAAACCTAGATTGGGCTGGTGCAAGAATTTAAGACCCCTCCTTTTTTACATTAAAGAGGCAGTGTAGCAAAATGGAAGAAGAATGGGCTTGGACCCCTAGTTGCCTAGTCATTATGCCTCTGTACCTCCTAGCTATGTGTCTTGGGGCAGATTACATAATCTCTTTGTACTTTGGTTTCCTTAAATATAAAACAGGGCTCATAATTATATTTATTTAATAGGGTTGTTGTGATGATTAAATGAATTAACATATGCTAAGTCCTTTGAGTAGTCTCTGCCACAAATTAAGTGCTTAGTTATATATTAGCAATTATTTTAAAAAAACACTCAGATATACTGTCATTATAAATGTCCAGGGCACATTTAGAAAATATATATTTATATGTTGTGCCACAAAGAACATTGTAATGACTCTAGTAAAGCCGAATTCTTTGGGAGCTTCTAATTAAAGGTGGTGGCTTGAAGGCACATTAAAAAAATCTCTGCTCCTTTCCTAAAGTAAACATGCAAAATACAGAGGAGAAGATTAAAGAATTTGAAATACCTCTGAGGGTGAGGGCAGAGTCTGGAGGTTGAAAATACCAGGACTAAGTAAAGACTCATGTTAGAAACTGTTGGAGCCCCAGATTCCCTCCCCAGTGTGGGCATGAAGTGATTACCGCTCGCCCAGTTCCCCCAGCAGAATAGAGGTTCATGCTGGTGAAATTCAACTGAGAGCTTCCAGACTTGGGGCACCAGGTTGGGATAAGACAGGGATTATGTGGTTGTGAGTCAGATTTTTCATTAGGGCCCAGTCGCCTCCTCCCTTGTGTCATTTTCTATAGGTCTTTCCTTCTGTCCAGACAGTCCTTAGAGTGGAATCTAACTGGGTAGTATAAGTCTGATTGCAGCATTCAGGGCTTCAAATGGGAAAAGGAGACTTGAAGTCTCATCATTCTTATATAAAATGCCAGCCAGAATAAAGTCTCTCACTGAGGTATGGAGGGCTCCAGGAGGGGTAGATGACCTGCTAAGTGTGAACGGGAGCCCTGTACCTTGTCTGTAGGGTTGGGCTGAATTGTTGGTAGACATGTAGAAAACTAAACAAGCCAAGCAAATGAGATAGTCTCTAGTTTCAGGATAAACATGGAGTGAACACAAAAATTAATGTAATCACCATACATCATATTACTCAGTTGTGAAAAATATTTACGTAAGTGTAATAAACACTGATTTGACCAAAATCAGTTAGCAAAACTATATACTATAACGTTGTGCAAAGATGGGAGGAAGAAAAACATTGTGGAAGAGGTGGTATAAGATTGTATTTTTCATAGGAGTTAATGTCTAAAATTTAGAAAAATCAAGGAATAATATTACATAAAAAGCTGGTGGTAAATTCTGGAAGAAATAACTAAAAGAATTGAAGGTGAATGCTTTTAGAAGGCATGGAAAGAGTAAGGCAGGGGATTCCTATATTTTTGTGTGTGTGATACGCCTCATAGTATTTTTTTACTTTTAAAACTGTATGTGTATTGTTTTGTTAAATACAATTTCCGCGCCCCTACTCCCGGATGGCTCCGTCCTCTGTTTGCTCAATGTTTTTGCTCATTGTTCATGCTCATTATCTGCTCATTGTTTTTTTCTTCTTTGCTGTTTGTCTGTTTTGTCTTTTGGGAAGCATGAGAATGGAACCTAGAACCTCCGATGTAGGAGGTGGGAGCTCAACTGCTTAAGCCATGTCTACTCCCACAATTTTAGTTTAAGCATTTACAGACCTCTAATTGTAGTGCAGTAAATTTTAAAAATTAGGAAATTAGGAATGTACACAGTTTTTTTCTCCAAATGTAGTTGATACAGTATTTGGGGAATTAAAAAATAAAGAAATAACATTTTTTACTGTGATTCTAATAATGTTCATCGACATAATTTTTATTAAGCAACTTGAACTTTGTTGTTTTATTCAAGATAACCTACAGAGAGCTGAAGCTATTGCAGTGTGAGGCAAGTTGGATAGCATTTTGTCAGTGCAAGTCTCTTCTGCAGTTGATGAACGATTTAGAGAAGAATGCATTAATAATATATTCTAAACTGAAGCAGATATGTAGAGACCATGGACACACTTGTGTTGAAGAAGCTGAATTAACTTCTAAATTGTCAGACTGTGTGTCTTTTCAAGATGTGTGGCAGTCTCTGAAGTTTTTGAAGGATATTGGTGTGGTGATGTACGAGAAGGCCTGTGTCTTTCCTTATGACCTCTACCAGGCTGAAAGAAGCATCGCCTCTTCAGTAAGTGACCTGATGAAGAGACCTCCATGGCTTTTACATGTAGATGTGAAAGAGGTACTTACATCTATTCACATTGCGAAAGTTGAGAATTCAAGAAGTGAGGAGACACTGAATGAAAATAAACCCAATGAAACAAGGTTAGAAAATTCTGCAAGCCTTCTGGATGCACAGGACGATGATGATCCTATCAGGAATAACGGTGAAAACGAAGTTAATGTGGAAACAAGTGAAATTCAACTAGATCAGGACCAGGTGGCTGCTTTGGAAATGATCTGTTCTAATGCTGTGACAATCATAAGTGGGAAAGGTGGTTGTGGAAAGACCACAATTGTTAGCCATCTTTTTAAGTATATAGAGCAGTTGGAAGAAAGAGAAGTTAAAAAGGCTTGTGAAGATTTTGAGCAAGATCAAGATGTGCCAGAGGAATGGGTCACCTTTATTGAACAAAGCCAACCAAAGGTGGACAAAGCTGTTGAAGTTTTACTTACAGCACCCACGGGGAAAGCAGCTGGCTTGCTGAGGCAGAAAACTGGTCTTCATGCTTATACGCTATGTCAGGTAAAGCTTTTTACATTTTTCTGTATATAAAATATTTGCCTTAAAAACAAACCTTATTTTAGAGAGTTTAAGTTTTTTTCCCTCGTATAATGACAGCTAATTGATAATTTTTGAGTGTCTGCTGGGCCCTGTCTTGTAGTAGCTAATAGTGTGGATCAATGCTATTCAAAACAGCCAATAAATTGTTATTGGTCTGCACTGAGAAAGGAGCAAGTGCCAGAAAGTAAATCATTGCACTGCTTCCTTCATTGAGAAAATCTTATTCTTAAAAAAAAAAAAAAAGCTGAAATATAGTATATGTTTAATAAGGTCATTAATTTAGATTCTGGCACAAGCCCTATTTCTCATTAGGAATGGTTACAAACATGTATTTCACAGACCTCACTTTGAGTAGTATTGGAGATAGAAGGAAAAGCCTTAAACTTTTTTAGAATCAAGGCTCCATGAGAGTGAAGACATTATGCATTTGATTTAGTTCTTTATTTCCTCCGTCCAGAGCAACCTGGCAAATAATAGTATTAATAGTATTAAAAATTTCAAATGTTTAATATTTTTGAAAAAATGGTTTTGGCTGTAATGAAGCGTCATCAAGTTTTAGACTTCTAAAGAGTTGGAGAGTTTCCCTCAGCCCTAGCATTGATAAGGAGCTTGATAGTTGGAAGATTTATGAAGGAAAGAACAGTAGATTTAGGTGAGGAGGAGGGCATTTTATTTAGGGGAAAGGACTTTCCTAAGACATTGAAAAGAATGATTATAGTGTTTATAAAGGATTTTGAGGTGACTTCCTTGATTGAAATGAAAGCTGTGTATTGCAGAATAATGGAAATTAAACTTGGCTTGGACAGGGACTTTTTGCTTTTAAAGTTTGTAAAGTATTTTGACACTATCTCATTAAATCCTTGACAAACTTGTAAGTGATACTATATTATCTCCATTTTTACAGAAGAGCCAGCTGAATTTTAGGCTGTTAATAAGTTGTCCAACATCTCAGTTAGGTGCAGAACTGGGACTTGAATTCAGATTTCTGACGTCTGAGCTTGTTGCTCTTTCTACAACAAAGAAGCTTAAATTTGATTTACTAGGGAGCCGCTTCGGCTCCTAAGGAAGAGAGTAAAATGAAGGAAACAGTTTTAAGGAAGAGTACATAGGGTCTTGGAACCATGAGCCACCTCAGAATAGTGCCAGTTACTTATAATTTGTCAGATGAGTGAATTGAGGCCTGGAGAAATTGAGCGGCTTGCCCGAGATCATATAGCTCCTTGGTGACAGAGGCATTTAGTCAATTCATGTTTTTTGCACTGTGCCTTCATGTCCAATTAGTGTGCAAGATTGAATTAGAATGGGGCGACTACAGAGAGATCATTCCTAAGTTTCATATTATGTACCAGCTCTGATCAATTGGTAGTATCTTCATTTAGGCTCAGGAAAGAGCTCCAGGGCACAAGTTAGCACTGAGGTGGTACTTAGGCCACTTCTTAGTCTCATGCTAGGGTTGCCAGATTTAGCAACTAAAATTTGAATAATTTTTAGTATATCTCAAATGTTATATGGGATATATTTATACTAAAAATTATTTTTTGTTTATCTGAAACTCAAATTCAGCTGGGTGCCTTGTATTTTATCTGGCAATGCTCTATTTGGCTAGTGTAGGGGAACCTGACGTTAAGGCTATTGGAGTGATCTAGGTGCTCATAAATGGGGCCTGTTTGGAGTAGGGAGCAGTAAAAATATAGTAGGAAGTGTCAGACAGGCATTCCTAAGGTAACTAATTGCATATATACAATAAAAGAAAGGAAACCATAGGTATTAGACATTCCAGATGTTCTATTGTGAGACAAGTCTACTGAGAATGGGGCTTTTATTGAAGAGGATTAATGCATTTGGGTGGGAAATATAAAAGCTTTACCTTTTTTTTTTTTTAAGGGGATCGGACCCCGGACCTTGTATATGGGAAGCTGGTGCTCAACCACCAAGCCACTTTAGCTTCCCTGAGTTGGTTTTTTGTTTGTTTTGCTTGTGGTTTGTTTTTGTTTTTTTGAGGAGGTACTGGGAACTGAATGTGGGACCTCCCATGTGGGAGGCGGGAGCTCAGCCGCTTGAGCCACATCTGCTCCCAAAAGCTTTATTTTTAGATATGCTAAATCTAGTTGCAGTAAAAAAATTTAAATGAAGATATGGTATACCATTTAAAAATATGTATAAACATATGTTTCTACACTTAGAAACATTTCTGGCATCATATACATCAAAATGTTTAACATTCCCTGGCTGTAACTTTACAAATAATTGTTTTCCTTAGCTGTATTTGAAGATAGTAAATATATTGCCTCTGTAATGAATAATTTTGGTATTTTGTTGTTGTTGGTGGTGATGGTTTTTAAATGCTGAGGAGGTAAGGAAGTTTAGAATACTAGACCGAGAAAGTATTTTCATAGTTAGGTTGGTAAGGCAGCCTTCATTTCCTGAGTAGAGTAAGATAATTGGGAGAGGAGGAAGGCTTAAGTGATTAGGATATCTCAGAATGCCAAGAGAAGGTTTATTTGGGAATAGAAAAGAAAAGGGGGCTTTCTCTGGTCAAGAATGATGAGAGAAGTGTTGAAATTTTTTAAATTAAAAATACTAAGCACATGTTAGGAAGCAGTTGTTTTTTGTTTGTAAACTATTTAATCTTTTTTTTTTTTTTTAAGATTTATTTATTTATTTCTTCTCTCCCCCGCCCCAGTTGTCTGTTCTCTGTGTCTATTTGCTGTGTTCTTTGTCCACTTCTGTTGTCAGCGGCATGGAAATCTGTTTCTTTTGGTTGCGTCATCTTGTTGTGTTAGCTCCCCGTGTGTGCGGCGCCATTCCTGGGCAGGCTGCACTTTCTTTCCCACTGGGCGGCTCTCCTTAACGGGGTGCACTGCTTGCACGGGGGACACCCCTGCGTGGCATGGCACTCCTTTCTCACATCAGCACTGCGTATGAGCCAGCTCCACACAGGTCAAGGAGGCCCGGGGCTTGAACCGTGGACCTCCCATGTGGTAGACGGACGCCCTAACCACTGGGCCAAGTCCGCTTCCCTAGTTAATCTTTTTTTAAAACAATTCACTTGATCTATTTTTTCTGTGTATTCATCACTATACATTTTGTGTTCTCTAATTCCTTAGCCTTTTCCATATGCTTCTGTCCCTATTTCCCATAGATTGAATTTTGTTTTAAAATAACATACTCTTTAAATGTTTTAAACCTGAATTTAGAAATGCCATACTTTGCTTGTAGGTCAATTACAGTTTCTATATTTGGGAGAAAAAAGTGAAGAAAAAGAAAGTGCCATGGAAATTTTCTTCAGTTAAAGTTCTGGTTGTGGATGAAGGGAGTTTGGTATCCGTAAGAATCTTCAAATCTGTTTTAAATTTATTGTGTAAGCACTCCAAACTTTCCAAACTTATTGTCCTTGGTAAGTTGAAATATTGCTGGAATTACAATGTTTAGTTCAAAGCCTTGTGGTTAATAGATTGTTTGCACCTTTTTACTGTTTTAATGTCCGTTCAAAAGGTGGGAAACTTCTCTGAGCCCATACCAAAGCTATTCTGAGGTAGAACTGACCACTCTTGGGTTCTGATCATCTTTGGTGGCTCTTTGTTTTGGCCAGAATCTTAGCAGGCTAGAATATGAATGAAATAAAGTTGGAAGGGTTACTGATTAAACACCTGAATGATGGCTATTAAAATAGGAAAAATGTTATGGACTCAGGAAATCAGGATGCAGGTCATTTGAAATGGTAAAAAGTGTAAACTATAGACCATTTAGAAGTAATTTAAGCTAATACCTCAAGTTCGACTTCACCAGCCTCTTAATTCCCTCCCAATTCTGATGAGATTCAGTTACATTGTATTGGGTAATAGTGATCTGTGGACTATATGATTTAACGGGGAAAAAATTGTACTTTGAAATCAAATTGTATGTGAATAATGCTTTAAAGTAATTTGAGGATATTTTTATTAGCAGTTAGTTCTATCCAGCATTCTTTCAGTTGCCACCTAGTAAATACATTTCTTATCTCTAGGGTTTGTTTGTTTATTTTTTAAAGCAAAGGCTTTTTAATAGAGAAAGCATTATCCGATGCTGGAATTTATCCATTATCCAAGTGCATTTGGTTTATCTTATATACTTATGTGTTTGAGGCCATAGAATTTTTCCATGTTCAGTAAGACATTGAGCAGGACTGAACAAGTGATTAAATCCTAGATATCTAAGGCCTGTTTATATTACATGTTGGCTAAAGGTATGCACCTAAACAGTTCACTTGTGGTTATATGTGTGAAAAAAGTTCAATTCAGATTTTGCTACCTTACTGCATTATCACTTTAAAAAAAAAATATTATACTGTTTAATTTGAAAGTTCTGTTTTCTTAAATGTCTTTAAAGACTTATGTTCTAAAGTAATTAAAAAAATTTTTTTTTGCCTCTTTTCTCTGTTAGAGTAAGTCTTTTAATTGTAATATACTGGTGAGGAGAAATAAAAATAAAAAAAAAAAAATTTTTTTTTTAGCGCCCCAGTTACCTAAATCCTACTGTCACTAATTTCTGCTTCCTTTTAGGTGATATTAGACAGCTACCTAGCATTGAGCCTGGTAACTTGCTGAAGGATCTTTTTGAGACTCTTAAATCAAGAAATTGTGCTATTGAGCTCAAAACGAACCATAGAGCAGAATCTCAGCTAATTGTGGACAATGCTACAAGGTATAGCATGACTAAGCTTTTGTATTTCTCTCTGCTGTACTAGAAATAAAAGGTGAATATATATATTAGCTTTTGATTTAGGGTGATTCAGTGATATGTATTTACTCTATTCATTTAGCAAACCTAGTCTATCCTGTAGGTATGTAACTTTTCCCCAAAGTTAAAAAAATATTTTTCACTACTGGCCCAGAATAACTTATTATTAAAATTTAAGAATGGTTGTTTTATGGATTTTTTTTTCTAATTTAAAAAAGTGTTTGCATATATATGTATGTATTTATAAAGATTAAAATTGTGTCAAGCTTAGGGGTTGGAATAAGCTCAAGGTGAACAAAGACTTGGAAATGACTTCTCTTGAGTTCAAGGGAGAAATAGGGAAGAAATTTCCCCTAATTTCTAAGAGTGAAATGTGGCGTTTGCCTCCTTGGTGAAGGCTGGTGGTAGCTATAGCCATGATACCATCTTCAAATAGAAAGGAATCTTTCTCTCTTCCCTTAGTCTTTGTGTGAGTCTTTGGAGTGCTCCTCTGTAGGCTTAGGAATTTGGTTACTGCATAATCCATAGATCAGAAAATCACAATTATTATTATTTTTTGACATTTATTTAATATTAAAGCCTGTAAGTATAATGGGATCTTGGTATACTAAGAAACAGTTCTGTTCATCGGACTGAAATTTATTTTTGTTTTTGATTCTCTTTTACAAGATGTATTTTTTTGTTGCGCGAACATCTCCTTGGTTGGATATCCGTAGACGCTAGATCATTCAGAACCCATTTTTTCCATCCTTTTGTCTAATCTGGACAGGATAGAAGGAGTAGAGGAAGAATAAAAGATTTATTTTTTATTTATTTACCACCCCCCCGCCTTGCGGCTTGTTCATTGTCTGCTCTCTGTGTCCACTTGCTGCGTGTTCTTCTGTGTGCATGCCTCCCTTTGTTGGGTCATCTTGCTGTGCCAGCTCTATGCTGGGCGGGCTGTCAGCTCTCTGCGGGCACAGGCCAGCCTGCCTTCACAAGAAGGCTCTGGGACACGAACCCAGGGCCTCCCATATGGTAGACAGGAGCCCAATCGATTGCACCACAGCCACTTCCCTATATTCTTTTCTTGTAGCCTTTCTGGTCCTACTTAAAGGCTAGTTCATTTTTGAGATGTTGGTAGATGATTGGATCATTTTATTTTATTTTTAAAAAATATTTGTTTATTTATTTTTGGGGGAGGTACCGGGGAATGAACCTGGGACCTCATGCATGGGGGACAGCACTTAATCACTGAGCTACATCCACACCCTATTGGGTCATTTTAAAGTCCAGAAGTTTTGGAACAATGTAGAACACATTAGATTTCTTGGAACCTAGTTTTATCTTAGACTCAGGAATTTCTTTTAGTATCCCTTTCAGTATAATTTGGGCCAAGCTGTGCTCCTTTTCATCATTTCTTCTTAATCATCTTCACCAAATATTTATTGACTTCAAAGGGTTCTTATGATATGCCAGTAAAAAGCACCTAGAGATAGAAGTGTGGTACAGGTTCTGGGTTAGATGCAAAAATCCATGATAATTCTCAGGACCCAAAAAGCTTAATCTAGGACATTTCCAGCAGGGACAGCCTTCTTCCCTCTCTTTTCCTCCCTTTCAACCCCCATTTAGGAAGTGTTGAAGGTGACACTGTAGGGTTCCACATCTGAAAACCAGCCTGTGTTAGGTCTGTTTAGCAAGTCAGTTTTCTTCCAAATAGCCAAGGAGAGTGTCTTTTATGACAAGGCACCTGTACCTTCCTCTGTTTTCTGATGTATTTACTAGTTTTGGAAAAATATGAGAACAAAAGAAAAATGAGGAGGGAATAGGTGCAAAGAGAAGATGTAGATACTTGGTTCAGTCAGGAAGATGGGGCCATAAATACAGTATACACAGAAAAAAGGAGAAAAGCAAGTATGGTGTAAACACGGAAAAGTCTCTAAAGAGTCTACCCTAATTTAAATAGTAAAGGGGTGGCCAAATGGGTCCAGACTGTCCTCCCAGCAGACCCCCTGCTTTCCACGCTGTGGTCTTGGGCAACCCACTAAACTTGACTGAGCCTCATATTCCTCCCCTGTGGATTGAGGATCTTCTCTACCTTGTATGGAGACAAGTGGTGAAGTTCTCATGATGGTGCTCAGCACGTTCTTTGATAACGTCTTCTGATGCTTTTCCTTTCTTGTACTTTGTGGGAATAGGGAACTGATTCCCAAGTGTAGTACCATAACATTATGGTCTAACTAATTCTTATTATAAAACTCATTTACTATTTATGATGCCTATCTAGGTGACCTTTTCCCTTTATTTATTATCTGTTAAGAGATACTGATTTTTGTGATGAAATTAACTTTGATCACTTATGAAGATGCAGTTTTGGATGGTAATGTTTTTGGTATATGCATTTTATCTTTATTCAAGAATCTCAAGACGTCAGTTTCCACAATTTGATGCAGAGCTGAATATCTCTGATGACCCAACATTCCCCATCTCAATTCAAGATAAGACATTTATTTTTATCAGACTACCAGAAGATGCAGTTTCACAGAGTTCTCAGTCATATAAAAGTAGTTATCATCCTCGTAAGTATAAACTCCTGTAGTATATAAAGTTAAGATGTTTCAGTTTTGTAATTTAGTTATTAAATTACTAGTTACAATTTTATTTGACTGTAAAGATAAATACTGCTAAAAAAAATAATTGCGCTGTGGAGTGGATATGGCGCAAGCCATCGAACTCCTACCTCCTACATGGGAGGTCCCAGATTTGGTTCCTAGTGCTTCCTGAAAAAAAACCAAAAACCAACAACAAGCAAAACCAAATGAAAAAACCAACTCAGGGAAGCTGATGTGGCTCAGTGGTTGGGTACTGGCTTCCCACATATGAGGTCCCAGGTTCAATTCCCAGCCCCTGTACCTCAAAAAAAAAAAAAGCACTGAAAATAATTTATTAATTATCAAAAGCAGATTACCCTAGAACTTTGTAAAAAGTAAATTCTTGTCATGTAGTAGGGCTCAGTAAACAATTTAAGTGAATGAATGGATGTAGATCATTTAGTTTAAAATGAAGCAAACCCCACTAATCCAAGTTCATTCAGGAGGAAGCAAGCCTTAATTAATAATATTTTCTTTTTGTTTTTGTTTTTATTGTTTGTTTTTGTTTTTACAGCAATTCGAAAGCAAATATGTTCATTATTTTGAGTGCACTTAGGAAACAGAAGTAGTTGGGCTATCAAAGCGTAGCCAAGTTGATTTCCTGATAGTTTTGTTTCATAGAATGGACAAGTGCACTTCTAACTGTGGGTATTAGGATGGCAAGGTGACAGTGTTGAGAAAGAGCGTGGGCCAGGCAGTCTTCTCTCTTTTTTGTATGACACGTGTCACATCACTTAACCATTGTGGGGATTTGTAATGACACGGCCTCAAGGAGCTGTTGTGAGGGCTGAGGGGATTCGTCAGTTATGAGTACTATATAAATGTTAATTTTTTGTGAATAATAGATATTAGTAAATGATCGGTTACAAATGAATTTATTTAAATAGGTTAAACTTCTGTCATCCATATTTGCATTATAAGTTTGTTTAGCAAACTTTTTAAAAATAGTGTTACGGTTTACTCAAAATTGAGTTAGTGAAGATTTAAACTATTATTATTGAGGATTTATTTTAGTTTCCACAATTCTCAAGAGAATATCCTCATTTTCTCATTTTCACTCTGTATGTGAAATTAAGTGAAATATAATTTCCTTCCTTTGTGGCTTTCACCAGCCTCACTCCCCTTAGGTTAGTGTTCATTCACATGTTACAGTATTCTTTTATTTTTAATAAATGTGATCATATACTATATAGTGTTCTATAACATGCCTTTTGTCTTTATATTATTACAGAAACAATTTTGACTCATTAAAAATGTCAATTCAGAAGTGTTTAAAGTAGAAACTAATATTTCCCTATGATCTTCCTTTCTCCCCAATAACCCCATAAAAGTCATAGACATAGTATAAGGTTGGTGTGTCCACTTTTTAATTTAATTTGATTTTTAAAAAATTTTTTGTTTTATTTTTTCTTTTTTTAAATTTTGTGTGTCCTCTTAAATATTATTCTATCTATATCCAAACATATTGTTTATTTTAGTTTTACATAAATTAGATTGTAATCTGAATATTGTTTTTGACTTGTTTTTTATTAAATATACTGAGAATAAATAGTAGCTAATATTTATTCTCACAACAACTTAGTTGATAGTAGGTGCTATTACAGATGAAGAAAGTGAGATTTGGATAGTAAAGTAACTGTTATTCCACTTAGATCCACCTAAAATATTTTTACAGTTTTCTTTCTGGCACCCATTCTGTACATTAATATGTACTTTTTAAAAAAAGTTGTCCATTTCAGAGTGGTAGCAGAGCTTGGGTGATGATGTTTTTCTATCTTAATTAAAAACTTGTGCTGAAAAATTGGTCTGTTTAACAGAAGCTAATAAATATTCCTTTGAGAGGCATATAGAGCCTTTTCACTAATAATTGAGCATGTTATTAAACAAATTATAAACAATATCACAGAGTATAAATACCCAAGGCCAGATTCATAGCTGGGCCCAGAATTAAAGAGATGTTAAAATAGGACAAAAATGTGTTACCTTAAAGTCAGCGACATATAGTAAATATATTGACCTGAAAAGCACTGTGAGATGTGGAGAGAGTGGAAAAAAAAAAAAAAAAAAAAAAGCCAAGTTGCAGAACAGCATGATCTGCATGTCTGAAAGAAAAACCATACGACCTTCTTATTTGAAAACCCTGCCCTGGTAGGCAGGTTGTGGGGGGTGAGCTGTGCTTTGACCATTGTCCATGTGATGCTCCTTCTATCCTTGGGAACATGCAGGGCCCAGAGAGCAACATGCTTAGTCTCCCTCGTCCTTGAACAGGGCTTCACAAGGCCTTGGCTTTTTCATCCCCCATACTTTATCTGCTACAAGAGAAAGGCACAAAGCCTGGTATGAGATTTTTATATCTTTTGTCTCTCATGAGAAATGCTTGCTATTTTATCATAGTGCTAAGAGAGAGTAGAAAAGGGCTGCCTTCCAGTGCTCCGAGGAGAAAAGGAAAGTTAAAAGTGATTGTCATCCTTGTCAGTTATCTAGGCTAAGAAAGAGGAAGTAGGCCACCTTGTCCCATTTGGAAAAATATTTTTATTTCCGTGAGCCTTAGTTTTGCATTTATAACATGGATGTAATTAGGGATTAGTGGTGATTTAACAACTGGTAGGGCAGGGACAGCCATTCTAATGGCTGGGTCAAGGTTAATTTTTTAGTTACTAAATCCTGGGAAGGTCTAGGGAAAGGAAGGTACTGTTGGGGTAGAGGGTGGGGCATTATGGTGTTTGGAGAGTGGCTATTTTCTTTTCTTTTCTTTTCTTTCTTTTTTTTAAAAAAAGATTGATTTATTTATTTCTCTCCCCTCCTCCCCCACCCTGGTTGTCTGTTCTCTGTATCTATTTGCTGCATCTTCTTTGTCCGCTTTTGTTGTCAGCAGCATAGGAATCTGTGTCTCTTTTTGTTGCGTCATCTTGTTGTGTCAGCTCTCCATGTGGGCGGCACCATTCTTGGGCAGGTTGCACTTTCTTTCGTGCTGGGCGGCTCTCCTTACGGGGTTCACTCCTTGCACGTGGGGCTCTCCTACGCGGGGGACACCCCTGCATGGCACGGCACTCCTCGCGCGCATCAGTGCTGCGCATGGCCAGCTCCACACGGGTCAAGGAGGCCCGGGGTTTGAACCACGGACCTCCCATGTGGTAGATGGACGCCCTAACCACTGGGCCAAGTCCATTTCCCTTGGCTATTTTCTAACCAGTACAGAAGTTCCTCAGTGTCTGTCTTCTACTGGTATGTTCCAACTAGATGTCAGCCCTGGATAAAATAATACCTACCTCGAATGGCTGTTGTGAAGACTAAATGAAGTGAGATAACTTATATAAAGTGTATAGATCTTCACATTATAACTCATTACTACTAGTATACCACCAGGACTTAAAACAGAAGTTTTATTTAATAATCCTCTTACACAATCTGTTTCTTGCTTGTTTCACAAACCATCAGTGAATATGCAGGGAGTTTGTTACAGACTGGGAGCTGTCTTGCTTGGAGGTAGACTCAGGGTGGGGTGTCTGGAAGCCTCCTCGCCACTCTTTCCTGTTGCTGAGGCTGACATAGGGGCTGAGGTTGGGTCTCATAGTGACCTTGGATTCTATTTGGTGAGATGCTTTCCTGGGCCTCTGAGCAGGAATTCTGAATTAGCAACTCCATAGATCCCATGGAATGTTTTAATTTGGTGATTTTCTGTGTTGACTTTTTCTCTTGAATTTTCAGATCTGTATTCTGTGGTTGGAAATTTACTCAAAGAAAAGGACTTAGCAAAAGCAGAAACATCACAATTTATTGCATTCAGAAGGTAAAGCATTTATAATACTTTAAGTCTTTAAGCTTGCTTTTAAGTCTTTTAACTTATTAATCAGATTCTGGTTAGATATGAGACTACCATAGTTCATTTGTGCTAATTCTCTCATATTTTAGGTCATGGTCTTTGTCAAAACATGGGAAAATGTAGTTTCTTAACGGGGTTCTTTCAATTACATATTAGGTTTAGAAATTCACAGAAAATCTCACCATATCAGAAATTTGTGTTGAGATAAAAATGACAAAATATTTTTTCCCTGGGGAGAGTCTTAGAAACTTTTTATAGAATCATGTATACCTTATTTGTTGATAACGTAGACAAGTATAAAACAGATGCTGTTAAGTTGACCTTTGCATTTTCATGTGTTTCAGGCAAGACTGTGATCTAATCAACGCCTGCTGCTGCAAGCACTACACAGGCCGTTTGTTCAAGTGAGCACCTGAAGAGCTGACACTGAGGACCGGCCTGCCTTGACTGGCTGTTCTCCTATTTGCCTTGAAAGTCATCAGCCATAGTCGCGTATTTTTCACATATTTTTCTCATTTATGAAGTTTAATTATGAAGTTTAATTAGTTTAAATATTATATAGCTGGTTAGAACTTGTCTATACCAAGATTTCTAACTTGAGAAAGTTTGGCTGAGAAATAGCATTGAGCTTGAGGTGTTACAGAGAGTGTGCACAAATAATCAGACAACAATGGGAACCTGCTTTCTCATTGACATGTGGCAAATGAAAGTGAAATAAAGACAGTTGTGAATTATTTTGAGGATGGCATCGGGTTTGAGTGGGAAGTGAATATTTAAATGGAATGAGATCAAGATTTTCCACATTTTGATGATGAATTATTGTTTTCTAACCCAGAGACCATCAGAAAAGACTTGTATTTGGAATTGGTGATAAAATTTGTTGCACCAGGAATGCATACCTCTCGGATTTGCTCCCTGAAAATACCTCTAAAAGTCAGCAAAATAATGAATTGGAAGCCAGTGATGATGAATTTGATGGTACTTTTCATGGTTTTGCTAAAAATAAGCATGACTTTGAAAGTGGTATTAGACTATGCAATGGAGAAATATTTTTCATAAGAAATGTAAGTGATAATAGAAAATTATACCTTTTTCTGATGTACTAGAGATATATTTGTTTTGCTAATTGCCCTAGAATAGATTCAGAATCTAATCATTTTATAATTAACTAATATTCTTATTCCATAATTTTTTAAGGATTTTTGTATCTATGTTCATGAGGGATAATGGTTTATAGTTTTTCCTGTAATATCTTATCTGGTTTTGGTATCTGAGTAATTGCTGGCCTCATAAAATGAGCTGAGAAGTGTTCTTTCTTCTATTCTCTGGAGGAGTTTGTGAAGAGACATTTTTAAATAAGTTTGAAGTGACAAAAATCAAGGCACAAATGAGACATGTGTATTTTACAAACCATCATCTCCTTGGTTGCTCCTTAAAGGTAGGAACCATAGAAGTGGCCACCTTTGTTCTCATCAGGTAGACACCTAAACTTATAATCTTCTTTAGAGGCTATAAGTGAAGAAAAGGAAAGTCTTTGTGAAGCATACTTAACAGACTTAGGCAGTCAATATAAGAAATGAAATGCAGAGACTTCAAAATAAGAAAGAACACCCAGACTGTCCATTAGAGAATTCAAATGAACTCTCGAAGCCTAAAATTAAATTTTGAGGCCTGAAAACTTCCATATGTGTTTATTAAAATATTTGGGTGTGGACATAATCACAGTCAGTCCTCAGGTGTAGATTTTGTTAAGGCTTCTAAAACTCTTGCAGCATGTAATGAGCATGCTGCTTGACCTAGAAGGTAGAGGCATTTTATGTTCAGCCGGAAGAGAGAATATTTTTGTTGTGCAAGTGTTTAAAGACATGCAGAATAGTTGTGCTTCGTTTTGGTACAGGATGTAACAGATATAACATTTGGAAAGAAAAGATTTTTGACCATTAATAATATGGCTGGCTTGGAAGTAACCGTGGATTTTGAAAAACTGATGCAATGCTGCCGCATAAAACATGCATGGGCAAGAACCATTCACACATTTCAGGTAAGAGGGGTCCTTTATACGGCTATCTAAATAACTTGATTGTCATGGAGCAGCTTACATCATCTTTTTTATTTCTTTTTTTAAAATTAGGAAACCAATTGTACAAAAGTACAGAAACTAAGAAAACGATATATAATAGTATATTGGAAGGTGGTAAATGCTTTGGAAAGGGAGTGGTGGGTACAGATTGTGTTTGTAAATAGATGGTCAGGATAGGCCTCATTGAGAAGGTGGCATGGGAGCAAAGCCTTGAAGGAAGTAAAGAAGTTAAGCATGTGGATATCTGGGAGATACACAGTCTAAGTAGAGAGAATAGACAAGGCCAAGATTTTAAGGCGGGAACTTGTCTGGCATATTTCAGGAACAGGAACAGCAAGGAGGCCAGCGTGGAGGAGTGGCAGGAGATGAGATCAGAGGGGATGGGGGCCAGGCCTGTGCTACCCGTTGTGGTAGCCACGAGCCACGTGTGGCTATCGAACACTTGAAATGTGGCCAGTGTGACCGACCAATTGAACTTTCAGTTTCAAAACTGATTCTTGATCTGGTCATTGGAAAGCTTCTTGAGTATGTTTGGAATATCTTGGGTTATGAGAATCACCTATTGTTCAATTGTAAATTTTATCAACTCTCAATATAGTTCAAGTGTTTCTGATAAAAATTTAGCATCTGAGTTGTAGTGCTCTATGAGTGTAAAATACTCACTGGATTTCAAAGACTTAGTTTGGGGAAAAAAAAAGAATATGAACTATCTCATTAATTATTTTTGCTATTGATTACCTATTGAAATGATAATTTTTGGATATGTTAGCTTAAGTAAAATATTAGAATTAATTTCACCTGTTTCTTTTTTAATGTGGCTACTAGAAAATCTAAAATTACATCAATGGCTTGCTTTTTATTTCTGTCAGACAGGTCTGCTTTAGGCCATTGGAAGGGGAGCCATTGAAGGCTTTTGAGCAGTGATCTACTATGACGTACTGACTGTTTTGTGAACAGGCTCCAGAGGGGATAAGAGAGGAAGGAAGAGCGGTTAGGAGGTTATTATGATAATTCAGGCATGAGGTGATAGTGGCCCAGGCCAAGGTGGTAATGTTGAGTGGTTGAGATATGAGGACTCTGAATTTTTTTTTCTCGGAGATAAAGTCACAATATTTAGATGTGGGTTATGAGAGAAAGGGTGAGGCTTGGGTTTGGGACCTGATAAACTGGAAGGATGGCAGGTCCATGAGTTGAGAGGGGGCACCCTGGGGAGGGGAGCAGGTTAGGAGCTTTGTAAGGGAAAATCAGAAACTTAGTTTGGGCACATCGAGTAGCTTTTCTGATCATTTTGGTCTCTGTCTTTCACGTTAGAAGCTTTTCTCAGCTGTCTGATGATCCTTGATTGTGTGCTCATATTTTGGAATGGCTGATTAAAAAGCCGACCTGAATACCCGAGCATGAGGGTGGAGCTTACTGACTCAAATTTATACTACGATCAGCTGGCTGGGTCTTTTTTCAGGAGAATCTCTACTTTTTTCCTTTTTTTTTTTTTAACATTAACTTTTTTCATTGTGGCCTGATCAGATTCCCCATTCAAAACACTTTTCCCATTCAAAACAAGTCCTTTTTTTAATATGGCATTTATGTCTCTGTCCAGAGACCATCTTCTTTTCCCTAAGGAACACGTCTCTAGTCCTCTCTTAGGGTAACTGAGAGGGTCTGGGATTTGATCATTTGTTAAACAACTTTCAGCCAGTCTCTCTTCCTTTAAATCTTTCATCCTTACTTCTAGAGGTCCCTAGCACCATCACTCACTGAGCCTCTTGGGAATACTCTGGTAGAGATCAGATTATTTGTTTTTGTTTTTTTTTAGGAGGTTCCAGGGAATGAACCCAGGACCTCGTACATGGGAAGCAGGCCCTCAACCACTGAGCTACATATGCTCCCCAATGAGAGTTGGTATTTACATTTGTTTGAGTTTTAGTTGGTACTGGGGGTTGAACCTGGGACCCTGTATGTGGGAAGCAGGTGACCAACCACTTGAGCTATGTCCCTCTCCAGATTGGTTCTTTTTTTTTTTTTAAGATTTATTTATTTATTTATTTCTCTCCATCCCCCACCCCCCCAGTTGTCTGTTCTCTGTGTCCATTTGCTGTGTGTTCTTCTGTGACTGCTTCTGTCCTTATCAGCGGCACCGGGAATCTGTTTCTTTTTGTAGCGTCATCTTGTTGTGTCAGCCCTTTGTGTGTGTGGCGCCATTCCTGGGCAGGCTGCACTTTCTTTCGCGCTGGGTGGCTCTCCTTACGGGACACACTCCTTGCGCGTGGGGCTCCCCTACACAGGGACACCCCTGCATGACACAGCACTCCTTGTGCACATCAGCTCTGCACATGGGCCAGCTCCACACGGGTCAAGGAGGCCCTGGGTTTGAACTGCGGAACTCCCATGTGGTAGGCGGATGCCCTAACCACTGGGCCAAGTCCACTTCCGCAGATTGATTCTTAATGTTCCCCACAGTAGACTTAGGAGTCAGCTTTGTTGGACTTCCTAAGCCACTTTTCATGCTTCCTTCTCCTTTTCAGGTTCCTCTCAAACTTTTTATTTGCTCTTTTCTTTTCCTGCTCTCTTTGACTTAGTTGGTTTATGCCTTCAAAACAAAAATCTCTTTATTGTAATAGTTTCAGTGAAGTTTCAAGAGGGAGAAAAGTTGGATGTGTGTTCAGTCTGTCATCTCTACCTGCTCAGAATCCTTTGGACAAACATGTCAGGTCTGTTTTGGGGGACCCAGTGTCTTTGAAGGTAGCCGAATCAGGGGAAGTGCAGTGTGCCTTCCAGAACCATATTGAACATGAAGCAGTCCAATCTTACCTACTCAGTGTAAACCCAGTGTGCTTTGTGGAGCCATGTGAGTTTAGGAGGAAGGCAACTCACATTATTCATGGAGTGATGAGGCTGAAGATAGTTGGGTCTGGACAAATGAAGGTGAAGAGGTTCTTATTGCTGGGTTGAAGTTTGGAGTAGACACTGTGCCCTACAGCCCAAACCTACCCATCACATGTTTTGAAAATAAAATTTTATTGCAATGCAGCCACACTCATTCACATATACCTTGTCTGACAGTATTTGCACTATGATGGCAGAATTGTATAGTTGTGATAGAGGCCATCTGGCCTGCAAATCCTAAAATATAAACTATTGGTTCCTTTATAGAAAAAGTTTTCTGACTTGCGCTGTAAAGTCAATGTAGATTTACAGGTTCTCAGCCTGTGAAATTGTCAAGGGCAAGTCACCCAAGGGGATGGGTTGTAAAACAAATTTAGAGAATAGAAATAGACATAGTTGAAAGTGAATATGTAGAACTTGGCTTCCTTAAGAAGTTTGACATTTCTAAAGATTTGACAAAGCTCCAGAAATGGCCCAGAGGGAAGCCATGGACTGAGGAAAACTGACAGGACCTGGGCAAAGCTCAGTGTGCTGGATGGAGCATGGTTCATGGGGGGAGAAAAGGGAAAGCAAGAGGGAGGAGATGGGGCAGGGCTGGCTCTTCAAGGGCCTTTGAGCCACATTAAGGAGTTAGGACTTTATTTTGAGAGCCTGGGAGGCATTGTAGAGTTTTAAGCAGAGGCTGAACATGTTTGGATTTGCATTTTACAAATATCTCTGTGGATGCTGTGAGGACGATGGATTTGGAGTAAGTGCATGTAATGGAGGACTGGTTATGAGGCTGTTAAATTTTTCTCAGAGTTGCTTAATTGATGCTCAAGGTAAAAGAGAGCTAAGGTTGACATTTACCTATTTAGAAGTACTAGAGGGAAGCAGGTTTGGCTCAACTGATAGAGTGTCCACCTACCACATGGGAGGTCCATGGTTCAAATCCCAGGGCCCCCTTGACCCGTGTGGAGTTGGCCCATGCGTGGTGCTGATGTGGCGAAGGAGTGCCGTGCCACACAGAGGTGTCCCCCGTGTAGGGGAGCCCCATGTGCAAGGAGTGCCCCCCATAAGGAGAGCTGCCCTGTGCAAAAAAAAGCACAGCCTGTCCAGGAGTGGTGCTATACACATGGAGAGCTGATGTAGCAAGATGACACAACGAAAAGAGACACAGATTCCTGGTGCCGCTGACAAGAATGCAAGCAGATACAGAACACGCAGCGAATGGACACAGAGAACAGACAATGGGGGTTGGGAAAGGGAGAGAAATAAATGAAAAATAAATCTTTAAAAAAAAAAAAAGAAGTACTGGGTATAAAGTCGAAGGGGAGAAATGGTACTGTATATCTGTAAAATGTGTTTGGTATTTGCCTAATCAAGTATCATTTAAGTCAAATCTTGTGACCCAGCAGCTCTGGGAAGAAGTATTTATCAGAATCGGCTCAAACTCCCTGTCCAAGGAGACAGAAGTGCTGTGTAAGAGTTTTAAAAAGCGTGAATCTGTCACTTCTCCATGCCCACCTTGTCGGTTGCCTTCCCACGGTTCCTCTTTCGGCAGGGGGAATGTGAGAGTGTTAGGAGAGGTATGGTTCAAACCACTTCTCTGTCTGTGTTGGTACGGGAACTGCTCATCTGGAAACATGGGGACTAAGCATAGCCATAAACCTGGTTGATCAAAGTGACACTCCAGGGTGCCAGTCCCCCACAGAATCTTTGAACAACTAGTAAACACTACAGAGCCATTTTCCTCGAAACTCTGGAAAACAGTTGAAGGGTTGAGTAGTAACTGGGCAAAGGCTGAATCAAGAAACTTAGGAGAAGCTTGTGGTGACTTTGCTGGCCCCTCCCCAAGTCTTCCCTGGCGCAGCGTGGAGCCAGCATGTGCTCCCACTGTGGGTCCCCGACCCTGGTCCTCAGAGAGCAGTGACCCCAGTGCATGTACAGGGGTGCCCGTATGTCCAAGCCAGTCTATCTGGTGGCATCCTGAGAGACTGAACCAGGAAACTCATCTCTGACTTGTCCTCCCAGAACTTGGCCTGCAGGCAGATGCAGGTTGCAGACAGCTAAAGCTGTGTAAGAAGCAACTGAGGCCGAGCAGACTGGAGCAGAGGCTTACCTGCTTTAAGTCCTATAATAGAGCAGCCCAGAGGGGGCGGGGGAAGAGAGAGGGAGAAAGTCTATTCCATAGAGGGTGAAAGGGGCATTCAGATTCCTCTAAACAGGGCAATCCCTAAGGCCACAAGCTAGCACAAACCCAGAACAAGAAAATAAGCCCAGAATAAGGAAATTATTCATGGTCCAGAAACTAGAATACAGTTTGTCTGGGGTCAGGGCAAGGGGAATGGGGAGTTTATGCTTAACTGGTACAGAATTTGTCTGGGGTGATGAAAAAGTTTGGTAATGGATAGTTGTAATGGTTATACAACATTGTGAATGTAACTAGCACCACTGAATTATTATTTGAATATGCTAAAAGGGGAAATTTTAGGTTTGTATATTTTACTAGAATAAAAATTAAAAACAAAACAAGACTGTACAGCACAGTTTATGTAGCTATAATCTAACATAAACTAGCTATAAACTATGGAGCTATAATTAATTGCATTATTAAAATAATCGTCTATCATCAATTGTAACAAAGGTACCACACTAATGCATAAAAAAGGTACCACACTAATAATAATAGGGGTGGTATATGGGAACTCTATTTTTGCATGCTTTTTCTGTAAAGCTACAACTTCTCTAATAAACTAGATTAAAAAAAGAAAAAGAAAAATAGCTACAAAAGTTGAAATTGTTTTCTCAGTTACATAGTAACAGGGATTTTTCTTGCCTATCCTATTCTTGTTTTACCTAACTTAAAGATTCCTTTTTCTTATCATGATTCCAATAATAAGTGGTTCAACAATAGGTAACAACAGAAGTATAAGGAAGTATAAGGGAAAAAAATCACGCATAGACTCACCATTTGGAAACAGTTTCATTAAAATTTTGGTACAGTAACTTCCCTTTTTTGTGATTCATTTTATTGGTGCTTTATATTTCTGATCATTTTTTATGTACTTTGTTGGATTGGACTAATTTTTTTTAGTGTTACATAATCATGACCTTTCTTAACATATGTTTTGTACCCAGGTTTTAAAAGTTTGTCATTTTTAAAGCACCTTTGAAATTTGCAAAATAGCATATCAGATATATATATATATATATGTGTGCGTACTCATGCATGTATATATGTAAGTTTACTTATCTTGACTATGTTGCCTCCCTTTTTTTTCCCCATTATAAATAACAATGTGGGTAACATATTTACATGTAAAGCCTTCCAGCCGTTTTCAAATTCTTTTATTAGGGAAGATTTAGCAAGGTAAGCAGTCTTTAAAGTTTGAGTCAGGGTTTCTACAAGTTGTTTGTGGACCTTTGGGGCCTGAATTTTGCAGCATAATTATTAGCAAATTCAAGTTCTTGAATAGTGTATAAAATGGAACCGGTAAGGATGCATTTACATGACCGTGCCGGCCAGCGAGGCGGCGTCGCGGGCTCTTTGAGGGCTGCCTCTCTCGCCTGTTGGCGAGCCGAGGCGCTGACGCGTGGCTTTGCCTTGCAGGGCTCGGAGGAGCGCGCGGTGGTCTACGTGGTCGGGCGCGCGGGCCGCCAGCACTGGCAGCACGTGTACACGGCCGTGACCCGGGGCCGCTGCCGCGTGTACGTCGTCGCCGAGGAGTCTCAGCTCCGCAGCGCCATTCGGAGAAACAGCGTGCCCCGGAAAACGCGTTTGAAACATTTTTTGCAAAACATGCTCTCCAGTAGCAGTGCGTCTCCAGCAGAGCATCCCCGTCTGTCCAGAAGCGCTGGAGAGAGCGCAGGCCCCGGGTCAGCGCCTTCAGCGTCACCGCTGCCCACGGCCGTGGCGGACCCCGGGGCCAGCGACGGCCCCCGCAGGCAGGCCTCTGTGGCTGAGCACGGCCCGTTCACCTCTGCCGAAAGACGAGCATCGTCTTTACCTGAGGACGGGGATACAGACGAGGACCCAGCAAAGTCACGAGGGTTCAAAAGAACCTGCGGCGCGAATGATGCACAAAGTCCCAGCAAAGTTCTCATGGTAGGAGTGGTATTACAATGTCCTCGTTTTGCTTGAACATCGCCAACTTCAGCATGGATTGTCAGTAACTGCGCATTTTTATGAATGTTACAGTTGTTTTAGAAAAACTGTTCTCTCTTCTCTTCGACAAATTTCCCAACTCCTTGCCCGGTTGGTTACTGCACTGTCACTGCGCTTGCGGCTGGCACTTTAGGCAACCTTGGCTGACTGGAGGGAGGGGGCGCGGCAGAAGAAACCTCTTCACCGTCAGGAACCTTATTTCTGCATGTCTGCCTTCCTTGTCGCTGTCCCTTCTCTCCCTCCACACACGCACACAGAGGACATAATCACACTTTCATCCCCACAACCCCATTGAAAGAGTGACAGTGATCCTGTCATCTTTGGGGACCTTTTCTTAGGCTTGCCTTGTTCTTCTTGACTTTTTTCCCCCTGCAATTTAATAGTTTTACCAGTGCTGCTGTTTCAATGTTTGCTTCCCTCAATTTCAGCATTACGTTCTCTGACTCTTCCTCCACCTCGCTGTCTCATCTACCTTTCCTTTCTTTATGCCTTTTCTTCTTCCCATTCTCTAACCCAGGGGTTCTTAACAAAGGGTCCATGAGCTTGAATTGAAATTCAAAGAACATTGTTTTTGTGGGGATGTGTTGGTGCGGGCATGATATATTTAGTAAATAACCCACAGTATAGTGTGGACTTAGTAAGGGGTCTATGGTTTTCACTTGACTGGCAAAGGGGCCCGTGGAACAAAAGAGGTTAAGAACCCCTGCACCAGGGAAACGGATGCGGCTCAAGTAATAGAGCTTTCACCTAACATGTGGGGGGACCCAGGTTCAATCCCTGGGACCTCCTGGTGAAAAGAAGAAGAGAAAGCATTCCCGTGTGGTGAGCCAGTGCCCGTGTGAGTGCCCACGTGGTGAGCCGGTGCCTGCGTGACTGCCCGTGTGGTGAGCCAGTGCCCATGCAAACGAGTCACGCAGCAAGATGATGATGCATCAGAAGAGAGACAAGGGGAGAGTCAAGGTGAAGTGCAGCAGAAACCAGGTACTGAGGTGGCGCAATTGACAGGGAATCTCTCTCCACATCAGAGGTCTCCAGGATTGACTCCTGGTGAATCCTAGAGGAGAGAAAATGAGAAGACAACACAGACAAAAAAAAGCAGCACGGTGGGAGGAAGGGAAGGGGGAGAATAAATAAATAAATCTTTTTTTAAAAAGAAAAAAAAAGAACCCTTGCACAGGACCCATGTCTCTCACTGTCACTACTCTGTCTCTTTTTGTTGTGTCATCTTGTTGCACCAGTTCACCGTGCTGTGTGGGCCAGCTTGCATTTCACCACGAAGCCCCAAGAAGCAAACCCAGGACCCTCCATATGGTAGACAGGAGCCCAATCGCTTCAGCCACATCCACTTCCCAAAGCTAGACTCTTCATTCACTGAAATGAATCAAGCTTATTCTGATCTCTTCCCTCTGACTCTCACTGGATGCCTCGGCTTGAATGCCTCATCCTCTCTGCCTTCCATCATTCAGCATTTGAAAAAAAATTACTCCTGCTAGTCACTGGTCAAAGTGTTGGAGGGTTAAAAACAGACAAAGCCCTGGCTTCATGGGCATTACCTTCAAATGATAGGCAATAAATACAAGAGAAGTTAATTTCCGATGGAGGCGTCTATGAAGAAAATAAGATAATGAGGTAGGGTATGAGGTGTGCATGCTACTTTGGCCATGGTGATCAGGCGATGCCTAGCTCAGGAGGTGACTTGCGAGCTGAGAGTGGGATGTTGCAAAGGAGCCAGCCACGGAAGGCCCCGAGGGAAAACATCCCAGGCAGAGGATGTAGAAGATGCAAAGCCTGAAAAGGAGCCATCTTATTTGAAGGGGGAGGAAGGCCCGAGTGGCTAATGAATGCAGAAGAGGTATAGGTGATGTGGGAAGGTGGGCAGGGCCACCAGAGAGGGCTGGAGTTTATTCTACTTGGAGTGGAATCCATTGGAGGGTCGTAAGCAGGGGTGTGATGTCATCTAATGTTTGCTTAAAAATGATCACTGGGTGCTCTGAAGAGTGAACTATGGAAAGTAAAGTGGAAGCAAGGAGACCAGTCACGAAGTTGTCCTAGGGAAAACCTGGTGACAGCTGTGAGGATGATGATAAGTGGTTGGATTTTGGATGCATTTTTGACATGGATCTTCTAGACCTTAATCATTAGATGAGAGGGTTAAAAAAAAGTAATCCAGAATGATTCTTGGATTTTTCGAACAGTTGGGTGAATAGTAGTACCATTTCCTGAGGTGGGAAAGATGTGAGGACAATTGTATTTGGGGGAAATGAGAAGTTCTCCTTTGTTTAAGGTGCCCTCTAGACATATAAGCGGACGTGCAGTGATCGGTAGAGGAGCTGGAGCCCTAGAGTGGGCTGGAAAAGTGGGAAATGTGATCTTAGGATCATTAGCATATGATGGTATTTAAAGCCACAGGATTAGGTGAGTTAATTTCAGGGAAGACACAGAGTTGGAGGCCTTAAGACAGAGTTTAGTGGGGTACTTCCAACTTTCAGAGATCTTTAGAGAAGGAGGAACTAGTAAAGGAGATTGAAAATGAGTGTGAATGAAGTAGGAGGAAAGCCATTGTCATGGGGGGACAAAATCCTGATTAGAGCAGGAGATGAGAGAGTGGAAAAGGCAGAAGAGGCAGAGATTTTCAAGAGGGTTGCCACGAAAAGCTGAGAGATAGGGTTGTAACTGGATAGAGGATTTATGGCCAAGGAAGGACTGATTGACTGGTTTCCTCTGGATGGGTACTTTTAAGGGATCTTAGTGTGCTGCTGGAATGATCCACTGGAGAGCAAGAAATTTGTAATTCAGAGAGAGGGGATAATTGTAGGAATGGAGTCCTGAAGAAGATGAAATGGGAAGCCAAGTCGAGGGGTTGCCCTTAGATAGGATTGGGGACAGGGGACTCTTCTTCATTGCAGCCAGAAAGGGGCAACTGCAGTAGATTGTTTTTGAATGGAGGGAAGATAAAATAGTACTCAGCTGATTTCATCCTCCCACCCTGTCCTCTCTTTCTACTAGAATCCATCTCATTCCTCTCTCATTTATGAAGTCCTCCATTTTTCTGAGCTCTGGTAGGAGGGCAATGTACCTCCCCTCCGTACTTCATTTGTATGAGTAACCAACTTATTTGACCCTCATTAAAACTTCCTGAGGACAGGGTTGTTTTTTTGAGGTATCAGGGCTAGGGATTGAACCTGGGACCTTGTATGTGGGAAGCTGGCACTCAACCACTGAGCCACATCAGCTCCCCTGAGTTGGTTTTTTCATTTATTTGCTTGTTTGTTTTCAGGAGGCACTGGGAGCTGAACCCGGGACCTCCCATGTGGGAAGCACGTGCTCAACTGCTTGAACCACATCATCTCCCAGGACGGGTTTTGATCTGCTAGAACGTTCAGTACAAATGCTGATCACATGATAATATTTTTTTAAAAACTCACTAAAATAACTTAATGACTAAAATAATAGTTATGGCAGTGAAACTTTAAAAAAAAATTGGACCTCAGAGTATTGTTCTTTCATGGTCTGCTCAAAGCCATACGTATTCTTGTGATGCTCCCTCTCTGTTGAAAATTTCTTTTGGAATCACTTTTAGAGACAGTAGAAGGTCTTGTTGAATGTTCAGAAGGGAAACAGACTTCTTTTGAGGTGATTTTGATTTTTAGAAAAAGTTCAGCCTCATTCATTTTCTGGTTTTGTTTTATGAATGAGTTGGGTAATTCAAGTTGGGTAATAGCATTTTGTGTCAGAAATTTCGGTGAGATTATACATTCTCTCCAAATGTAGTTCCAACATTTGGAATTGCCTTGTGTGCCAGTAGCAGATTTGTTGAGTCTTTAGGCTGCCAAGGCTGTAACAAAGGTAAGAAGGGGTGTCCTAATTATCAGAATTTTTGTGTGCTGCCTCTGCATTCATCTCACTCTTGCTGGGACCTGTAATAAACTTCCCTTTTCTCATGCATTATTGGCTCGATCTCCCATTGCGTTGTTCCATATCTCCACCTGGGCCCAAATTTAAAATCCAGCTTAACCAATTTGAAACAAGGGGTCCCTGGAGAAGCCCGAGGAGGAAGTGCTGAGCATAGCCTGGCTCTACCAGGCTGAGGTATTAGCATGCTAGGCAACTACAACTCTAGGACAGTACGGCTGGAGCATGGGCTGCAAATGTGAGGTTGTGGGGGAATGGGTACAGACTGAGGAAACACATGCAAAGGCTCTGCTAAAGAGATTGCCCTTTGTTCTGATGCAGTGGAAAATAGTTCAAACAATCCATGAACTCTGTGAATTGTTCAGATTCGAAATTGATGTTGCTGACTTTGGCTATTGGGTAGAGAAAGCCTAGTGGATGAGTTCCCAGCAAAAAGATTATTTCAGTAGCCTGGACAAAATGATTAGGCTCTAAAGTTACATAGTAGCAATGGGGATGGAGAAGAGAGGCTAAGGGGTGGAATCAATAGGATTTAATGATCCCAGGTAAGCTGGGGCTGGGCTGGTGGGGCTTGACTGGCGAGGTGACCCCCAGGTTTCTGGCTTGGACAGCCAGCTGGATCACGGTGGGGATAGTCAGGATTGGGAACGAGGCAGCAGAACAAGTTTTGTGGAGAAAATGCTTAGTTAAAATGGACATCCTGGAAAAAAAAATAGTTTCTCCTTTTCCCCACCTTCGAAGTAATAGAATCCCTGCAGATTCTAAGCTTCATTCTGCAGCCCAGATCAACTCTATGATATGGGTTTTTCCATCTCGGCAAAATGTCTTTGTTTGTAATTGAACTTGTCAACTCTTGCGGCAACCCTGGGATAAATAAGGCTTTGACCTGGAACAGAAGAGAGGCAGTTCCAAAAAAACAGCCTTTTTCTAAAAGTTTCTTGCTTATATTTCTTAGCACCAGTGTAGGATGGGGGATTATGTTTATATGACAGCACAAAGAGAAGACGGCAGCCTTATCCATCCTTAGTTCTGAACGTGCTAAAGCTTTTAAGTTCCGGCTGAGGCCCATATTGTAAAAGGTCTGTGAACACAGAGAGTGACGGCGGTGGGGGGAATGGCAGGTGGCAGCACAAGCAAAGCTCTCTAGAGAGGATAAGTTTTCTTATAAGGTTTGCCAGAGACTGTGGCATCTACTAGAATCCCTAAAAATGAGGAAACTAATTCAAAGCTTCAGGAGTGATAAATTAGGGATTTATGTGTTTTCATAATTCTAGACTTTCAGGTGCCTTGAGACTTGTCATTTCTCAAAGATCAATTTCAGTGACAAGGGTCACCTGTACTCTTCGTTCATATTTACCTTGCTACATAGAGCCAAACCAACATTTAAATTCTACAAATACTAGTTATCGAGCCCCTCCTAGGTGAAAATTTTTGTGCTTCTCCATGGATTAATATCTTGGGATTTTGAAAAAAGCCTGAGAAGAAAAATTTCACTTGATTTTTTTTTGCCTAGCCCCACCGCACTAAAAAAAAAAAAAAAAGGCGAAAAGATAAACAGAAATATCCCTTTAGTTAAATCACGAGTTAACATTACTAAAATTTGTCATATAAAGCAGTGATTTCCAGAATATATGTATTTTAAGAAAATGACATTTGAACATTAAAAATCCCCGAACCATATAACCCAGAAGGACTTAATCACATAATCCCTAAATAAAGGCCAGTCCTCTAAATTAAAGAAAAAATTGTGAAAGATGAATTGTCCTTATTTTTCTCATTTCTTTGAGTGAGAAATTTAGAGAAAAATGGTACTCACTGGGACATGGAGACTGAGGATTGCAGTCAGGAAATTTATTGAGACGCTCTCCCAGCGGAGGGGGTCTGAAGATTGTTAGACTTCAGCCCGCTCGTGGAAGGTGGTGGATATGACTTTAGGTAGTACATCAGTAGGCGGGGAAACGTTATTCCTTGGGGAGTGGTTAGAGTCCGGATATAACCTGTGATTAATAAGGGGTCATAAAAGTGAATTCTTCTTGTGCATGGCTTGGGGGTAGTGGGCTTGGAGGTAGGGTATTTGTGGGATGTGGGGTCTGGTGGTCTGGAAGGGATGAGTCTTGGAATGCAGGGGTGTGGAAGGGATGAGGGTCCTTATCTGTTCCATTCCCACTGTGATATGGCTCATTCTTGGGTGGGAAATACACTATCCTCCGCACATAGGCATCTTGCTTAATGGATCGGAATGGAGTCACAGCCTTATGACCTGTTAATCATTGCAAACCTTGTAAGGGGGAAACTGTAACAGAAATGAAACTTCCTCAAGACAATTGGTCCATTGACTTTTGCTTGGGAAGCACTAATAGTACCAAGAAACAGGACTGTGGGATTGCAGTGCTTCATCTTACCACTCCAGGGCTGGTTTTCTGGGCTGCGACCTCTGCAATTGACAGTGCTTTGTGCGTAGAGGGGCCCCACGCTTGGTTTAAGGCTCTGCTGTCGACATCTTGAAATTCTTAATTTTCAAACAAAGGGTCCACATTTTGATTTTGTACTGGGCTTCCAAGTTACATAGTAGTCCTTTGAGAAATGAAAATATGGATTCATTCAGCAAATATTCAGTGACCCCGAGCTGGGTGCCAAGGATACCAGAGTGAGCACCAGCAGACATGGTCCTGCAGGGAGCTGACGCCAACTCCTCTGGTCTGCTTGAGTCTTCCAGGGGGTAGGGAAAATGTATTGTCGTCTTCAGCAGTCAGAGGGAACAGAAGTGCTTAGGGTAGGCTAGCTACATTTTTACAAAAATAACTTTGTTTTTGTTGTTGCTCTAACAGGTAGAAGAATCATCTCCACAAGTATCTTCCAAACTTCAGAATTTGAGACTGAATAATTTCATCCCCAGGCAACTAACTTTTCAAACCTACAAATAACCAAGAACCTTAATTTCAGATTACTCTAAATAATTATATTTTTCTGTTCAAGACAAAATGAAACGTCATACCTTCAAAGTAGCAAGATAAAGGAGTATGTCTATGACTGGAGGTTTGTTGTAAGGCATTTGTGTTATGTTTTAAATCTATTTGATCAAAGGAAATTATGATTTCAACGCATGTTATCATGGAGCACTATGGTAGCACTGGACATGATTGAGTGGAAAAAAGATGTTTTATGTTTTTTTTAAAGCTCTGTATTTTTAAAAAATGTTTTATTTTTAAGATAATGTCTTATTAATTGCCATGATCATTGTAGGTTATCTTTGCCAATGGGTTAGATCAGTAGCTAAGATAACCTGTAATTGCATCTATTGATTTTATTGACACATTCCAAGACATTGTGTGTTCTGCAAAATAGTCACTTTCCAAGCTGCCTTTCACTACCTCAGCCCAGCAGACCTGAGCCTTCTTCCTGGAAATGCCTTCCACGTTGGAAGTACATTGTTTTGGATATATTCTACCTTGTAAAAATTTTTTCTGTCATGTGATTTGAATTTCTTAAGATCTTTATTTATTTTTAAATAGTAAAAGAAAAAGTTGGAGAAAAAGTTTGCCTGTTTTTCAAGTTGATTTTTAATTGCCGTATTGAAACGTCATTCACATACCATACAATTCATCCAATTAAAGTGTTTCAGTGGCTTTTAGTATATTCAGAGTGGTGCAACTGTCACTAAGTCAAGTGTAGAACATTTTCATTATCTTTCAAAGAAGCCCCCTACACTTTAGTAGAAATCCCCCTAAGCCCCTCGAGCCCTCAGCAACCATGAATCTACTTTCTAGCTCTATAGATTTTGCCTATTCTGGACATTTCTTATAAATGGAATCATGTAATATGTTGTCCTTTTTCACAGGTTTCTTTGACTTAGCGTGATGTTTTCAAATGTCATCCATATTGTACCATGTATCAGTACTTCATTTCTTTTTATTGCCAAATAATATTCCGCTTATGGATATCCTACATTGTGTTTATCCATTCATCAGTTGATGGAAATTTGGGTTCCTTTTTCTAAAATTTAGAGCAGTTGTAGGTTTATATAAAAATCATGCAGAATGCAGATTTCCCATTTCCAACTCCCTCTCCCCCAGTTTTCCTTAACATCTTACATTAGTGTGGTAACTTTGTTGCAATTGATGAACTAGTATTATTAGAATTATATTATTAGGTAGAGTCCATAATTTACATTAGGGTTCGCTCTTTGCATTGTACAATTATATGGTGATTAAAAAAATATTTTTTTCTGGTGGCATATATACAACCTAGAATTTCCCATTTTAACACTTTCAGGTATACAGTTCAGTGGTGTTAATTCATTCACAATATGCAATTGTTTCCATTTTTTGGAGATAATGAATGTGGCTGCTGTGAACATTAATGTACAAGTTTTTTGTGTAAACAGATGTTTTCATTTCTTTGGGGTATATACCTAAGGAGTAAAATTGTTCTGTCATACAATAACTCTATGTTTATCTTTTAAGGAACTACCAAACTGTTTTCCAAAGCAGCTAAACCATTTTATATTCCCACCAGCAGTACATGAGGATTCAGGTTTCTTCACATCCTTGTCAACACTTATAATTATGTGACTTTTTTATTCTAGACATCCAACTCAAAAATCAATTATCAGGAAGCAGGTGTAGCTCAGTGGTTGAGCGCCAGCTTCACATGTGTGAGATCCGGGGTTCATTCCCCCATACCTCCTAAAAAAATCAATTAACAGTAAATAGGAGGGTATACTTCTGAACTCTCAATTCTTCTTCATTGATCTAAATGTCTAACCTTTTGCCAGCACATTGTCTTTACTACTGTAACTTTGTAGTAAATTTGAAAGTGGGAAGCATGAGTCCTCCAACTTTTTAAAGATTGTTTTGGCTATTTCAGGTCTCTTATGTTTCCATAAGAATTTTTGGATTGGTAAACAGATGTAATTCAAGCAACTTAGCTTCCACCTGCCACATGGGAGGCCCTGGGTTCAGTTTCTGGTGCTTCCTGGAGAAGACAAACAAGATAGTGAGCAAGACAGTGAGATGGCGCAATGGGCAGGCATGGCAAGCTAACACAACAAGATGATGCAACAAAGAAACACAAAGAGGAAAGACAATGAGAGATAAAACAAAGCAGGGAGCTGAGGTGGCTCAAGCAAGTGCATGCCTCGCCTCTCTCCCACATGGGAGGTCCCAGTTTCGTTCCTGGTATCTTCTAAAGAGAAGACAAGCACACAACAAATGGACACAGCAAGCGCAAACACCTGGGGGCGGGGGGTGGTGGAATAAGTAAATTAAAATAAATCTTTAAAAAAACCCAAATTTATGGATCAACTTGTCAATTTCTATAAGGAAACCAGCTGGAATTTTAATGGGAATTGCTTTAAATCTATAGATCTGGGGAATATTGTCATCTTAACAATTTTGTCTTCTGATCCATGAATGTAGAATGTCTTTCCATATATTTAGATCTTCTTTAATTTCTCTCCATCGTATTTTATAGTTTTCAGAGTGTAAGTTTTACACTTCTTTAAATTTATTCCTAGATGTTTAGTTCTTCTTGATGCTGATATAAAAGGAATTGTATTCTTGATTTCATTTTTAGTTTGTTGTTACTGTATATAAATACAATTGATTTTTGTATATTGGTCTTTCATCCTGCTGAATGCATGATAGTTTTTAGTGGATTCCTTAGGATTTTCTATATACAAGAACATATCTGCTAATGAATTAATTTTGCTTCTTTCTTTCCAATCTGTATACCTTTAATTTCATTTTCTTGGATAATTACCCTGGATCAATCCTCCAGTATAACGATTGAATAGAAGTGACAAGAGTCACTATTCTTACCTTTTTCCTGATCTTTGGGGGAAAGCATTAAGTCTTTCACCATTTACTATGATGTTAGCTATGGATTTCTTTTGTAGATGCCCTTTATTGGGTTAAGGAAATTCTCTTCTGTTCCTACATTTGTTGAATATTTTTGCCATGAGGGGTGTTGGATTTTGTCAAATGCTTTTTATGTATATATTGTGATAATCATGTAGTTTCTGTGTTTTATTCTCTTGATATGGTGTATTACATTAGTTGATTTTTGGATGTTTAACTATGAATTGGAAATAAATCCCACTTGGTCATGATGTATAATCCTTTTATATGCTACTGGATTTATTTATTTATTTATTTTAGTTTTTTTCATTTTGCTACTGAATTTAGTTTGCTTAGTATTTTTGTTAAGGGTTTTTGCATCTATATTCATGTGATAATGGTCTGTACAGTTATTGGTCTATAGTTGGTCTGATGTTTTTGTCCGGTTTTGTATCGGGTAATGCTGACTTCACAGAATGAGTTAAGAAGTGTTCTCTCCTCTTCTAATTTTTGGAATTATTTGTGAAAAATTGGTTTTAATTATTCTTTAACTCTGGTAGAATTCACCCACCTCCTTTGTGCTATTATCTATGTTATATTCCCACAAATAACAATTGTTTACATATTATTTTATATAATTGCTTTTTAAATCATTCAAGAGAAGAAGAAATGTGTGTTTATATACTTTATAGTTGCATAATAATTCTTATTGGTGCTCTTTGTTATAAATTCTTCCCCCCCCCCCCCCGTTTTCCCTATTATGAACATTTTGCATTAGTATGGTTAACTGTTAGAATTGATGAAACAGTATTAATTATATTATTAACTATAGTCCATAGTTTACATTAGACTGTAACATAGTTACATAGCTTACAACATCTTTGCATTGTACATTCTAGCATTTTTGAAAGATAGTTTGGCTGGATATAAGATTCCTTGGTTTTGTCTTTCACTTCGTATCTATCATTCCACTGTCTTCTGGCATCCATTGTTTCTAATATGCCAACTGTTAATCTTGTTGAGGTTCCCTCATATATGATGAGTTGTTTTTCTCTTGCTACATTCAAGGTTTTCCCTATTTCATTGTCTTTCAGTAATTTTACTATGTTGTGTCTGGATGTAGCTCACTTTGTGTTTATTCTACTTGGAGTTTATTAAGTGTCTTGGTTGTGTAAATTGTTTTTCAGCCATTATTTCTTTGAATATTTTTTTGTTCCATTCTCTCTCTGCCCTCTTTCAGGTATTTTCATTACATGTATTTGGATGCACCTAAAGGTTTCCCACGTATCTCTGAGACTCTGCTCATTCTTTCCGTTTTTTTTTTTTTTTCAGATTGCATCATATCTTTTACTAATTCTTTCTTCTGCCAGCTCAAATTTACTATTGAGACCCTGTAGGGAATTTTAAATTTCAGTTCATGTACTTTTCAACTCCAGAATTTTGATATGCTTCTTAAAATAATAATAATTTCTACCTCAGTTGATATTCTGTTTGATGAGGCATTTATTGTTATAGCTTTTCAAGGAGTCTTGAGAGTTTTCTGACCCCAGGAGAGCTCTTCTGAGGTATCTTTTTCCCTGGCACTGTCTGTTGAACTAATGGGCCTATGGTTTATCTTGTTGCTCTTTATTAAGAGGAGCTATTGTTTTCTATACTGCCCTTAGGTTTAGACTTCCCCACACTTTGTTTCTAATAATCTCTTTAGGGAGAGCTTCAGAGCTCTCTTATGGGTTGCCTCTTCTGTGCAAAAACTTTGAGCCACTGCTCAGGGTGCTGGGTGGCACAGTAGCCTCTCTGGTTTTCTTAGCTTACTCTCCTGTGGTGTGGAGGGAGCTGGGGTGAGGGTAATTTGAACCACAATACCCTTGGCCTCCTATGCTTGGAGAAGAGCCTTTGTCTTATAAGGGCTGGGTAGAGGAAGATAGACTCTGAACTCTTGGCCATACTCATTAGGAATTTAGTTTTATCATCTCAGAGTTGGAGGTAATGGGAAATGTTTGTGGCCTGACCTTCCCAATGAGGTAATGTTAGTACTTGGTTGGGAGCTGAGGGGAGAGGAAGCCCTGTCATCTTGGCCACATCTGCTCATAGTGGAGCTTTAAGCTGCAAATGCTACAGACTCTCATTGTTCTTACCGAGTTTTACTATATTTTTTTCAATAAATACTCATTTCTTGGGCGAGTGAATCCACAGCACAGTGAATTCACATTGCCATCCTGGAAGTCTAGCCCAATATATATATATTTTTTTGGTCTTTATTTTTTTAATATTACATCCAAAAAATATGAGGCCCCCACACATTCCCCACCCCCCACCAATATTTTTATATTTACATTTTCTTCCATTTTTTTCCCCTTTATTGCATGGTTTAAAATTTTTAGTTAGAAATGTGTGGAATGGAAGCAGTCAGATGCTTTCTTGTCATGTTTAAAAAAGAGGCTGTCAGGGAAATTGTAAAGAAGGAGTTGTAAAAATATTTTGGTCAAAGGCAGTTAGAGTAAATGGATTTGGCATTGGAAAGCATTTTGCAGTTCCTTCTGCTCCGGCTAGCTCCTTCCCCCTAAAAATTTGATTTGTGTCCTAATTATGCTAAAATTAATTTGAATTCCTTGGATAGACACCAATTATTATTTGAAAGAATCAATCCAGAGACATAAGGAAAAGCAAGCCAAGAAATAAAGGATAGTTGTGGTGTCTAATAAAAACAAATCCACATGTAGTTAAGGACTTCATTCAAAAGGATTACTGCAATAAGGAGACAGGGCTATTGTTCGGGGGAGAGGGAGCTATTGCAATAGGGAAAATGCTTTGATCATGAGGTTGGCAAGAGTTTGCATGGATAGGCAGAAACAGGCTAGGCTCTTACAGGGAGGAGTAAGCAACACTGGAAAGAAACGGGTGTGAGGGATGGAGTCTGTTTGACTAGACTCTAAATATGAACTCCAGTGTGAAACATTCCAGTTCATCAAGTAATGTCTTTTGTCAGGAAACAGTGGTTAAGGAGTCATTAAGGGGTGGAAGTTAGCTGCCTCAGACTAAGGGTGAGTCAAAATTCTGGGGCTGGGTGGGTGGGGTGGGAAGCTTAACAAGGGTTTGGTCAAGTCAGGTATTTTGTCTGTTTTGATCAGTGCATACAAATGGTTCAGCTAATCAATATACAAGGGGGATTCTGAGTCTTACCAAGTTGTATGGGGAATGGTGATTCTCTAGAGAAAGTCATTTCCCAGAACACAGAGTAGAAGGGGATTTCTTTATTGCTGTTTCCAGAAGCAAAGGGGCAAAGTAAAGTTTAACACTACCATGGAGAATTTGGAAACTGCCTTTTAACTTAAAACAAAATGAAACCAATACTATGTAACTGAATATTCCAAATAATTAGTTCTTATGAGTGTACTTTCAGTCCAAATACAAATAGCTTACCTAACTTAAAATTCTCTTAGGATTTCATTAAAAGAAGATAATTCTAGGAGCCCACGATTTTGGTTTAAAGCAAATAGGTTTTAATTACAGAATGTTAACATTGCAAGGGCCACCTAATTCAGCCTCTTCTGCTAGACATCTCTCAGTCACTAGGGGATGAACACTTCCAATCCGGAAGGTCTTGACTGGAAAACCAGTACCACTGTACAACACTCATTCTTAGAAATTGCTTCCTTCTATCAAGTTAAAATCTGCCTTATTGGAATGTCTACCCATGGGTCCTGGTCCCGTGTTAGTGACACAAAAACAGACATTGTGTCTCCTGGCCCCCTTGGCCATTTATTTCTGGTTCCTCCACTAGTCTTCTAGTGGCATAGCACCAAACCCCTTCAGTTTTCATGGTTTGTCACTGTTTTTTGGAGGCATGGGTTACTCAAAACTTGGTGGTCAACAATGGCATAGAGGAACTCTTCTTCAGGCCCATTCGCTATATTTGAACAGCGCTAAATGAAATCATTAGCTTTAAAACAACAACAACAAAAACCAAACCAAACCAAACTATTGATTCATTTTAATTTTGGTCACAACTGAAATACTGAGTCTTTCACATGAGCTATGGTTTCTTGCCTGCCTCTACATACATAATCAATTCTAACCAAACCATCTCATTGGCTTCAGCCTTAGTTGTTATGCAGAAACGAGGCCACACTATAACTATACAGTGAAATAAGAATTCAAACAATTGTTTGGATTTTGGAATAATAGAACCTGATCTTTAGTTGAGGGTCACGTGACTCCCATGTGCTAGAAAGTACCCTCAGTCCTTAAGAACTATAACCTTGGACATATGCATGCAACTATATAAAAATAGATGTGAATTTATAAGGCCCACAAAACAATCCACAAAAATGAACATGTTGGGACTATAGGTGTAGTTTTAAATTTTTTTTAAAGAAAAATAGCCTAAGATTTGTATATTTTGATGATTTACTAAGTATATTTCATAGAAGCCATGTAATATTCTCTGGAGGCAGAAGTTGGGATCCTTGAGTTAAGATCTCTCCATCTTTTGTTACCTAAAATAAATGTACCATTTTTCTTAGAGGTGTTGCTGTGTGCAGGTGACTTTCTATATATGTCACACAGTCCTCACAACAGTCCTGGAGAGGAGACATTACCTTCAGTATCACAGGTGAGGAAACTGACTCAGGGTAAGTAAATTTCATACCATTAATGAGTACCAGAGCTGGAATTTAAACCCAAGTCCAATTTCAAAATCCATACTCTGCTTTTCCATGCTGCTCTTCAGGTATATGGCAAATATATCCCTCTTCAGAAAAAAATGTAAAAATAAGCATTATAGAGGACTCAGTCTAGGACACTGGAATATATTCAAAGCACCAAAAATGCACATCATTTTTTTTTGTCTTTTTAAAATCACTGTTTATTCCATTTGGTAGAGCTTTTTGTTTTTTTTTTTCATACAAATATTTGCAACAATTCTTAATTCCCCAAAAGCATACATAGACGATAAATACCATGCTATTAAAGTATTAAATTTGTACAAAAATACTTTACAGTTTAATACTTGTTTGTTACAAATAAAAATACATATTTAAGTGACTCATGATCTTTTTTCTTAACATGATTCTGCTTTATACTTTCTTTCTTGCCCTGGCAGTTCTGAAATGTGACTGAAATAATATATTTCTTTGCACAAAAAGAAAGGTGAACTTTTTCCTTAAACAAAGCACAGTGTATGAATGCTTTACTTAAGTGTTTGTGTGAATTATTAACCAAAATGAAAATGTTTGGAAAATAATCATTTCAATATGGAGATTCTATAATCAATATACAGATCTATTTTTTTATATTCACCAAATAACATTTATTAGTGTAACTATTCAAAATATCTGAATGAATGGAAACAGTTGCTGACAAACATAAAAGCAACTGCACAATTTATTGCTTTGAGTGATGGTAATAATTGGCAATGCGTTTTGTGAAAAATGTATTTACAATTTCGGTTAAGTGTCATGGCTCAGAACAAAAGATAGTCCAGTGTCCTTTTTAAGTACATGTGCTGTACACCCTCAGTATTACCAGTTTTTAAAACATGTCAAGCAGTATGAGTTTGATTTGCCTATCATTAAGATGAATCTCATTTTAAAAGACTTCATTCTCTCTTAACTTCTTAATCTGGAACTAAAATGAAAAGATATAGCTAATTCTCACTGTTACTAAACACTCTAATTCATCAGAGCTTTTTAGCTATTAAAAATTTTGTCCCTAAAAAAACAACAAACCAAAAAAAAACAACAAAAAACAGGTCACAAGACATATCCTGTTTGATAATTTGTTGCATAGGGAATAGCATACATCTTAGTTAAAATCATTCCTATACTTGGGCAAAATATTTTACCACCACCTATTATGGTCTCCTACGTGCATCATTGCTGAAACATTTTAAGTTAACTTAATTTTATACCTTTACCCCTCCCGTTGTGGCAGCCCCAGCAGTTTACAAAACACTAGGTCTCCTAGTAGAGCCAGCTTAATGAAAAGACTTATTGGTCAAATTCTCACATAAAGACTTCACTGTAAGAAACTGATTCCGAAATGAATTAAGGAAATTATAGAGAATATTTTCACACAGATGTTTCTCTCTTTAAAAAGTGATAGTAAGATGAACTTGTAAAAAATTTCCTCAGATGTTATTTTGGGGGGAGGGGCAGCCTACCTATTTTTCTCTTTTTCTCTACCAATGGGCCTGACAGGTAATCGCCTGCCATATACTATTGTGGTCACCAAAAAAAGAAACCTCTTCAACTTCAAAAGGGAAGTGAACATGAGCCATGAGAGAGATTTAAAAGACCCCTGTGCTTGCAGTTAATGCCACATGATTATCTGTGCTTCAAAGGTCACAGATACCTTAAAGGGATTTTTAGCACCATGTAGATAACGTCTTTTGTCTTGCTTTATAAAAAATTGTTGCTATAATGTATTAGTGGGTTCTCGTGTCTCCAAATTACCACTGTGGCTAGGTTGTTGGAAAAAAGCACTGTTTGGTTCACTCCATTCTCCTCCTGGTAGAGTATGTTCTGTAGATTTCTGTGAAGCTAGTGGGTTTCTACTAATAACCAGGTCCAGCTTATTACCAGATTCTGCTATGAGGGGCACAACAAGGCAGCAGTCGAAGTCTCTTGTTCGGACGTGATTAACCTGAAAGATCAAGAAGAGCCATTTTGAGTTACTGTTGTAGTCATCAGATTAATTCACAAAACCCAGGGTAGCACTTCAGGTACTTGTTACTGCAGTTGCTTAGTCTTGAAGGTCTTAAATGAGCACCCTGTACAGCGGCCTAGCTCTGCTCTGAACACACGATGGCAGAGTTGTTAGCTTATTCTTCATTCCTATAACTAATCTGTAAAGTCCTGGAGAGCAGGGAACAAGAACGTGTCCTAACACCCCCAAGCCTAGCAGAGCTGCTCACCCACAGCAGGTGCTCAGTCAGTGTCGAATATTATCCCCGGTTTTCAAATGGGGTGAATGAGGACAGAGAGATGGAGAGATTCGCCTTAGCTCAATGGGTGCTGAGATTTGAACCCAGGCAGCCTGGCTGGTTCCAAAGTCCTGCTCTTACCCATGATGCTGACCCACCTCTTAGTAGCTGAGCCCACTGCCTCAGTTTATACACATGCTCATCGCCTTTCAATTCTACCTCAACAAAAGTTTTAAAAGTCATCCATTCCCTAACTTCTCATTCTCTCCCCAACCTCGGGTTTGGGGCGACCTCCTGATTGTCAAATCTAGGAATGGTCTCTTGAATTCTCAACCTTGGCCTTTAGCATTTGCCACTTTTAACCACCAACTCATTCTTAAAATTCTTCTTGGGCTCTTCTGAAATCACTTTATTTCAATTCTCTTTCCATTCTAACTGCTCACTCTCAGTCCTTCCCTGTCTATTCCTTACTGTCCTTTAAATTTCGTGATTCTTAGAATCTTATCTTTAGTTCTCTTCTCTTACTATAACCCCTTCATAGGCAACTTCATCCAAACCCATGCCTTCAGAATCCTAAATCTTTATCTCTGGCCCTAACATCTCTCCTGAGCAGCAGACCCAAACTGCCAGGATAGCTCTTCCAGGATGCACTTGAGACATTAGGCTCCTAAGTTCTGATACAGTTCTCTTGCCCATACCTACAAATTCTCCTTGCCTGCAATATTTCCCTTCCTCACCCCACCTCCAATCCACCCACAGTAATGGTTAACAATTGTATGATCTTTCCAAATTACAATTTGTTATTCTTCTACCTAAGAAATGAATATGTCTCCAGCGTAAAGTCCAAGAGCTTTATTACAACATTCACGGCCCTTCACAGTCTGAATCCAGTCCACATTTATAATCTCAATTTCCATAAAAGTAGTGTACAACTCCAAATTATAGGTTAGGATGACACAGAGGTTAAGCAAATTGTCCATAGTTATTCTTTCAGCAAAATTGGATATGCTGTGGAAAATAAAATTTTCCCCATAGTCCAAGGATAAGACTAATTGTTCTAGCACCATGGTAAAATTAGCCACTAGAGTTGGTTTTATCTAATTGATAAAATTGATGATTTATCTCTAATTGATCAAGGACAACTTGCTTCCAGTGAACATGTATCTGCAAGCCAGTAATCAGCAGCCGCTTTCATGCTTTGAAGGTGAGCTGTCTGGCAAGTGAACACACTTCTAGGACTGACATCAACCTGCTCCTGGTCCTACAAAATGCTCCTCCCCAAAATCAGTAGTTTGCTTTACTCAGTGAAACTACACCTAATCACAATGTACTTCCTTAAGTAAGCATGTTTAGCTGCTTGGTTTCAGATATTATATGAGCTATTGAGATATCAAGCACTATATAGTACTCTAAAGAAATGAGAAAATGTGGTACTAGTACTCTTCTTAAGAAGCTTATCATCTGCTAAGGAATATGTGCAGGGAAATAGGCAGCTCTGATAAATGGTAAATTCTACCAAAGGAAAAAATTCATATACTATATAGGAGGGACTGCTAATTCAGTTTGAGGCAACAGAAGATGAGTATTTGTCATGTAAAACTTTGAAGAATCCTCTAAGGCAGTAATTCTCACTATTGGCTGTCCATTGGAATCATCTGGGGGCCTTAAAAAAATACTGCTGCCTGGGTCTTACTCCTAGAGAATCTGATTTAACTAGTCTGGGATTTGTTTTGGGGGATTAGGATAAGCTCTTCAAGTGATTCCAATTTTTCCGCTAATGTTGAGAATCACTGAGCTAAGTGATTCTAGAAGGTCAAGCAGGAATTAGGCTGGTAGGGAATGTAGAGTGGAAGCGTGTTTCAGAGAAAGGAGATAGCATACTGCAAGGCTCAGAGCCAACATGCTCATTTGGCAGAACCTTAATGAGCACTGCTAGCTCAGAAAATAGGTGCAAAGGCCCTATGCTTGGTATGTTAATGAACAGCAGTGAGGTGTGAGTAGGAAAAAAGACCGTGCTCTAGTGGGAGGAAGCCACTAGATGCTTCTTAGCAGGGTGGTGACAGGCTGGGGTCTGTTTTGAAACAAGCCAAGTTGTAGCTAGAGAGTAAATGAAGAGAAAAGGAAGAGAAAATACTGGCAATGGAAGGAGAAGCCGAACTACAAGGTTTGGAAGAGCTAGACTCATGAGGGTTTGGAGTCAAACTTAATTCTTAGGTGATTACCATATGATCATGGGAAATGGTCTGAGCATTAGGCTGGGAAAAATACCTTTCAGCTCAGCACCAAAAAACTAAATCCACAGGAATGAGAAACCAAAGAAATTATTAGACTGGGATAGAATTTACTAGAGATGAAAATTCTTGTCAGCTGTTTCACTGTTACTAATTCTGTATTCTTGAGGACAAGGTTTAGAGGGGAAAAAAGAGGCCCCAAATATGCAAGATTTGGAGGAAGTTCCCAGTTCTAAGTTAGTCTCAGGGAATTAAAATTCCACCTGAGGTCTTACCTGTAAAAGCCTGTCATAGGGCTTTAAGCCACCAAGATCTCCTGGACCAGCTGGGCGAATATTCTTGACATAAACTCCTTTCTCCAGCAAGCCATCTGCTACACTGAACCCAAAGTCCTCCATGTCAGAGTCCTTGTACAAGGTCACCTGAAAAGTGAGAAAGCGTGAAGGGAAGATTTAGCTAGGTTGGGGACTTTTGTTTGTGATCTTGAAGAACAATTTTTTCAAACTATTTTCCATAACATAATGACTTTGTAATACAAGCATTAGGCAGCTCCCTTCCCCTGCAGTGTTTTCAGCTCCCCTTGGAATAATAACAGCCTCGGAATTTCTAAAGTCCCATCCAGAATTTCAGGAGGAGGAGAAATGCAGTGTCTTGGCCTTTCATAAAAATCAAAGTCATCAGGCATATTCAGGGGAAATTTCCCCCGGGCAGGTTGACTTCCACACTTTTCCTGGAGCAACCCCCTGAGACAGCAAGGACTAAGCCCAAGACCTTTTCATTCCTGCCCACTGGGCTCCTGATGCTGTGTTAGATACAGTGCTCCCCTTTCTTTGAGCAAGAACTCATGAAGTCAATAATTTTATTTGTTAAGTTACCCCAAATAATATTGTCACCCAAAAACCACCTAAAAGATTTCAAATGTCTTGCTCTGGTGCCTGATGAAGAGCTCCCTCAGTGCCTGCCAGGGTTTGGTTGAGCATCCCAAGGCGTCCATCCTTCTCTGCGATGGGCCGCAGCAAGTTTTCTTTGCACCTAAGGCCAGTTACTGCCAGCCAGAGCTCTCCCTGGGCCTCATTCCTCCACCTGGTCAACTGCAAGACTTTGTCTGAAGTTAAAAAAATAAGTCATTCATACATTCATCAAATGTTTACTGAGCTGCTAATATGTTCCAAGTACCCAAGCTCTAGAAGTCAAAAAGAAAGAAAAGAGCCTGTCCTTCAGAGGCAGGCGCATTAATATTTAATATTCACGAGCTGGGCACTGTGCAAGGTGTTATCCTAAGCTCCTTACACTCAACGCTTTAAGGTGGGCACCGTTTTGAGGTCTGCTGGTTGCCCACAAAAACGGGGCTGCTGCTGCACGATTCAAGCAATGACTTGAGCTTGCTTTTTAGGTGATTTTTTAAAAAAATTAATACATGAATGCATTCTTATAAAACAGTCAAAAATTTAGAGTGATACAGAGCAAGAAAAAGATTAAGATTTTTATAGCCCATATAGTTTGTATACCCAGTCATTTTATTTTAGAAAGGTACAGAATATTGAAGGAAATACAAAAGTGTACAGTTTGTGGGTTTTTCTTTTACTAGACAGAGCTGAAATATCCAGCACACTGGGTCAATACAATTTGCCAGGGAGCTCTTGTGGTTAATGCCAAATTAGAGGTGAGGAAATTCAATTGTACGGTGGTTAAGTCACTTACCCAGGGCCCCATGGTGGGGCCGTGTTTGTCCAACTCCAGACTCTAGACTGCAGTGCTTAACCACTATACCCTGCTACCCCTCAAACTGCCTCACTGCATCGATTCTAAGATGAACCTTCCCTCCCACCCCCCACATTTAAGATCTTGTGGCAAACACTGAAAACATTAAGGCTGTAAAATTAGTGATAGCCAGTAAGCCTCCTGAAGTGTCTCTCAAGGCTGACAGTACACGTCACTCAAGAGGACGGTGCAGCCCTAGCCAGGGGAGTGAATAATATATCACGGTGTGCGTCCCGTGACAGCGCATCACTCAATGTCTAGTCCTCCTCTTCGCAGGTTCACGTGATGACAGCCTGATCTCTCCATTGTAAAATTTCCCATCAACCTTTAATATAATGATTTCATCCACTGATGGCCAACGTCTGAATCAGTAATTTCATAAGGGGTTGCAAAATGGTGATTTTTTTTCACTAATTCTACAATTTTTTTCTGTATTTAATGTGTAAAAAAGAATTCTCCTTCATCAGTTAGTGCTGTTTGGTTACTCTGAAATTTAGTTTGATTAAGAAAGGCAGGATGAATGCTAAATTCTTTCCTTTTCATGTTTGGAACAAGTCATTTTTTTTTCAGGGGTGGAAAGGCTGTTTTAGCTTGCTACCCTGCCGAAAGGCAATATACCAGAAATGGGTTGGCTTTTCTGTGGGGATTTATTAACTTGCAAGCTTATAGTACTTAGGCCCTGAAAATGTCCAAATTAAGGAATCATCAGACAATGCTTTTTCCCAGAAGACCAGCTGCCAGCAATCCTAGGCTTCTCTGCCACGTGGCAAGGCACAGTGGTGACGCCTGCTGGTCTCCCTCCTCCTCTGGGCTTCCTTGCCTTCAGTTTCCTGCTCCATGACTTTCGCTAGTTTTCTCTCTCCATATTCATCCTTTTCATAAGGATGAATCCTCCAGTAAGAGGATTAAGACCCACCCTGGGCCAAACCTTACTGAAGTAATCTAATCAAAAGGTCCCACCTACAATAGGTCCATACCCACAGGAATGGGGTAACTTTAAGGACATGAACTTCTAGGGTTAGCTTCAAACTGTCACAGGGGAGAACTTTTGTTAAGTATCATTATGAACCTATGGGTTTTTAAGAATTTAATATATTTCAATCCATTGCATTTATTTATTTTTGATGCTCTGTCTCTCTTTGTTCAATGGGAGTCCTTCAAATTGTTTTCCTGTATCCTTTTTATTTAAAGGTTAAGAACCCCTAATTTATTTATTATTATTTATGTATTTTATTTTTTTAAAGATTAATTTTTTATTTATTTCTCTCCCACCCACCCCCAGTTGTCTGTTCTCTGTGTCCATTTGCTGTGTGTTCTTCTGTGACTGCTTCTATCCTTATCAGCGGCACCGGGAATCTGTGTTTCTTTTTGTTGCATCATCTTGTTGGGTCAGCTCTGTGTATGTGTGGTGCCATTCTTGGGTAGGCTGCACTTTGTTTTGCACTGGGTGGCTCTCCTTACGGGTGCTCCCCTATGCGGGAGACACCCCTACTGGCATGCACTCCTTGCGCACATCAGCACTGTGCATGGGCCAGCTTCAAATGGGTCAAGGAAGCCCAGGGTTTGAACCGTAGACCTTCCATGCAGTAGGCGGCTGTCCTATCCATTGGGCCAAGTCCGCTTTCCTATTATTTTTTATTTAAATTTATTCCCCTACCCCCAGCCACTGCCTGCGCTCGCTGTCTGCTGTGACCACTTGGTGCATGTTCTTCTGTGTCTGCTTTTCTTTTCTTCTCATCTTCTCTTTAGGAGGCACCAGGAACTGATCCTGGGACCTCCAATGTGGGAGAGAGGCACTGAATTATTTGAGTCACCTCAGCTACCTGGTTTGTTGTGTCTCTCATTGTCTTTCCTCTGTGTCTTTTGTTGTTGTTGTTGTTGCATCATTTTGTTGCATCAGTTCACAGTGTGGGCCAGCTCTCTGCGGCATGGGCCAGCTTTGCCTTCACTGGAAGGCCCTTGGGAACTGAACCCGGGACCCCCTGTATGGTAGATGGGAGCCCAGTCACCTGAGCCACACCAGCTTCACCCTGTATCCTTTTGATATGACCTATTTGTTTTAAAAGCTTCTTTGCTTTGTGGCACAAGATATCACAGATCCACCATGAATATTTTCTGTAAGATCCTAATTGGAGGAAACATTTCTGGTTAATGTCCTAGTCTCTTTCTTTCCACCCCAGTTTTCCTTTCTCAAAGGGAGCAAGAGGAGAAGAGGAAGGGGGGGGGGGGGGAGGAAGAAGAGTAAATAATGGGATTAGTAATAGCCTGTCGGGAAACGGACTTTGGCCCAGTGGTTAGGGCGTCCGTCTACCACATGGGAGGTCCGCAGTTCAAGCCCCGGGCCTCCTTGACCCGTGTGGAGCTGGCCATGTGCAGTGCTGATGCGTGCAAGGAGTGCCGTGCCACACAGGGGTGTCCCCCGCGTAGGGGAGCCCCATGCGCAAGGAGTGCACCCCGTAAGGAGAGCCGCCCAGCGCGAAGGAGGGAGCAGCCTGCCGAGGAATGGCGCCGCCCACACTTCCTGTGCCGCTGACGATTAGAAGCGGACAAAGAAACGAGACGCAGCAAAAAGACACAGAAAACAGACAACCGGGGGAGAGGAGGGGAATTAAATAAAAAAATAAAATAAATAAATAAATAAAAAATAGCCTGTCATTCTTTGGGCCCATTTACTCTTGGTTGAAACTCTCAGTTTGAGGTTCCTGCTTATGCAAGGACCCTAGGATCTCATGTCCTTTTGCCCACCTTTTCCATCTTTGTTTCTTGTCAGATACTCTCCATGTGACAAGAACACCTGGGACTGGGACAATTGCTATTTATCCCAGAGAGTGGTGCATCCTCCTAGCTATCTCTGTTCAACTTGCTACTAGGTATGGGGGGAGGAAGTCCTATGGATCCTGTGCATGTGGCCTATGGCCCGTCTAGGCAAGTAGATAGGGGTCTGCTCTGAAGGACCAGCCATACTTCTGAGGTTCCAAAGCCTACTTTAAAAAAAAAAAGATTTATTTATTTATTTATCTCCTCCCCCCCATCCCCACCCGTTGTCTGTTCTCTGTGTCTATTCGCTGCATTGTCTTCTTTGTCTGCTTCTGTTGTTGTCAGCAGCATGGGAATCTGTTTCTTTTTGTTGCGTCTTCTTGTTGTGTCAGCTCTCTGTGTGTGCGGTGCCATTCCTGGGCAGGCTGCACTTTCTTTCGCACTGGGTGGCTCTCCTTACGGGGCACACTCCTTGCGTGTGGGGCTCCCCTACATGGGGGACACCCCTGCGTGGCACAGCGCTCCTTGCGTGCATCAGCACTGCACATGGGCCAGCTCCACACGGGTCAGGGAGGCCCGGGGTTTGAACCGCGGACCTCCCATGTGGTAGATGGACACCCTAACCACTGGACCAAGTCTGCTTCCCCAAAGCCTACTTTTGCTATGGATGTTAGGAAGGGTTCCAAAGCCTACTTTTGCTATGGATGTTAGGAAGCCCCTTTCCATCTTAGAGCTAAGAAAAGTTTTACAACACAGGAAGTAAGAACCCTTGCATTGGGGGAAACATTTGTGTTGGCTTGGAAATATGAAATTCTTCATCACTCAATTGGCCAGTGATACTTGGGTATCTGCTCCACAGGCCTGAAACCTGGAGAGTCAGAAGGCTGAGTGTTCACCTAAAACTGCCAACACTAATCAGTGGTAATACATTAACCAAACATTATTAGAGACTGATGTGAAATAGAGCGGGTTAGCAGATTGGCTTTGGATATAGGTCAGAGTAGCTCATTAACTTTAAGGTCAAAATTATTGGCCAAGAGGCTTGGCTTTCCTGAGCCTCAAACCTGACGTATCTCTATGGAAACTGTTCAGGATGAGAGGCTAATAAATGGTTTATACTTGAAAGTAATCTGTTTCTTTAGAAAGATTTTTAAGGTTAGAGGATACTGAATTTTAATAGCTAGCTCTAGGGTTCTCCTGGAAATAGCTTGGAAATAGCACATAACAAAAATGAAATTATTTTAAAACCACATAAAAGATACGATTCCAGAAATCAATAATTTGAAAAAATGGGGAGTACAGCAGGCTACTTTCAAAGCACTAACAATAAATTGTGCTCAATTTATGTGCAACAATAAATTCAGCCCTCTTTGGCTAAAGATGGGTAATGGTTACTTCTGATTTATTTCCTGTCTGAACATAATTTTAAGGATTCCAAGGTTTACATCACCTTTTTCCCCCCTCACAAGATGAATCCTTTATTCAGGCACTTTCATATATGTGATTGCTTTTGGTCTCCCAACAACTTTGTGCAGCAGAATCATTTCCTTTCTACTAACAAGGACACTGAGACTTGATGGAGCTGATGGACTGTCTTGTCCAGTTGGAATACATAAGCTCCAAGGTTCAAAATCAGAACATCTAACCTCATGTGCTATGTCCCTTTACCAAACCATCATTTTTTTGTGAACATAAAATCTCCTAACTGATGAAACAGTCTTTATTCATTTCCAACCGCCCAACAAACCGAAGACAAATAATGTATCATGTTATAATTCTTCTCATCAGAGGCCTATGGGGGCTTTCTTTGAGCATCTGCATCATCATCTACTCACTGCTCCTAGAGCGCACCATCCTGTCAGTTGGCTTCAAGTTCCATCACAGACCACCTGAAACAACGTTTTCCTTGTAGGGTCTATTCTGTGCCAACCAGAGGATGCCTCTGGGGGAAGCTAGACCATGAACTCAATTACTGAATATTTCTCTTTAAAAAGAGCCAGCCAATAAGCCTGGAACATAAGCCTCCAGGGTTGGGATACAGCTCTACAAAGCTCAGTTCAATTTTAACTGTCAGCATGTGCTGTGATTGCCACTAACCCCTCCAAGAATAGAAACTTTAACAGGAGGCAGAAAGTTTCACCACAATTCAAGTTCAGCCCTGTTTTATATTTCTAAGTCTATCCGTATGTCTGAACAATGTCTTTGAGGCGAAGATCAGAAACCCAATGCTTGTGTTTTCAGTTTGGACATTTGGTTTTTAAGGGCAATTGCAACTATTATTTTGAGCAAGTGAAGGCTGGTGACTGCCATCCCTTGAAGCAGTTCCCAAGCCCTGACAATTTCCCAAAGGTTCCTCCCCAATCCCCAGTGGCTTTAGGGACTAAACTGACACCTTCTCAGAGATGGCACCAGTTTCCCCACAAATCACCAGGCACTTGGGTTTATTCTTGCAGGCACTGCTGGGATAGTCCTGTTCCTTTAAGCCTGACAATTCAAGTAATGTCAGTTACTTGACAGTGAGGCACAATCCCACACTACCCTTACAACTGAAAGAAAAAAAAACATTCCAACATTCCTCTTCCAGCCCAAAAGATAGCAATCTCAGTTTTTGTGTCACTTGAAATTTGTGGGCTTCGAGACAAATTGGGTCAAGGAAGGCATCTGTTGACCTTCTGTCTGGGATTCTCCTTGGCAGAGGAGCCGACTGCTTTGAACACTGCCTCCTGCTGCTCTCTGGTGACTGTGTGGCACCAAGGCCTTGAAAAAACAGGGATGAACAATGAAAGAATCAGAAGCTTAGAATCTGGCTGTAAGTATAAGCAAGTTAGAGGCTGCCTTGGCCTTTAGAGAGCTGAATTCCAGGGGAACTTCATGTTTTTTGATGGCTGTGATGGATTTATGCATTGCTTTTCTGATTCATCCCAAAGTCTTTTTCACATCTCTCTATCGTCCTCATATAAGATCCAAAAGCAAAGGATTATACGGTTAGCCCACTTCTCCAAGAGAGGAAACCAAGCCATGGGCAGGTAAAGGTCACCTGGTTATGGTCAGCTCTGCCACTGGCCTTTTATACCTGCCCCCAGTCACCAACAAGTCAGCCAGTTGTGGCAGAGATCCTGTTCCGGGCATCTTTTTCCAGCCCCCTGCCCCTCTCTACTCCTGCCTCTGCTCTCCATCTCCCAGGTCTGCTCTGGCCTGGCTCTCCTTCAGCTCTTCACCTTTCCCAATTCTCTCCCACAAGTTACTGACCTTTATTTCCCAAGCCCCCTTAAGCACATGTGGGTCTCCTTGATTCAGAGGCCACCTGCAACTCTGAGTGGGAAGCCTGCTCTCTGGGTGTTTGGGGATCTGGGCCAGTGTCACCCCTGCTGGGGAGGAAGGGTGAGGAATTACTATTGACCAAACTCCCACTGCACTGAGCTCTAACGGTTATTTAATATGAAACAAAGCCTTGATTTTATTTCCTCTTTTCAGGTATCACTGTCTGGTGCTACAAAGAGCCTCAGACAAGGAAAGAGTCCTGTACCCCATCTAAGGTAAAGAAAGAGAAAATTGTGGAGGGGCTCCCCATGTGTCAAAATCTCCAATGTGACTTGGGCTGGACTGCTAGAACACCAACTGAATCCTTACTGTAGCCTTGAGAGTCAAGCAATGTGAGTGGAACAATGGTGATGGAGAGGAGGGGAAGGATATTCTCCAAGAACTGGAAATAGAGGGAGCCACAGGAAGCCTCACCTTTTGTGAATCAATGTCCTATATATATAATACATTATAATCTATAACTAAACATACTTGATCATAACAGAGTTGCACAAAAGCATTAGGTAGAGATGAACAGTTCCCATGTCAGAGTCAGACTTCAGGGAAACTGAAAATTTCTGAAGAGGGAGGTACAGAACCAACAGTAGATATCTGTAAATATTATGGGATTTTTAAAAATTGTCTCACATGACTGTGCAGATACACGAGTCCAAATTCCACAGGGCATGCTGCAAGCATGCTGAAGTAGAGATGGGAAATCTCTCTTCTGACTGCTGAGATCATTACTTTTCCTTTTAAGGCCTTCAACTGACTGGATGAGAAGTCTCTCATTGCTGAAAGCAGTCTTCTCAGTTGATTGTAGAGGTAATCATCCACAGATGCAATTAACTGACTGATTCTTTAGGTTCATGAAATGTCCTCATAGTAATAATCAGGTCAGTGCTTGCTTGACCAAACTACTGGGCACCATTACCTGGCCAAGTTGACACGTAAGCGGAACCATCACAGGAGGTGATGGATCCATGACAGAAGTGATAAGAGAAATGATCAAAAACAGAAATACAGCACACCAGAACACTGTCTAACAAGCCTTCCTAAGGTTTCTCTAGGGGATGACAACAGTTTGACTTAGCATTTCTATTGCTTAGAGCTCAGTCTTGGCAAAGGTAGATGGTAACTTGTAGAAACTCATAAGATGTAAACTGAGTTCTGTCTGGTAGAGATGCAAATTATTTCTGCCCCTTAGAAAAGATAACCTCAAGGTAATGCTTTTATTTTCCTATAAGCCACTGAGCAGTTTTGATTCTCAGAAGTCTTAGTCCAGTATTCTTTTTTCTCTAATATATTCCTATCTTTATCTTTCTTTGAACAAGCTTTGTTTTCCTGCTGGTCTCCACATTAATGAGTTTAACAAAATTCTGACAAGAGCCAACTATTATTTGCATAAGAATTATGTGATTAAGAATTTGAAAAGTATGTTTTGACAAAACCATAGACAAAAGAAACTAATGGAAATGAAACATTATCAGGATTGATCTGGGCTGGATGTTATTATTCATTTAAAACTCTAACCCATGTTCCAAAATACCACGTGTCCCCCCAAAAACCTGCTTATTAGGTGTCCCTGGTTTTATAGGGAGAGACTATGTTGGTCAGACTGACCCTATAACTAATAATCGGTAACCATTAACTAGAAACACATTGATTTCTCTTTGTGAACATATTCTCATTCTGGTTTACATCTGTCTCTGGTGGCTCCAAAGCAGCCTTCTGGAGCTTAAGTCAGGGACGCTGAGGAGATCACATTTTCTGGGTTTCTGAGACTATAAGGCTTAGGCTAAACTCCCAGTCTTGGTGACTTCAACCCGGAAAATGCTCTTTTGTGAGGTCTCCCCTGCCTGATCATGGGTAGTCCTACTCTGACTTTGCTAAATGAGAAAACTGAAGTTCAGAAGTGACACAATAAGTATCAGACTGTGACCCAAACCCAGGTCTGCTTGACAGCGAAGCTTGGGTTCTTCCTAATTTATACTCCTTGCCTGAAGAATGAGAATAAGGATCTAGCAAAGAATGGTAGGCAAATGCACAAGGTTCATATATTCAGCTTCTTGTTTTTAGCTTCTAGTGATTCATGCAGTAAGACAATTCCATGCCAGCTGTTAGGAAAAGGTCTAGGCCCAGCACGGGGACTAGTTTGATCTTAAAATCTTTGATTGAAGTGCCAACTCCAAATATTTAGTGACGAGAGAGGTAGGTGCGAGAATATGTATTTCATTTCACGTTTCCTCCTAGGGCTGAGGCTATTTCTGAATCAGGGAGAATATTGCAAAAGAAGGTGACATTAAACACTGAAAATGACACTCCTTCCAAAGAGGGAAACAACTTTTTCATATATAAAGAACAAAGCTCCCTTCTTTTAAAACAAGTCAAAGATGTTGAAAATGCAAAGTGGTCTTAGGTGGGGAAAAGTTGGTGGTAGCAAAAGCAGTTGAAACATAGGGGTTTGTCAGGAGTGACTCAAATATTCAAGGATCACACCACCAGAAGCCACAAGTATTAATAAAAGTAGATGCTGGAAAATTATTTTTAAAAACTGTCTGTAAAGAGAGAAATCAAAAGAGATACATACAATTAACGAATATAATTTTATTGAAAAACATGAATGATAGGCCAATAGGAAATGTCATTATGATATTAATAAAAACAAAAAACAAATGAATGTGAACTGTCTACAATTTTTTTTCCCTTAACGTGAGCAAAGAAATGAACCTAGAATCCATCTCAAAAAATAGATTAAGTGGACACCAAAGAATATTTAAGCTTCAGGAGGAAAAGAAGGATTATCAGTGAACTGTAGCTATGCTCACAGACTCCTTATCTGCAAAGAGAAAGACTCTATGAAAAGCTATAGTATAAACCAGAATTCATTTTAAAGATAAAATGCAGTGACTCCAGGGCTGATGATATGCTCTAATTCCTCTTTACCCTTCCACCAAGCTGTTGCCTATGATTTCAACTAAAAATCATCTCTAGTTAGCTACAGTCTAAGGGAGTGATTCTCAATCTTTAATGTCCAAAATAATTCATTGAGGAAGTTGCTAAAATGTAGATTCTTGGCCCCAACTCTCTGAAAATGCAGACAAGGCAGGTCTAGGTTGGGACTTATGAACTTTCATTATTTTCTATTTATTTTTATTTATTTTTAGGAGGTCCTGGGTTCAGTCCCTTCCTACATAGGAAGGAGGCACTCAAACCACTGAGCTACACCCGCTCCCCCGAACCTTCATTTTAATAAGCACCCATGTGATCATGGTGAAGGTCATCAGAGGATCTCACCCCAAACTGTAGTTGAGACCCATTAATAAGTCTTGAAATCAGTTGTGTGATTTAAAAAATAGAAAATGCCATTGTATACTGTGCAAATAAAAATTGTGTGTGTGTGTGCGCTTGTTTACTGAATTGTGAGGAAAGACATATTTCATATTGTGCATTAGAACGTGTGAGAAGCAGTGGACTAAGAGGACATCAGTATTACTTCCCTGTAACCCACTCGTTGATCTCCTGCCCTCGCTAAGGGCCAAATCTTCACTGCAGCTCCAACTTGCACCCCCACCCACATAGCCAAAAAAGGAAGCAAATGAGGCAGGTTAGCATAGGGAATGAGGGATGGTGCGGATCCAGAACAAGGCCATAACTATCATAGCTGAAACCCTGCCAAGAACGTGGTCATGAGGTCCTGTTTCAAAGTCCCAGCCTAGAAAGCCCCAGAGGGCCCCAAACAGGAAGGCTCTCCTATTGGTGCCCTGAAGCCGACAGGGAGCAAATTACGTGGACTATGTTATAGGCCAATGGGAAGCCTGGGAAAGAGCTGAACCAAGGCATCATTGGTCACAATCTCTGCTGAGCTATAGGAAGGAGGAGGAAAAGCAGCCTTCACAAAGCCTAAGCCCAGCTCCCAGCAACCCATGTTTTGGGTGTATAATTTCTTTTTCTTTCGCTTGACATTATTCTCTTTACTTGCTTGCTTCAACTGTGGCACATCCTTGAATTCTTTTCTGTAACATGGCCAAGAACCTGGAATTCCACTGGCAACACAAGGGTGCATCTCTGTGGTTGTTCTCAATGTCAGGAATGACAATTAGCTTTTGGTTTCAGGAGTGAATGTGGACAGCTTGAAGAAACACCTATCGTATACCCTGGAGGAGACTTGGGCACAGTTGATGATGAGAAATGAACAAAAACAGTTAGGATTCTGACATGAGCTCAGGACTTTCTGAGTTAGGTTAGAGAGGAATAGAAGAAAACTGTGGGTGTTGGGAGTGAAGGAAATAGGTGGGAATTGAGGAGTAAAAATAAGCCAATAATTTATTTTCATATGAAGATGATATTAGTAATCTACTGTGTGGTATCAGGAATCTATTAGCAACTGCAACAACTTCTGCAACATAACTTCAGACACCAACTGTGGAGATGTAGTAAATCAATCCACATCAATTCTGACTACCTGGAGTTAGGCCAGACTCCAAAGGTTAACCTCTACAAGACTACCCTTCATGTTACCCACACTTCTGACCAACTGGCTACAAGGGTTTGAAATTTCACTGGAATGATCCACAGAACTCACGGAAAGCACTAACTTTAATAGCAAAAGGACACAAACAAGAAGCCTCCCAGCATGAGGCCTGGGAGGGTCTCAACTGCAAGCTTCCATGTCCTCTCCATGCATCACCCTCCCAGTACAGTAACGGATTTTTTCAACTATGTGTCCTGAGTTTTCATGGGGTCTCATTACATAGGAATGACTGATAGAATCAATGCTCACAAGATTGAGCTCCATCTGCAGCCCAGCCCTCCCCTCCCAGAGGTTGGGAGGTGACCTGATATGACATGGCCCAACCCTCTTTCTGTTGGTCTTTCTGGTGTGGCCAGACCACCCTAAGACACAAGATGTGGCTTGCCCTTCCCTGTTGTCTCATTAGCATATCAGGTGTGGTCTTGGGCTCACCACAGAAATCCCTGTCATGGAAATTCCAAAGGTTAAGAAGTTCATTCCCCAGGAAGTGGGGACAAAGGGCTGCTGAGTTTTTAATTTATACCATACCCACCATCAGGAGATGGGAGTTTTCGTTTGTATGTTTGTTTTCTTCAGCAATGGGGATGTATCTTTGCCCATTGGTTCATAACCTCTTGACCCACCTTTCTAGTAAAAAGTTTGTACATGCTGGCCTGTCCCTGAACAGAGTACCTAATCTGTTCTCATAGGTGCAACTTAACCAGGTGGCAAACAACTATGAGAAAGAAGGCAGTGGGAAATAACACCAAACTCATCCACAGCAATGTGCTGACTGACCTCGCCCAGCTTCTCCATGCAGCCCCGTGGGAATTCCTTCACCACCACATCCATTAGGAAAGTCAACCAAGCAGGCCCATGGACCCAGCCCTTGCTCTGCTTACTAAGCTGCATACTCTGGCTTGGGTTAATTTCAACTGAGGAAGTGGGATTTTCCAATTCTGTGGCACCCCTCCCATCTAACCTCCAAAGAGTGGCTTTTCCTAATATTCACCAAGGTTTAGTACAGGCTAGTAGAAGCCCAATGGGAGGCTGACTTAATTCCATTAAAAGTCACTGTATTTTTTCATGGTGTCACAGGACATTTCCACACAAGACATAAACCTTATTTCTGGTTTCACTCTGAGATAGTTGGTTTTTCTAATGACCATTTCTCTTCGCAAGCAATTCTAACCTGGCAGTTGTGTATTTGACCAAGTATTTTGGAGGGCCTATCAGAGTAACTGAATTCACTTAAAAAAGAAAGGATATGAGGATCCAGATATGAGGATTAACTACTCCAAGAATTTTCAGGTGCCAGGCTCCTCTTCTACAGCTTCACTTAACTACATCATGCTAGGTGTCTTCTGATGCACACAACACTACTTTTGAGAGACTAATTTTGTTTGGGATAATTTTGAATAAAAGTGACACGGAAACAGGCCAGATAGGGAATCAATAGATGGATCTGGAAACTGGCAGAAAAACTGCTGCCATTAACACGCGGACTTCAATATCCCCTAGATGGCTGCTGGAAGACCCACTCGAGAAATCCCATTTGGAACAAGATTTCCTCCGGAAGCCAGGAGAAGCCCCAGATATTCTCCAGGGACCTTATGATTGGGCCCTCCTGGGGGCCTGATGGGTGGGGCAACCAATCAAAACAGCAAACAGCTGGGACTCTTCCCCTGCCATTTGCAAAGAGGCAGAAGAATTAATGTTTTGAAAAGCAAGTGCAAAGGCCTTTTTGCCTTTCTGCCTTTGCCTGTTCATACCCTATTTTGGCCTTCTTCGCCCCTGCCTGGATCAATACACAAGTAAACCTGGGGATTTATAATTTATAATGGAGAACTGTAGTCTATATACAGGCCTCTTTATCACTTTTCAGCCCTTTCCTCCCTACCTGATCCATGATCTATTATTTTCTCCTATTTCTCTTTTCACAATTTCTTAATAAATTACTAGACTAACTAATCTGACATGCTCTTGAAGTTCACTTTTTGCAACATAGTCAAGAACCTAGACAAAATCCAGTAACAACACTATGTGGAAATGCCACCATCGAGGGGATATGACTGAAGTGAAAGAGAAAGAAGCATGCTGTTTATTAAGTCCAGTGGCCCCATCCCTGTCTATGAGTGGCTTCCTAATTCATACACTGCCACATAAATATTTCTACCAATCCATCTGCTGCCACTTATTTTGCTGGTAAGTGATGATACTTAAAAAAAAAAAAATTTTTTTTTTACAAAATCCATTTTTCATTGTAGCCACCTTTTCAAAACCTCAGCTATAACAATGAACACATCCAATTCACTGTCATTATCTTGCTAAATGCTTTCCGTGCAGGAGGGATGAGGAGACAGGTCTTTTGTATTGCTGGGCTCCCATCATCTTCCTTTGAGGAGACTGTTTCACTACAGAAGGAAAATGACTCTATTTTATACTTGCTACTTCCTTTTTTTGTATAATGGGGACTATAAACAGCTGCAAAGAGGGGATGTTTGAGGGCTAAAAAAATACAATATTTAGCACATAGTAGGTACTCAGTGCATGGTATCCCTGCCCTTTGGGGCCATTGGAGTGTGGGTTGTCAAGAACGCTCTTTCTGTCTGAGCTGTAGAAGCTTTAGAGAGGAGTGGTCAGAGACAACGAATGAGTCAGGAGAAGCTGACCTTCCTTCGGGGACAGTAGAATTAGCACCGAGTATGCAGCTTTTGCAATTGAATCACGAAGGGAGTCCGTAATGCTGTTCACAATTAACATTTTAGGGCTTGTAACCAATAGACACATCAATTCAGGGTGATCGGGACAGATAAACTAACTTGTGCCATGGCCTAAACCTGGGTGGCCCCCGCAAACGTTTGAGACCTCCTTACTTTTCTGTAAGTCTACAGGTCTTCTTTGTGTCCAGGGCTCCAAATTCTAGGCTCTGGTCATTGGAATATTTGACATACCACAATCTTTGATGCCCCTTGACACCTGCTCCTTTCTATGCTTGGAACGCCCTCCCATCTCCACCGACCGGGATGCCCTCTTGCCTGTCCGCTCCCTAGTGGGTTAGGGCCACCCTCTGGGCCTCCACTATCTTCCCACTGTTTCCTAGACTGTCTCCCCACTAGATTGTGAGCTCCCTGGGGATGTGTAACACATTCCTTGAGTAAATAGATACACAATATGTGTATTAAATGAATGAGTGAAAAAATGGGTGGTAAATGAACGAACCCAGGATCAAACACTGAGTTCAGAACTCAGCTCTCATACTATGTTTTCCATTACTGTATTCTTGGTCGGCTGCAAAATAGCTAGATTATATGGAGGGACTAGGAAAATTGAAGTCTTCAGAGAGAAGGGAGTAGCTGACCTGTCACTCCTTAATCTGATATTTATAAGCTCTTAAGGGAAAAACAAATAATTAGAAGATTATTAATTATAGAGAAGGTCTTGATCCTCAAGTAGGGTGGGCCTTTTACTATTTATACATCCTTAGGTATCATCCCCAAAATAGAGTTAACTCTAAAAAAAGAAAATCAGAGACATATCCCTACCCCTGCTCTCCTCAGCCCCGGGTTCCACAAACACTGTCACTTATATAAGCCCTGTCTAAACTCTGCCAGCCCATCCAGAATTCAGCTGTGTGTGCAATCATGGGTTTTATTCCATGGATTAAAAAGTGAGGTCTATCTACAGCGCTGTAGACAGAGAAGAAATATACCAGGGCTTAGCCTGTCCTGGCCCAATACTCTAAGTTATGTTGCAATGAGAACTTCATGTCTCTTGGTTAATATAACCTTATACTTATAAGTCTGCCACTAAGAACTAAGGCTTTCCACATTGCACGAGGACCCCGTTTTCAGTGAAGCCATCATGTATTATGACACACAGAAAATACTTCCCTCTTCCAATGAGGTCTTACAAAATAATAAACCAATTCATCAGTGCTTCATGTGACACTGGAACCTCAAACTTTTGTAAGATTTGGGTCTTTTGGGTATTATTAAATAATTTTTGATAAATACATTGCTTAAAAGCCACTTTTCACAGTTGACCAGAATAATCTCCCAGGGATCATGTTTTGGGAGCAACCAAGTCTCTGAAGATCAGCTTTTTTTTTTTTTTTTTTAAGAGCAAAACATTCAATGTTCATGTATCAAAACACTTAACATTATTAAAGGAATACTACAGCCAAACTGATATACAATTTCAACACAAGTCTTAAAATATTTCCAGCTGATTTGTTTGTAGAAACTGACAATTTGATTCTAAAAATCGTGTTGTTGCAAGGACGGAAGAATAGACAAATAATATAAAGACACAGTAGGAAGCCTCATACTTTGCAATTTCAAAACTTACTACAACTTACTATATTGAGGCAAATTTTCAAGACGTTGGATTTAGCAAATGATTCTTAGAAATGAAATCAAAAGTAGGAAGAACAAAAAAAACTAGATAAATTTGATATCTCCAAAATTAGTAACTTGTGTTTCAAGGGACTCACTATTCAGAGCATGAAACAACAACACACAGAATGGGCAAAAACATTTGCAAGTTATGTATCTAATTATGAGTTTGTAATTAGAATATGTAAATAGCTTACATCACAACAAAAATAAAATAACACAAAGAAGATTTGCAAATGGTTGAGTACATGAAAAATAGTGTGGCATGTTTGTCATCAGGGAAATATAAAGCAAACTAATATGGCCTGTGCATGAATTCAAACTTATCTAATTCTATATCTAAGTTTGCCTAGTTTCCGGAAAGCCAATTAAGTGATATAGGCTCTATAGGCTTTGAATATTCAGGAAGACTGAACGTGTATTCAAACTTACATCCAGAAGGAATGTGGGCGATATGTTAATCCAAACCTACCTGGTATCAAACAAACCCCTAAAACTCTAAGAAACTAAGAAAGTCCTTTTTGCATGAAAGCACCGCTTGACCCCCACTCCTATATCCTCTGTATAAAAGGGACCTCGAAATCCTATTCAGGGCTCGGTCTTCGGACAGAAGTCTGCCGGGCCCGGCTGGCTGTTAATAAACTTTCCTTATCAGAAGAGTCTGGAGTCCTGGCCCTCAATACTGTGATCACCAACCTCTCTCTGCTACTACAAAACCACAACGTGACTGATAGGACTTTTAAGCTCTGGCTTCTTTCCTTGGCTGAGCCCATAGGAAAACGTTCCGGCACTTGCATAGGACGTGCACAGTGTGTGGACTGACGACTCCTGTGGCCCTAAGGAAAGAAAGGAAGCGGACTGACCTTGTGCAGCTCCACAGGCGTTGGGGACACGATCTCCTTTCTGTCTTGCTTCATCTTCCTCAGGGTCACCGACTTCCTGCCCACATCCGAGGGCAGGGTGTTGCTCCGCGCGGTCTGGCTGTAGTGGGGCCGGGAGCTGCTCCGCTCCTGGAAGCTGGCCTGGCGCCCCAGCTGACTGCGAGGTGCCGGGGCCTCGTGATTCAAACTCATCGTGCTCCCCGACATGATCGTTGCCTGCGGCATTGACAATTTTCAGAAACAATTAAGCCATGGCCTAAGGAAAGGTTCTGTTTGTTCCACAGTAAGCACATTTCTCCCTCTGCCCAGTCAAAATACAGTCTCTTCAGGGCATAACCAAAGGCTGGAGAATGGATGTAGTAACTGAACTATGAAAGTCTGGGAAAATGCTTTCCAAGTGACATTTATATTGCACATCTCAAATCCAATTTAAGTACTTAAGCCATTGAGTTTATTTAATCAAATACCACTCCTGGCAGTTTGGAGGCAAATTGAAAAGCTCTAACATTTGCTTACTGCAAACTACATTTTTCAGCATTAACTTTCCAGGGAGTGGGCTCTAACAGATGGGATTCACTACGCTGCCTTCCATGTGTCTTACAAAAATGCACGGACTTCTCAAGAGGGCCTGGCTGCCACCATCTGCAGTACCGACGCCAGTCCAGCAACTGGCTGGAACGGTGTTCCCGACACAAAGGCAAGGGCTTCTCCCCACGGCTGCCTTGATTTCCCTTTGGCCCAGGGCCCTGCCTCAGAAGCATGTAGACCACTTGTACTTCCCTGTTATTTGGTGTAGGTCAGTGTTTCTTAGAAACGGCTTTTATATAAATCTAGGGAGAGGTTAAAAAAATATCATTTACCATGTTACTGGACTCAATCTTTTGTTAAAGAGCTGTGAAATTTGAATGGATTTTACCAGTGAACCGGGAAATTTGCTCAATTTCGAATATGTTCAGATAGACAAAGAATGGCAAAATTAGACTCCAATTATGAGTCTCAGAACTCAACCAAAAAAAGGGGTTGAAACCAATATCAAGTTGTTGGTGTTATTTTGTCCTGATTAGAAGAGGCTGAAATTCTGAAAATTCACTTATAGCCAGTACTAGAGTCCTAGGTGTGATGGTTATATAAAGGTAAATTAGGTATTGGCAAATATGTTTTAAATCATTAGAAGAGGAAACAAGTTCCGTATGGTGTGTGACTGGCTACAATATGATGTACTTGTTTATAGTAATCGTGATGCTAATGGTAACAGAAGCTTGATTTGTTGAGTCTTCTGAATGGATTCATTCATTTAAACCTCATAATAACTCCATGACTTAGGAATTGTTATTCCTCCTTATTTACAGGTGAGAAAACTGAGGCTCAAAGAGACTAAGTAACAGAGATAATAAATGACCCTGGGGAATTATCTAAACTTACTGATCAGAAGAGAACACTGATAAGCGAGTAACTTCCACTTGTCATCTCCCTGGAATTTTTTTTTTTAGGTACCGGAGGCCTGGGAATGATCCCATGGCCTTGTAGGTAGGAAGTTGGCGCTCAACCACTGAGCCCCACGGGCTTCCCTGATTTGCCTTTCTCATTTGTTTTGCTTGTTTGTCTTTGTTATTTCAGGACCTCCCATGTGGGAGGCAGGAACTCAAATGCTTGAGCACATCTGCTCCCTCCCTGGAATTTTATAATTCCAAGATTCAACTGGTATTCAAAGATAATTTAAATGATAGCCAAGTAGTAGAACACATTGACATCTATCAAGGGACTCTGTTTTTTTCCTTCAAAGATTTATTTATTTATTTATTTCTCTCCCCTTCCCCCCCCACCCAAGTTGTCTCTTCTCTGTGTCTATTTGCTACGTCTTCTTTGTCCACTTCTGTTGTTGTCAGCGGCATGGAAATCTGTGTTTCTTTTTGTTGCGTCATCTTGTTGTGTCAGCTCTCCATGTGTGCGGCACCATTCCTGGGCAGGCTACACTTTCTTTCACGCTGGGTGGCTCTCCTTGCGGGGCATACTCCTTGCGCATGTGGCTCCCGTACGCGGGGGACACCCCTGCGTGGCAGGGCACTCCTTGTGTGCATCAGCACTGCGCATGGGCCAGGACTCCATTTTAAAAAAAACAAACAAGTAAACTTATCAAAATCCTGGCTAGATCAGTTATCTCACTGATAATTTTGAAAAAGAAAATTACAAATGTAAAAAATGTCCTTCAGATCACTGAGCATTCATATGTGCTCAGGTGACCGTGGAGATGCACCACTCCAAATTCTGTAGGGCAGGCTGCAAATCAGGGACTTAGACAAAGGACCATGAGTTCCCAGGAGACACTGGCTGTCCAAAGTAGAGCTGGAAATTCTCTCTCTGAATGCTTAAATCGCTTCCCCTTTTAAAGCCTTCAACTGATTGGATAAGATGTCACTCATTGCTGACAGCAATCTCTTTGGTTGATTGTAGATATAATCAGCCATCTATGCAATTTTCATCTCATTGATGATTAAAGTCCATGAAATGTTCTTGTAGAAAAACTTAGCCCAGTGCTTGCCAGGGCAGTACTTCCCTTCTTTCTTTGCCTACTGATTCAGAGGCAAGAGGAGCCCAAAGTGGCCAGGTGGCTCTTAACTTCTAGTTCAATGGAATCATTGTGTTTCCTGGTGGAAGCACTCCTCCTTTTGGAACTAAGACTTGTATTCCAGCTTAAGGTTGCAGAGACAAGAAGCAAATTTTTCCTACTGAATCATTAAGGGTATTAGGGAGTGGCACTCCCATTTCCACCCCTTGATTACTGGACCCATGAATCCTGGCTATGGGAGACACAGCACCATAGAATGGAAGCTGATTTAGAGCAAACACAGCCTCCTGGAAAACACTGCCCCAGCCCTGCAAGGTATTGTCATCTAGTTGGTGCTGTAATTGAGTCTTCAAAAGGCCATTCCACCATTTTATCAATACAGCTGTTTCAGGATGATGGTGAACATGGTTATAGCTGTGAATTCCACGAGCATGTGCCCATTCCTGCATCATTTGCTGTGAAGTGGGTTCCTTGATCAGAAGCAACGCTGTGTGGAATGCCATGACAGTGGATAAGACTTTCAGTAAGTCCACAGATGTTCATTTTGGACGAAGCATTGCATGCAGGGAAGGCAAATCTATACCTGGAGTATGCATCTATTCTAGGTGGAACAAATCACTGCCCCTTCCATGATGGAGGTGGTCCGATGTAATCAACCTGCCACTAGGTAGCAGCTGATCACCCTGATCACCTTGAGGAATGGAGCCATATTGGGGACTTTGATTGAGATTACTTGATAAAATCAGTGCAGGTCTTTTGATTGGGCCACATCAGTAAGGCCTGGCTGAAGTCGGGGCTTTGCCGCCTTGTTGGGTCTAATATAAACAGAAACACTGAGATAGACAGATGGGGAGGGAGAGAGCGCTGGCATTCTTGATCCTGGGGCTCTGGGGAGATATGAGCCATTTGCGTGATAGTTTGTAGCTGACTTTGGGAAGAGAGCAGAACAGCTGAGACTGATACAGAAGGGCAGGAAAGAAACAGGCCCTCTGCCAGGGTAGAGAAGAGTGGAAGCCCCGAGGGGAAGGAGAGACCAGGCAAAGATGAGCAACCATCTTTCTTCAGCATGTGGCAACTAGCTGTGGTGAGAAAACAACCTTGAGTTGGACTCTTTAAGTCCTTGTAACCATAAGCTTCTACCCCAAATGAATACCCTCTATAAAAGTCAAAGGAGTTCTGGTACTTTGCATTGGCATGCCGTAGGCTGACTAATACAGTAGGTATTGGAATTACTATACTTCCCCATTTCAGTTACAAGTGTGAGACTGGAACCCTAGCAATCTGCCTCCAGGCCTGTTCTTGACTACCAGGCAGTACTGCTTCTCAGTCAAGTGTCAGGTTCAACGATACAAAACTGCCTTTTTAATAGATCAATGAAACAAAACTCAAGAATATCAACAATTGTGTATGGTTAAACCTAATATTTTAAAAGTATGGGCTATTCGTATTATGATTTACTTTAGATAAACTCTCTTTTTAAACTTACTAAAATCTTTCAAATAGTAATTTTGTTGGTATCATGGGACATTCCTTTTTTATGTTGCATATTTTATTTCTTTGTTTAACCAACCACAACTGACAGCATCCAAGGATTATTTTCTTGCTGTGCTGACCATCTATCTATTGTTTTCACCTACTTAATTATTTGTTTTGTTAATCTGTTTTCTATATTCCTTTTCATGGAATGAGCAAGAAACACTTTGAAAGCAAAATACTTTAAGTGAATAAGTAACCTCTATGAAGAAATATAAAAATTAAAGCACAAATATAAATATAAACACTAAAATGAACAGTGAAAAAATTATTTATTAATATTTAGGATTTATTTTGGCTACTATAGTACGTTTGCCTGTTTTCATTTTGCACAATTCATAAACATGTGTTCTTTCTAAGGCAACTTTAGAGTTCTCTATCTGACATTCATTAAACCTTCCTATACATATTTTATATTAAACAAGTAATAAAGCAGTGTTCATACTTAAGACATGGCAAAATAATTTTTATTGAGCATTTACTAAGTGCTAGGTACTGTGTTAAGTGCCATAGTCATTAGTTCATATAACCCCCATATTATACAGAAGAAGAAATATTGTCCAAAGTTTCACAGTAACTTGTCCAAAGTCTTATAGTAAGATTTTTTCTTACTTGTTAAACCTATGCATTTTTTTCAGTGGTAAATTTATACCTATATTATTGCCAGCAATAGGGAAAATGACTGGTATATTAATTTATTTTCATTTCAGCTCTAATTATTTTTCATCTTAATCTTCTGCCTATATTCCTATTATAGTATACTTAAGTTTTTAAAATTCTGGATGTAAATTTTACCTACAGGAAACTAGTTTCAGTCTTTTTTTTTTTGGTATAATAGCATTTACAATCAAGGGGTTGGAATTCATTCAAACTAATAAATGAATATTCTCTGTGATAAAATTATAAATAAGACTAATTTATAAATTTGCCAGTCAGTCATACTTGAGGACTTCAATTTCTCTTTGGTTTGTAAGTTTAACTCATTTCTTCTTCTTCATTTCTAACTTCAAGGGCCACACAAGACTACAACTATATGAGGACAAATTTACAGGTCATCACAAAATAATTTCTATGCTGATGCTGTTTTCATGAGACAGCTCAATTTCTCAGTGAAACATAACCTCATTGTATTACTTTTACATCATTTTCTTTTTACATAGTGTAAAAGAAACTATTGAAAGAAAAGCTTCAAAAGAGAAGTATCAAAAGGCAAAATGAAAAAGACATATGAGCCAAAACATGCCTTCAAAAAGCCCTGAATTGTTCCAGAATTGTGAATTGAGCTCATTATTCAGTCTGGGCCCCTTTTGCTGATCATTCTACGTAGAGGAAGTGGTAGAAGCTTAAATAAGCCAGCTGATACTTAAGCAGTCTACAATTTCAAAAACTTGCATATAAAGGAATCGATTGCTAGCATTTGAATTTATTCAAGTTTTGTAGGCTTATCCATCTCCAGGTCCTTTAATAGTGCTCTGAAGCTGACATTCATGCCAAGTAACACTGTGATGTTTATAAATTCAAACTAATATTTTTCTTTCTGATTCTTTTTGCAGATTCACAAACATTAGAATCACATAAACTATCCACACATGCAGTTGAGAAGCAAAATAATATAAAGATGAGTAATCATTTTAGAATTGCATAGAGTTTCACCCAGTTATGCCATTCACATTCCTTATGGTGACTTGGGGAGATTTTTGCCACTTTATTTTTTAAGCTCAGAAAACTTAAAAGAACATAAAAGGAAACAGTCCAGGACTTCCTGGACCAAAGTATGAATACTGTCAGCGAATTCATGGTTTTGATTAAAGAACTCACCGGGAGTTCAGCTATTACACTCCATCTCACTCCTTCTATTATTCACCTAGGTTAATAAGGAATCAGGATTTGCAATTAACAGCGAGGTACTATGTGATATTTTGGCTGCTTGTAAAATAGATTGGCCTTTTTTCACCAGCTGCATCATATCTACTTAAAGGGCAGAACAAAATAAAATTTCCTCTTATGTTCCTCATAACGATCAAATTAATTTCTAAACCAGGTACAAATGAAAACATGCCAAAGAAACCTTTCTAAAGCAACTAAGGGAATGAGATGTGCCACTGCTGGGAGACTTAGCTCACTCCTTAGCGTTTGGTGGGGAACAGGTACAGTCAGGGTTAGCAGGGAGCAATGGCGGAAGCCACAAGTCAGTAAGCTTGGGGGTGGAAATGGGGAAATAAAGACTTTCAACTGCATTGTATAAAATCAAATTGCTTTCCAGAGGGCAAGGGGGCAGGGAAGGCAGCTTCACAAGCAAAAATATAAACATAAAGGGTAGGTACCAAGAGAGTCATGTTTCTCAAAGACAGACGCCTGTCAGCTTTCTCCTGTGGAAAGGGGTTAAAGCTTTTAAATGAACTGGTGTGATAAATGCAAACTCAAAAGGACCAAAAAAATGAATGTAGAAATAATAAAATTAAGCAGCAGGACTAAGGCTACCTCAAGTTCTCTCAGAATTCCTGACTGTCCACAGGTTTCCAAATCCTCCAGGGCTTGGGACCAGAAGTTCTCGTCTTGCTCCGCCTCGGTGCTGTCGGGAGCCCCTGAAAAACTGTCATCAAGAAGCACAGTCTGGATTAAAAACTTTCCAAACACATTTTGTGTCTTTGTGTGTGTTCAAAATCTCTCTCTCCATCTTACTCAAAAGAAGAGATTCATTTTGAACTTGGCTTTCTTCCAACTGCCGCCTCCCAGGAAAGCCCGGTCCAACACAAAGATGCTTTAGGAAATGCAAAGTGTTGTGACGTGTGAAAGGATGGACCATGTTCTCACTAAATGAATTCCAGATTATTCGTGGCTACTGCTGAATGAGCTGCAGCAACATGGCACTGTGTGGGAACATATTCAGCGGCTCTATCTATAAGGAAAGAGAAATCAAATTTGTCTCTAAGAGAAAAACGTGTTTTGCCCACTTATTATAAACATTATTATAAATCGTGAACACTTTTTATGAATTTCCTTAAAATATTTTGGTAAGGAACAAAATCCCAAAATACATTTCTTAGTAAAAAATATGGTGCCCCAGTGTGTCTTTTTTTCCAAAAAAAGTAACTGCAGGTGACACTATCTTTTACCAGAAAGAAGAGGGAAGTTAGTTGTCACAAAGTGAGGACCTAATTTGTGGAAGGCTATTTCCCTCAAGGGTTACTACTGCATTCACTAGGGGAACCCACATCCTTCCCCGCTGCGCCGGGATGCCCACGCTGCCTCGGCGCCTTTACGTGCTTTAGCATCCTGCCCTCTGGCCAGCAGGGGCGATTACGGCAGCTTCAAGAGACCAATGCCAGAAATAGAGATGCTCACGTCTGGTCTAAGCTGCCGCAAAGTCGACTTTGACACGGCAGTGCTGGAGGAAAGCCTTACCCACTAGCCGTGGGCCGGTCCCAGTCTTCACCGCTCAGCCCCACATCTGGGTAAGTCTGGCTTCGTGGCTTAGTGACGGGGGACAAACTGCCTCTCTGCTTCGGACTCCTCCAGTCATAGGTGTTGAAGTTGTAACCTGAAGCCTGAAAGCCGGTGCCTAAAAACATAAAGAAGCTGTTATATTCTGTATTTGAAGTACCCGAAGAGAAGCCTCTCAAGTCACTTGTTCTTCTTGGCAGTTTACATTAGTTTATTCAAGGGTGTGTACTTTAACCAAATTTGGGATCAGAAAGGCCATCAAGAGAGTACTAAAATCTTTCATTGAACATACTAACACACTTTATCTCAATGGATCCTAACAGCAACCTGAAGTAAGACCTTTAGACTTCAGAAGGGCCCCTATTCCGGGCCAGTAATTTACATGGCTTCTGACCTCTTCTGCCTGGGCAAGAAATCATCAAGGCCAAGGGGACGTGCCCACCAGATCTACATACCCCCTTCAGGGCAAGTTCCAGAAAGTCAGAACCCTGAATTTCCTGCCCAGATGGCCACATGTCCCCTTCCAGGATGTGTGAGGGTTTCTTAGCCAAGTCTGTGCTCCCAGAGTGCAAGAGTGGACTCTGCCACTAGAGGGGGGTTCCAGGCCAAGGAGCGGACAAGGCGCAGCTGGTTGTGGAGGTGTGGACAAGGCTTGGTCATGTAGACTGGGGCTCAAATGTTAGGGCTGGGCCTGAGGATTATGGAATCCAATGAGAAATGATGTTGTTAGCAAGTAGAGGAGTAACAAAAGCAATAATGATTTTTGCATGCATAATAAGCACCCGTAAGTGGATGCTTATTATGAATGCAAGACTTATGAAGTGCTTTATTTGTATCGTATTTATTTTTCGTAACCATCTTTGAAGGTAGGTAGTATTATTATTTGCATTTTATTTTATTTTTTTAAGATTTATTTATTTCTTTCCCCTCCCCCCCCACTCCAGTTGTCTGCTCTCTATGTCTGTTTGCTGCGTCTTCTTTGTCTACTTCTGTTGTTGTCAGCGGCACGGGAATCTGTGTTTCTTTTTGTTGCATCATCATCTAGTTGTGTCAGCTCTCTGTGTGTGTGGCACCATTCCTGGGCAGGCTGCACTTTCTTTTGTGTTGGGCAGCTCTCCTTACGGGGCGTACTCCTTGCGTGTGGCGCTCCCCTACGCGGGGGACACCCCTGCGTGGCATGGCACTCCTTGCGTGCATCAGCACTGCACATGGGCCAGCTGCACATGCGTCAAGGAGGCCTGGGGTTTGAACCACATACCTCCCATGTGGTAGATGGACACCCTAACCACTGGGCCAAGTCCGCTACCATTATTTGCATTTTATAGATGAAGATGCTTAAGGCTTAGAATAGTGGTTTAGTACCCCAGAATACTTGCAAACTTTCTAGTGAATACAAGGCACAATTTTAGGAGACTGAGTTTTCAGATTCTCAAGTCCCACACGTATTTCTTCCTGAAACTGACCTTGCTGAGAAAGCACGAGGGGTCTGAGGTCTGCCAGTCCTCCCTCCTTACCTCCCTTTCACAACTATTCTTTTCTACTTTATAAATGAAAGACATATTTCTCAACCACCTCAAACCTTTGATGGAGTTTAGCCATGGGGCATAAAAACTCTCCCAAATGTCAACTCAAGGGACAATTTGAGAAAGCCTCCCTCCTGAGGGAAGGTCTCTTGGGAGCAGCAAGCACCTTAATCCAATGATGCACAAACTCATGCCAAGGCTTCTGTCTAACCCCTCATCCATCTCTCTGTCTGTCTCTTAGCATTAGAATTCAGAAGTAGCATGGTCGTCAGGGTCAGGAGGCTGGTATGTCATTGTGTTTATTTGAATTGCAAAATGAGGACTGACTTCTTTTCTGACAGGAAGTTAAGTCTGATTAGCTTGATGGGTGAGACAATTTGGTTATGTAATGGACATTCCTCATGAATTTGAATGAGCTAACAAAAATATATTTAAAACCTATTTACAACAAACTGGAAATTATAGTCTTTGCAAATATTTCAGAAGAAAAATTTAGGTGACAACTTTAAATCTGATGGGGTATGCAGTTGTTCAAAATTCTTTTGGATGGTTCAAGTGGGAAAGCAGGGTCTGGATTGCAGATCTGACTCCATATTCCATGTTATTAATCATTACTTGCTGCTTCATCCATCACTTCAGAATGTGGGTGGGTGTGTAGACATAGTACCTGGTTGCAATGTAATACATATCACACTCCTGCATCATCTTCCCATTCCTTTTTCCTACACTATTAGATCTGATAATGCCATCCTTCCTACTAGCTAGAGCTCTATGATCAACAGGTTTGGATTTCCAGAACCCAGAGCAATGCCCACAGCTGCATAATGGGAATGTTCTATGAACCTTCTGTCTTAGGATATTAAGATTAGGAGTCCTTGGAAAAGAGGAAATATTTACAACTCAATAACTCATTATTTTTCTTGGGTAACTTCGGAAGTGTGGCTAGTCACTTGGAAAAAAGTCGCGTGTAATGAATGTGAAGTTTTCTGTCAAAAGTGCTGCTGAATTAAGAGAACACACATGAGACTGAGTAAAAGTACATTTCATATTGGCCCCCTCTGATGAAGCTCTGAAATATATGAAATTTCACTTCTTATGATACAGAAAGAACAGGGGAAGTCTGCAACTCACTTTTCTGAACTGGTTTTAAACATTCTAAGAGCCGAATGGTAAATGGGGTATCCTTCTGAGGGTGTCCTTTCTGATAAGCATATATCCCACATGACCACTGAGTTCCATGGGGAAATCCCCAACATTTTAGATTTAACTTACTGATTTTCCTTCCAGCTGTTGAAGGTGAGCTCTTGGTATAAGGTTGTGTAGCATCAGCACAGGAAAAAGCCAACTTTGAAAGGCATGCCTATCCATGACAAGGATGCCTTGCTCTAATAAGCACTATCCAATGGTTACTGCATTACAATAAAGAGGGAAATGAAAGGGGATAACTTCAAATCTCTCTGGGTTTGGTGCAGAGTCAGAAGACCTGGGGCTGGTCCCAGCTCTGCCCTAGTCCAAGCTATGCTGACACATGGATTGCCATGGGAAAAGACTTAGGTTCAAATTCCAGCCCTACCACTTCTTAGATCTGTAGTCTTGGACAGGTAACCTCTCTGTGCCTCAGTATAAAATGGGGATAATGATAAATACCTCACAGGCACAGAGAATTAAGGATGATAATGTATAAACACACCTATGGATGTGCCTGAGACACAAGGAGTTTTTAATGAACACAGACATCCACTATTTTTACTATTTACTAAGCCATCCTACCTTTCAAAATCTGTTTCCTCATCTATAAAATAGAGGTACTAGGGAAGGAGGTAAGCTTTAGCATTATTAATTCAGTAAACATTTGAGTGTCTCAAGTGTCAGGTACTATATGAGAACATGAAATGCAAAGATAAATAAAATTTAGTCATTGTCTCCAAAACTGCACAGCTTAGTTTATGTATGGGAGAGAGAGAAGGAGCTACTAGCACATAAAGTAATCTAATGGGGTGTGATAAGTGCTGTCCTTTTAGCCTGAACACCCAGATATGGAAGAACAGGGATCAGAACAATTAATCCTGCTTGTGTGAAGGCCAGACAGTGGGTCATTAAAGGTACCAAAGGAAAGGTGAAATAGGGGCTTTGGATTAGAAGAGTCGGCACTTACTGAGTGGAAGCGTTGGCTAAGACAGTGTAGGAGCAGAAGGAAGAAACTGGTGAAGTGTGGTTATGGTAAACCCTACTGCCTGCCCCCACATTGCCATCCGCGGGTTTCTGCTCCACTCCAAGGGAGGGAACAGTATTCCAGGAACACTTCTAGTCCCTCTTCCCACTGGTACTTATTCCTCCCCATAGGAGGAGTAGTGGCTTACCTAACAGGTGAGATTTGGAAAAGAACACTGGACATGTGTTCCCGGTCCCTTCCTAGCTTTCTCTGGCCTCATGCTCTCCCACTGATGCTGTGCTATATGGTGAGCAAACCTTAGTCTTGCTCTTGTGGCTCTCTGAACTCAATGGGGGCGGGGAGGTGAAGACTGTGCAGTTGGCTGACTGCAACAAACTATTAGCTGCCTATCAAAGTCTCCATTCTCCCCTTCATCTTTAGTACTAGAATAGTGGTTTTCGAGTGGGCACATTGCTGCTCAGAATAAAACTATATTTCCTGGTCTCCCTTGAAGTTAAGTGTACCCATGAGAAAAACTCTGGCCAATGTCAAGTAGATGAGACTTCTTGGGATGCTTCCTACAAACCTATTTCCTGCTCTCTGGAATGTAGATGTAATAGATGGAACCCCAGTAACTATCTTGAACCATGAGGTGAAACCACAGGTGGAAGCCAAATGCTAAGAATAAGAGAGCAGAAATATTTAGGAGCAGGGGTTCCTGATGACACTGTGGAATCACATACTAGCATTTAAATGCCTTTATTATTTAAGCCATTATAAAGTTCTCTTCCGCTGAAATGAATCCAACTGATATGCTGGGTTAGAGCTAGAGGAAAAATAATCCTGATTTTGTCTACAAATCCAACTCAGCTTGGTCCAACTCTAGCAAAAAAAAAAAAAAAAAAAAGACTCTTAATCCAAAAGTGACTCCTATTTCAATTTCTTAATTGATTCAGAACTGATAAAAGGAGGGAATGAATTAAAACACCCATATAAAAATATCCAGTGAGAGCAAGGTACCAAAAAATAGAGCATGCTTAGAGAATAGTGGGAAGTACAGGGTATATGAAATAAAGGATACAACAAAGTGTCAGGATTTGAGAGTGATAAAGTAGTTTGAGACTAGCTTACAAAGACCTCTTAGGCTGAGGATCTTAGACGTTCCTATAGGGAACAATCAAGATATATATTTTAAGGGAGTGGCATAATTAGATTAGATTTTTAGAAAGATCACTGATAGCAAGGGGGAATGGTAAGATTTAAAATTAAGGAGATGAGTGAGGAATTAATTACAATTACAATTACAATTTCAGGCCTGAGGAAGTTGTGTTTTTTTTTTAAGGAGGTACTGGAGATTGAATCCAGGACCTTGTACATGGGAAGCAGGTGCTCAACCACTGAGCTAGACCCGCTCCCCTGAGGAAGATTTTAATAAAGGAAATGGCAATGGAGATATATCAGAAATGTTTAACGAGTAGAAAGTAGGAAATCTTTGAGACTTGATGATACTGTGGAACCACTTGCCTTTTCCAGGCTTTATATTATAATGGGAGAAAAAGAAACTCTTATCTTTTCTAAACATCCTCATTTGAGTTTTTTTTACATGTAGCTAAACTCAACTCCTAAATGATGCAGGCAGATGACAATACCAAGTTTTAAATATTTAAAATTGAGGAAAATTAGGGTTGGGTAAAAGGCAAGCTGGTTGCCTTAGATGAGAAGAAGTTAATAGGTCTGAGAACTATCCCTCTATACCATGAATCAAATTTTAAAGCCAGAGAAGGAATGGAGTAAATGAGGCAGTCCAGATTTAAGAAAAAATCAACTGCCAGAAATAATTAATTTTGTTTTAACTGAATGATGATGTGAGCACTTAAAATGAAAAATACAGGTAGGATATTGGAAACTAGATTTTTTTTCTCTTTTTTCCCTTCCTCCCTCCCTTCTTTCCTCCTTTCTTTTCTTTCTTTCTCAGCTAGGTTTTAATATTTGCTCTTAAACTTCGTAAGGTTAAAAAAATTAGTCTTGATCCTTTTCTCTAAGAATGGTGTTAAGTTTTATTCATTTGCATAATGAAAAATAACTTTTAACAAATATAGGTTCTTCTGAAAGTGGATGGGATCTTGGCATGATGATTTTTATTTTTAGGGTAACTACACTTTAGATATTTGTAAAATTCTGATATTCCAATATTGTAATTGGTTTTCAGTACCACAGTATAGTGTAGATTAACATCTTCCATTTGTAGCTCTCAGTTCATACTCAGTATTAATTGAAAAAAGTGAATTAAACAATGTTGGTTCATAGCCAAAATATTTGAAATCAGAGAATGGTTTTGGAATTCAATCTTCAACTCTACAATTTTGGGACGGTAGCTCCTGCTGCTATTTTCATTTTTGAAACCCATTTTAATATAGGAAAGTGAGCCAGATAATTCTTTGCCAAATTTGTTTCTAAAGACCCAATTTTGTTAAGAATGAGGAAGTCAAATCATGTGTTTGTGATTTTATAATATTTTATGAAATATATTGTGATTTCCATTATATTCATGATTGTTCTTGCCAAGAAATAGTCAGTTTAGAAGACACTGTGGTGTCTTAAAATGGTAAAGATAGTTCTGCCTTCTCTGAGATCATCTCAAAAAAAGAAATGACAAAAGAATGCACACCCCACCTTGAACAAAACTAGAGTATTTCTTTAATCTCAAACCATAATACGTAAGAAAACTTTCCAGATTCAGTGAAAGTGAAACAGGGAGACAGAAAGAAGCCAATGGCAGACACCAAGAGCTATAGTTTTCAAAAGAATCCAGTCCTCCAGTTTGCGTGAAGGAAACACAATGCTTTTTTGAAACACTGGGATGGATTGCAGGGGCTGGTAGCAGGAAGTGCCTCTGACCAAGTTTGGCACCAGGGTAAAGCCAGAGAGGTGAGCTGAAAACAACACATGTGGACATGCCCTGGCCGTGGGAAACAATCTCTCCTTGAGGCAGGAGAGCAAGGAGGGCTTCTGCATGGTGAGCAGCCTGCACTTGCTGATTTCTGTTGCCTGGTGAGGTAAACGCTTATTCACTCATAGGACACTGTGACCTGGGGGCAATTTTTGCTATCCTGGAATGCAACCTGGGCTCTTCTTTCCCAGAACCCCTAGCAAACCTCCAATTCAGGAAGACCTTATCTCATGTAAAGATGAGTAATCATTTAAAAGTACCAATATAAGATGTATACCAAGTCATTACCATAAAAGGAAGAAAGGACCATGAAAAAGTAATAGCAGATAAAGGATACTCAGAAGAAACAGGCTGCAATGGACAATAAGTATGACCAAATATATCATCACAAATGAAAAAAAAAATACCCAGCAAAGTCATCAACCATAAAACAAAAGATCAAAGTGAAGATATAAGAGCTCAGGGGAAATTGGGCAAGATAAGATGTAGAAATGAAACATGCGCTTATAGAGATTAGGAAAGAAATGAAAGAAAAATGAAATCCCACCAATGGGGAGGATTCTGCTGTTTCTTGCTCTGTGCGATTATCTGTAGATATTAATAGTATGTTGTATGCTTTAACTACATCAAGAGAAAGTTAGATTCTGACTGTACATGTTGGTATCTTTTATCAATCATTATCATCCTTGTGAAAACTACAAGAATGGAAATAAATGAATTAAGCATCCAATTAGTCAAAAGAGGGACAAAATCTAAGAAGATCTGAATAAAAGACTAAAATTAAAAGCAAAATTATATTACAGAAAAAAACAGAGTGGAACTAATAAAAATCAGAGAGTTGGTTCTGTGGGGGAAAAATACTGTTGGGGATTATCTTAGTTTGTCACAGGGCTGCTGATACAAAGTACCAGAAATGGGTTGGCATTTATAATGGGAAATTTATTATAGGTAAAAGCTTACAGTCCCGAGACTGTGAAATGTCCAAATTAAGGCATCAGTGGAGAGGCTTTCTCACCAAAGTAAGCCGCTGGTGATCCTGGGGTCCCGCCATGACAAAGATGGCCACCGACCTCTACTGAGGTCCTTGCCTTCTTCTCCAGAATCTCCTGTCTCTTGGAGCTCAGCTGTGGGCAGCCAGGCATAGGGTTGTCTTTTACTGGGCTTCCTCTCTCAGCCTCAGCTGCTCCTCTTTCTTCTTGAGTTTGCTGTGCACTATTAGGCATCTAGCTCATTTCTTCAGCCTTGAGCTACTCCGTGGGCCCAGTCTCTTGGCGGCTTTCTGCTTAAGATTTGGCTGCTAGTGATCCCTCAGTCTTTTTACATTGCAGGGTCAAAAATGGCTGAGCTCCCTTTTCCTTTTTCCTCTCTCTCTATCTTTCTCCCTCCCCACTCTGTCTCTTTTTATATCAGCTCTAGTAAGAGGGCAGATACTCAACCTGAGTCATGCCTCACTGACATAGTCCCAGAAAAGGACCTCACGCCCACAGGAATGGATTAGTTCAAAAACATAAATCTTTTAAAAACAAAACAAAACAAAAAACACCCTACAACATAATCTTTTCTTTTTGGGATTCATAAAAGAACTTCCAACTGTCCCAGGGATTGAACCATGTATGCCACAAATGACACATTCAAATCAAATCTGTGGAGGGAGCCATTAGTAAAGAGGATCATTTGAAATGCTATTATTAGTTAAGGTGTGGGTAAATTGAATCAGGATGGCTCTTAAGCCCTATGACTGGAAATCTTATAGAGAGAAGAAATTTGGACACAGTCCATCACAGAAACCAGAAACCAGAAGAAGCCAGAAATCAGAAGACAGAGAGATTGCCATGTGATGGAGGCCTGGCATCGCCAGAACGCTAACGACTCCAGGAGAAAGCATGGCCTTGCCAACATCTTTATTTTGGACTCCGGGCTTTCAAAGCCATGAGCTGATAAATGCTTGTTGTTTAAGCCACCACCCATTATGCGGTATTTATCAGAGCAGCCCTGGCAAATTAAGACACACCGTTAGCTAATCTAATCACGTATTGGCCTTTGCTGAATCCATACAAAGCAATGATAGGGTTTTCTCAGAATTAGAAGAAGGAATAAATAAGACAAAAGGGAACCAAAAGCATAAGATTTTGATAAGGCAGGACATGAATGTAAGGGTCGAGAGAATGGGAAGTGAAAGAACCTGACCCAGGGGCAGGTTGGAAGAAATTCCGTGTTCTAAGCGCTTCACAATAGACTTCACCGTCATCCACTGTGGGACTTCTTTAAGCACATTTCCTCTTTCCCCACCACCTTGGCCTCTCTTTCCTAATTCCCTTTTTATTAACCAAATAATACTTGACCTGACTGGTACTTACTGATTTTGTTTGTTAACTTATTTATTGTCTGGCCTCTCAGCTGGGTGATCTCTGCGACAGGCACACCAGTGTATACCTAGCCTATGCTGCCCTTATATTGTACCAGCCATTATACAGTTGTTGAATGAATGGACGGGGCAAACCTGACATTTTGGAGAAGCAGCAGAAAACAATAAGGAATGTTTTCTGTAAAGAGATAAATTCCTGGTCCAGGGAGGAATTTGTGCCTTATGGAGGTCAGCAACATCCCTTTGGGAACAGGGGGTAACTATTATAGACTTGAAGGGGGAATGTACAAAGTCTTTTAGGAATATGACAGAAAGCCTTCTGGGAGGTTGGAGAGAAGCTACATCTACCAACATAATATTTAATAAGAAAAAAAGCATGGTTCTTGTTTTTAAAAAGCCAACTTCACAAGCATAAACTGGAGAGATCTGGTTTAACCCAATATTGTAAGTTTAAAAAAAAAGACTGAGGTCTTGGTAAACAGTAAGATCAAAACTAGTGACAGATAGGATGTGATCATCAAAATTCTCATGTTGAGGCAGGTTATGTTGATAAATTCAGCTATCTTTGATGATGAAAGTGGCAGGCTTGCTTTGCTCTGGGCTGTTCGATTACTGTATGACTTTCTTTGCCAAGTACTATACTTTATTAAGTATAGAGTTAAATTTGAACATATTCAGAAGAGAGGACTCAGGATGATAAAAAAAAGTACTCAAAACTAAGTTACGTCAGGAAGAGTTAAAGAAACTGGGGCTATTTCACCTAGAGAAGGAAAGACGCAGAAGAGACATGAAAGCTGTGTTCAAGTATCTGAAGGGCTATCAAGTGGAAGAGGCATTAGTCTAGCTCTGAATGACCTTGAGGGTAGAAGTAGGAGTAATATGCAGACGCTACAAGCAGACAGATTTCAGCTCAAAACAAGTGAGAACTTTGGAGCCATCAGAGCTACATGGAAGGGGAGAGCTGCCTTAACAGTTAGGGAGCAACTTGTCACAGTGATGACTTGCTGCAAGGCTAGAAAAGACAAAGTGCCACACTGGACATAAAACTGGATGACTTCTAAAGCCTCTCCTAACACTGAAATTCTGTGATTAACATTGGTCCTTCGACTTCCATGTTGGTTATAAGAGTTACTGGAGATTAGGAATGTGAAAGTACTTTGTAAACGCTCCAGTGTTTTACAAGCATAAGGTATTGCTACTATTCTTGGAATGACTTTGGAGGCCTTCAGTTCTGTCCTAACCGCCATTATCTCTCCTAATCTCTTTTCTCTCTTCAACCTCATAAAGATTTCTAAGTTGTAAATGCCAAATTTAATATTACTGGGACCACTAATTCCTATCCAGGATTTCAAATTTTCAAAATGTCTAACAGTTCTTCATCGTTTACCAATGAGGGAAAAGGCCCTATATTTAGTGTGCTAATCCAGTTCTGATCCCATGGTGTAAAGTGACTGAGTGGCTCAGTTCTCACACATGGGGCAGAACTCATTAAAGTCAATAGCATCCTTCTCAAATTCTCTGTGTAACAAAAATGTCTCTACATTTCAAGCAGCAAGCAACTTATTTTAATAGATAAACAATTTGGATAACCCTTAAGAATCTACTCTAATAGAATTTCATTTGTGTCCTTTGTCCAGAGAATCTTCTAGGGCCCTGAACTTTCAAGCAATGAGAGCGTCTGTTATTTGTTGCCATAGCTAACTTGTGACAAGGAATTATGAGTTGGGAAAAATTAATTTCCAGACATATGAAAGCTCTACTTTTATGTGTACAAAATTTTTTTCTTCACCCTTCACAGAACTGAACAGAGAGTGACAAAGTCAAAGTCAGGTAGAGAGAGAAGAAAACTAGGAGAACCAGAAAGAGAGAAAACTGGAGACAAACTCTCCTAAAGGTACAGTTAACTAATTTAAAAGCAACCCTCACACCCAAAATTGTGATCTCCACACTGTTTATTTCAGTCTCTGGCTCACTTAAACCCAGAGCATGGACAGATTTCAGAGGCTAGAATTTATACAAGGCACCAGAGAGAAGGTAAGGCTCAGATGAGGAGAAAGAACAAGGATTGTGAAAAAGTATTGACACATTTCTTTTTTGGGCTGTGTAACAGAGGGCGCGAAACACTTTTTTTAGAAACTTGCAGTTTATATTCTGTATTCAGTCCAATACTTTTTGTGGTTTATATTCTGCGAGTAAGGTTTAAATTTTAATGTACAGTGGGTTTCTACTTCTTCTTATGAAGATAATTTCATATATTATGATTACAACACTTTCAGATGAGTATTTGGGGAAAACCCCACAAGTGCTGATGAAAGTCAGGAGGAGGCAGGTCTAAAATGGGGCCACAAATCTTATGCACACCTCCAGCACTCTCCAGTCCATCTTTGCTGGGAACTTCCTAAAAAAAGAAAACAATGGGGACTGTCTGCAATGAACCACTTGATTGTGTGGTTTGTGTCATATTAATTTAAGCTTGAAGGACAAACTATAGCTCAAACCCTTGGACATCTAATGGGGGCCTGTTGGTGTTTGATAAATGCTCGTGACTTATCAGCTTTAGGAAGAAGGAAATATCAGGTCAGGTCAGTGAAAGTATTCAGTGTGTTCAGTGTGGTGACACTGACACAGAGTCAAGTTAAAAATTCTCCTCATGGAGCCGAGAGTGACTCTGAAAAAGACAGGACTCAGCAGTGACAATCCTCTGCTCCCCACTCCCAAGAGTAGGATATACCTTGATTCCCGTAGCTGGCATCTATCCCAGAGCCGTCCCATGAGTCGACAGCACTGTCCACGCTGGGCACTGCGGAGGAGTACATGTCGGCGAGTTTGCCTGGCTTCGAGGCTGGAGAGGAGTCCTCCTCCACATCTCCCAGGTCACTCATGTGGCTGGGAATGGGGAATTTCTTGGGACTTGACGCTAACTGGGCTTTAAAGACAGGAAAGCAATTTTAGCATCAGAGTCGATCTAAATAGATATCCGAATACTCCATAGCTGGAGAATCATTTCCCTAAAAATGCGCACACAGACACTTGCCCATTCTTTTAGGGAGAGAAACGCTCTGGAAATCCTTAATTGTGCCTCTCGACCCACTCACCGTCTGTCTGTTTCTTAATTTTCAAGGTGACAGTCTCGCCTGCCATCTGTAACAAATGGATGGCTTCACTCAGAGGCTTCCCCTTCAAGCTGCTGCTGTTGATGGCGAGGATTCGGTCTCCTATGTGGATGGCACCAGTTCTGAAACAGCAAATCAAACAGGAAAAGGTAGAGACAATTCTGGCAAGCTCCTGAATATATATATATAAATTCCCTGACACATGTTACGTAGTCACAACAGTGAAGACTCGGCAAGCGTCTCTAGAGGTCACTTATGGCTTTCTTCAGAGCAACGGGCTACGACAACTGCATCTGTTGTGAATTTCTTTGTAGTTGCAAATAAAATTGGAAAACTTGTTTTAATTGGCTTTTAAAATGGACTTGTGTGGTCTTTAAACCCCAAAAGCTGAGTCATTTAATAATTCTTTAAAAAATTCCAAGTAAATTAACAATTGCAGCAATATTTAGCATAAAGTAATTCCTTCTTTCTACAGGTTTCAAGTGTTTAACACAATCAGCGCCCAGGCTCACCGGGAATGAGATTCAGAGAGTCGGGGCATCCACCAGTCCCCTGGTACAGTTAACTAATTGAAAAGCAACCCTCACACCCAAACATGTGATCCTGTTGATGATGCCAAGAACTGAGAGGGGCTGAACTCAGGAATCAATTCGTGTGATGTTTGAATCCAACTTTGACAATTGCCAGCCATGGGACCAGGGTACCTTGTTTTAACCTCCCTGAGTGTCAGTTTCCTTATCAATAGTGTGGGGAGAACCATCTCACAGGGCAGCCATGAGAATTGAATTGGAAAACATCCTAGCACACTCCTTGGAACATGGAAAAAGAAAATAAATCACTATTGATGAACAAATCAATAAACACTTTTGGTACCATCCCTACCCCTCACTCTATAGAATGGAATTTATAATTTGGATTTTGCCTCATCTACCTTTGTTTGGAGGCACCGGGTGGGGAAGGAGTCGAGTCAGAGCAGGAAGCTCAGGGATACCCAGTTCTCTCCACGTGGATCGAGGCTGTAGCAGCGCCTGAGTCCCAGCTGCTGGCCTCCTGGGTACTGGCCTTGATGATGGTGGAGGACGGTGAGGGTAGAGACTGACCCATCCCGGGGCCTGCCTGGGACTGAGGGCTCTGGCCATAGCTTGCTATGGGGCAGCTGGGCTGGCAGCAGCAGTTGGGGGCAATGGAGGCAACAAAGGGTCGTACAGGTTGAGGGGCTGCTTAGTAAGTCCACCAGTGCACCCACACTTGAGGAAGTTATTTTTTTCACAGAAATCATGTTTTCATTCTTTCATAAAGAATCTCCAGTTTGTGAAAGATCTATGCTGTAAGCCACAGGACACTTTACCAGTAGGTTGCTGAGTCAGGTGGATATTAATCTTTCATTGATGTCTCTCTAACAGAGATACCTAAGATTGGGATTCAGGAGGATGCTTGAAGAACATCATACCATGGGCGTCTCCATTAATATCGGAATATTAAATTCCAGCAGAGTAACCTTGAATTGCCTCAGTACCCCTGTCTGGCAGATTAAGATGTCAGGTGAGCTGATTCTTAAGGCACCTTTAGCTCCAAAATTCTATGCCTCTGTTTTACAAACCATCGTCTTCAAGTGTCAGCATCAATAATGTGCTGTGCACTGCTCAGCTAGATTATTGAAGGACAGGTAGGTTATGGGGATTGGAATATACCCCACAGCCCACTTCAGAAAAAAATGTAGTTTGGGAGTGGGGTGGGCAGTGCATCATCACCAAAGAACAAATGAGCATACCAATTAGCAAGGTATTAAGAGAGATACTACACTTTGTGTCCTGAAATTTTAAAGATGAAGCCTGTGTCATCCTCATTCCTAGAAGCACAGCAGTTGAAGCACAGTGCCTGTCAGGTAACAGAGGATCAGTAAATGTTTGCTGAATTGAATTGGACAAGCCTTTTAACCTTCCTGAACTTTCATCTCCTCCTCTCAAAATGGACACAATATAAATCTACCTCTAGTCAACTGTGGTCAGTTTATACATTTCTGGAGAGCAATATCAACACTAAGCTCATGACGTCTTTTACTGCCTGTAAGATGCCCCTCAAAGTCAAGCTAGAGCTCTGACTGAGAGGGCTCAGGCTCTAAAATCAATCCGTGGAGCAGATTTGAAAAAGTCAATATATAACCAAGAAAGAGAGGGGAGAATGGTTGTTTTTGTTGTTGTTGTTATGGGTTTTTGGGTTTTTTTTTTGTGGCAGTGAAGAAGGAAGCATATCTCAGACCTAGGTAATTGTAGCAGTTCCTTCAAATTTTACCTTTCTGCTAATCCCCCTTTAGTGAGGCTTGAAATGATTATAGGATCAAACGGCTCTTCAGTTCCCGAAATCGTGATGCCAAGGGGCCCCCCGTAGCGCTTAAGCTCCACGGTGTAAATAATTGCTCCAGAACTTTCTTGCTCATCTGCAATAAATGCCAAGGAGTAATAATTGGTTTCTTTGGAAAAGCAAAGCCATAAGACACACATATTCAAATATAAAACAGGAAGTTCAAAATAGCATCATCAAAGCATTAGGTCGCAGACAATTATTTCAGCAAGTGGCATTTCCTAATAGGATCTTGCATTCCAATACAGGGAGGTAGTCATCATCAGTGCCAGTGAAGGGGTACATTGCCCGCTGGCACATTTTAAATCTGAGTGAGCCACCCAACTGACCTTAAGGCTGGGTGCTGTGCCTAGCACAGTGCCTGCCTGGCATACTGTGATGGGTGAGAAATACCCATGGGTGGAACGAACCCATGGCTGCACAGCCAATACGGGAGGACAGAGTTGTTCAGTGACAAAGAGGAAATAGGGCCACACAATTCCTTTTCAGACTTTACAAGCAAGTCAACTTTTAATACAGAAATGTTGATTTTGCACAAGTGTGAAGCAAATGATAACATATACACTGTTAAGTGGGGCTACTTAGTTTTCAGACAGAGTCAGAAAATCTATAATCCCTTACATATCATTCCACTGACTTGGCATTAAAAAGTGAGTCTTCCTGATGAGTTAACGGATATTAAATCGGAGGTGTGAATGATTACCTCTCCTCTGTTCTTGAAATGAGGAGCCCTGGCAGCTCTGTTTCAGTAGCATATACCAAGTGGCCACTCTGCCATAAACTAATCTTGGCTATTTAACATTTGCATGAGCAAAGACATTTGTGAAGATGGTCTGCCTAAAGTACATGCTCAGATGACTGCTGTCATTGGCCATCTTCAACACAGTGGGCATCTTGACTGTGTTGCTTGCAAATATGAAGTCTCAGAATTCAAAGAGTTTTATTTCTTTATGGCGTGCTTCAAGTTCTCGAGCATTTCTTGTTCTATTCCTTGGGCCCAGGAGCTGTGAATGGTTAAGGAGCCATTTCATATTTGTACCTAAGGATACAATGAAATGGTCCAGTAGCTACTCTAACAAAACAGCTTTTACAGTCATTCTGAATCATAGTGAAGCATTAACACAGTCACATTTCTGCACTGAGCAGCTGTTCATCTATAATATGAAACCCTAAACTAAGGAGGACAAGAAAAGCTTGAGCTCACAATTCAATTATCTCTGTGTGCAACGAAGAATTACAGTGAATATAAAATGAATGGTCTATTGAGTAATGTGGGAAGTGATGTGTCCTCTCCTGCCAGGGCTTACTTCACTTCTGGCCATAGATGGGGAGTTCTGGACTGTACCTCTACTTCCTGAGTTCTTCCTCTCCTACTAACCTCCTTACAGAGACAACTGGAGACCATTCACCACACACTGCAATGCTTAAATCAATGTCTTGGAGCATAAAAACTTCTCCAGTATTTTCTTGGAAATTTTATCTTATTTTCTATTTATTAAATATATTAACATATTTATATAATTAAATATTATATTACATTGATACTATATATATATTATTATAGCCCACTATTATATTGGAAGCTGAGAATTCTCCACTTCAAGCTTCAACAGCTCTGATGGTTCACAGAACTTCTCCTAGACTGTGGCTTGAGTTGTGGCCTATAGGTGGGTGACAGTTGGCCAAGGGGCTGCTGACAACAGCATCAGGACGGAAGTAAGCAAATAATGGACAGAGGTCAAAAGTCTAAATTTTTCTACACTGTGATGCATCATGACCCTTCAGAGCTGATTTTGATGCAAATGAATAGGGGATCCCTGGAGATATTACATGTACTTTGTGGCTGTACCACCAATAGATTCTGGATGAGTCAACTGATCCAAAATTTCTGGCATAGTTAAATATTAGGTTCTGCTTGGTATGCTGGCCATGTGGGTGGACATGCCAGTGGAAGGACCTGGACCCCTTACTGCTCTCCCTTGTAGGGCAAGTTTATGAGTACAACCTTGTCAATGGGCACCAAGCATTCTGGATTTAGGTGGCAGCTCTTCATGGGAGTTGTCTGGGAATGCTTGGTGCCCAGAACTTGGAAACCCTGAGGCCCTCGAAAGTTTGAGTTCCTTCAGTTCAGATGAAAAAGTCACCGGTTGCATGGAAAGCTGAGTTTGGGGCAGTCCCAGTCTCTGGGAGAAGAGGGAGGGCCTGGTTCCATGTAGTTCATTCTTTAGGCAACTCAGAGTACCCTGTGTTATTTTTGGACAATTCTGCTCCTTGTGTCACAAAGATAACAGAAATATATCAGAGATTGAGTAAAAGTACTTAGGACAGTTTTTTCAGGCTCTCTTATGCAGGGGCATTTTTGTTACACATCTGAGGCTTCCCTATAACTAGAAGACAGTTGTTAGAACTCTCAATGAGTTCGGATAGTAAAGGAGATACAAATCTGAAAATGTCAGTCTCTGAGCTAAGAAAGACACGTTTCTCTAACCACACTGGGGAGGAAGAAGGAAGAAGCAAAGCTGAGTTTAGATTTTGACAGAAAAGGAAACCTATTTCTGATGTCTTCAACAAATAAATGGCCAGACACACACATACACACAGAAAGAAAGGAGAGATTTAAGAGAGATAACTGAAAGCAATGAGTAGATCATTTTGCATTCTGATTCAAACAACCAAACTGTTAAAACAAAATGAAAGAACAACATCTCTCTCTCTCTCCTCATATATATATGAAATAATTAGGAAAAGGTGAACAGAGTAGATATTTGATGGTATCAAAATATTATTAATATTTTAAAATATAGTGATGTTATTTTGTTATGTTTTAAAAGTCTTTTCAAAGAGTATGTTCTAGGGCTACATCAAAAATATTTGCAAGATGAAATTATACAATAACTGAAATTTCTTCAAAACAATCCAGTGTATGGATGGGGTGGGGAATCTTGGATAGGGCATAGAAGAAACACGACTGGTCATAAGTTAATAATTTTTGACACTAGGTGATGATGGCTCATTCCACTACTTTTCTCTATTTTTGTATTTATTTTAAATTTGCGTTATAAAAAGTTTTTTTTTTTTTTTTAAAGAAAATGAATAAGTTACCTTAGAAAAACCTTATGTCTATGTCTTGAGTAAATAGATGCTTTATTAGTCTGGCTAATAACGACCCACAAGGCAAGGTTCCTAGGGCCTCTTACTATTATTACCTGTTGTAGAGGAAGCCCCATCTCAGCTTTGTCCAATTTACCATACCAATGGTATCCTCCTAAATTGTTTTCTTGCTTGGGATTCAGTTCCCATCCCTGACCCTTCACCTAATTTTTCCAGTGCTGGCAATGTATAAGTCCTTCCCTTCTTTTCCCAGATTGCTTTTAAAGCATAAATCTGATCATGATACTCTTATTTGAAGCTTTTCATTGAGTCCCTAATGCTTCAAGGAGAAAATACAACCCCTGAGCTGGAACCTCTGTCTCTCTAGAGAGTCACCACACCCTCCCTCATCTTACCCCCATCCTAGCTTCTCTCCTCACTGAACCATGTGCAGTTCTTCTCTATCATGGTTATCATCTTTAACCATTGCACATGTTATTCCATCTGCACAAATACCTTTCTTCCATTTCTACCCCTAGTTAATTCCTACTTTTACTTTAAAATTTTGTACAGATGTCTTATTTTTCGGGAAGTCTTCTTGGCTTCCCAGTTGAGGCTGGAGGCCTTTCCTATGAGATGCCAAAGCTGTTGTGCATTTGTCTAGTATTTCTCAACCTTTTCTTTGATTCTTATCCTTCCTCCTACCCTCTGGAGGAAAATTTAATTTAATTTAAATTCTCCCTAATGAGAGAAATTAGAAACCCAGGGAGGGTTGAACTTTGGAGGGCCACAAACCATTGTAATATCTAAGGTTTTTCACTCCCCAAGAACCAATTTTTGCCCTCTTAGGGGTGAAAAAACCCCCATCAAGAATGCATATTCTAGCATATACTTTTCTCTAAATCTTAATTATCTCTTTACTCGTTTCTTCTCTTAGAAAAGGGACACATGAAAACAGAGGTTTTATCTTCATATCCTTAGAGCCTAGAACAATGTCTGGCACCAAAGAGGTTTCAATAAATGCTTGATAAATGAATGAATGACTGAATGAGTGGTAGCACATGGTAGTGGTTCTGAGGCAAGAGGTCTCTAAGGGAGCTTTGGGAGTCAGCCTCCCTGAAACACCAAAGTCTAGTTTCCTTCTCCAAGGCAGGTAATGCAAACCCAATCTGGCTCATTCAAAGTGTTGGACAAAGACCTGGGATTGCCATCAGTGGAACAGCAAACCTAGAACATCCTCTCTCCACAGTTCCAAGAGAGTCAGCTTCAGGCTGCATTTCTAGTTCCATCTGTCTTCTTGGGCTTTAGCTCAACTGGCATCTACAAGGCCCTGCAGCTTAGGAGGAGGGTAATGACTGTCATTTAGAAAGGGATGTGTATGCCAATTTGGAGGTGTGAGTGCTCCAAGATACTCTCTCCTTACAGCTGCTTCAGCTGAGAATGGAGTAACTAAACTGTTTAACCAGCACAGAAACTTTCTGAGAAAGAAATGCAGGATCACCAGTAAGTTTTGAAGGGAGCCTAAACAGATGTTAATGATATTATAAGCAGCTTTTCTATCACAACATAGGGTTTACAACTATTAGTGAAAGACGTGAAAGGGGGCCAGCCTACTTGTTTGTTCTGCTCAGCTCTAGTTAAGAAAATTAATGGGACTGCAGAACAGATGCAAAATTACAGCATTACTTATCTGCGATGTTATTATCAGGCTTCTTGAGTGCTGCCTGTTTAACAAAATGAAAACTATCTGGCTTGAACCCATAATGGCAGCTGCTTCTGTGGCCAAACAGGAGGCATGGATTTGGGAGAGAGCCGTCGGAAGGCATAAACATGCAGGTCAACCAAAGTTCACTTCAACTAAAAGTGATGGAATTAATTGAGGGTACAGCCAAAATTCTGGTGTTAAGACAGTCCTGAGAAAATGACGCATTTAGAACAATACTCCCTACCGCTTCCTTCCTGTTGTGTGGCCATTCTTCCTGGTCATGTCAGAATAATGTGCTGTAAGAAAATCTTCCTGCTCCCAGGAATTGTTGAGCATCTGAAAGTAGAACTCAAATTTTCTTTATGTGTTAAGCGATAATTTTTAAGTCTCAAAGCTGGCTAATGTTCCTACATGATAGTGCTTTCCAAAGGGTAGAGTGGGAACAGAAGCTTCAGCATCATCTAGGAACTCGTTAGAAATGCAAATTCTCAGCCCTACGCCAGACCTGTAGATATCAAAACCCTGGGGAGGGGCCCAGCAACCTGTGTGTGTGTGCGCTTTTGTGGTAAAATGTATTCAATATAACATTTCCTATTTTAAGCACTTTCAAGCACACAATCCAGTGACACTAATTAAATCCAGTGTTGTGCTACTGTCACCACCGTATACCAAAACATTTCCATCACCCCAAACAGAAACTCTCTACCCATTAAGCACTGATTCCCCATTCCCTCGTCCCTCTGCAGCTGGTAGCCTGTGATCTACTTTCTGTCTCTGTGAATTTGCATATTCTAGTTATTTCATATAATGCTAGTTCATATCACTTATGATGTCTTTCAAGATCTATCTATGTTGTAGCAAATTATCTGTCTTAACAAGGCCTCCAGGTGATTCTGATGTGCACTCAAGTTTGCAAGCAATTATTCTGAGAGATCAAACAAGAAAAAAAAAGGGAAGAGTACTTAAAAAATTTTTTTAAACATAGGTTCCCCTTGGCAGCCACTCTCTTGTCAACATACATCCCCTACCACTGCTCCTAGCACAGCCAGATTCATTCTTAGAAGCAAGTGGGAGGGCATCTCTGCTATTCTACTCTAGGGTTTAGGGGGAAAAGCTGCTACTAGTTACTTGATTTGGCTTAACATTCATGAACTGAAAGAAAATATGAAAGTCTGAGTTTTGAAGGACAGATTTAACTGGTGCTAAGGTTATATCTGCATAATACTCTCTTTGGAAATGCGTAAAGGTAATTTGCTTCAGAAAGGACCGAGTACAGCCTGAAATAGCTTCTCTGCACAGATAAGAGTCCATGAAGAGTCCTGAGTTTGTGGTGTCTCAAAACTTTCCATATATTACAAGTGAGGTGCTCTAAATCAATAGAGAAACGATTAGCTGCAGAAGTATATGTGATTGGTACAATCTATGTGGGGTAATTTGGAGGCCTCCATCTGTTCCCACAAATTCCCCAAATTTTCTAATGTTTTGTCCCAGGGTTCCTTCTCAGTCCATAGGCAGCTCTCCAAACTCTCCCTTCTTCATCTACAATCAAGGCAAAACTACAGATTTTATTTCAAGTTGATTATTTGCATCTTTGGGGATCTGGGGACTAGGTACCAGCAACTGTCCTGGAGCCCTGGACTCAAGCAAAAACCATTCCACTTTACATGAGTTACATTCTTTTGGTAATGAAAGATGACAAGCTCTTGCAGGTGACTGGATCTAGAGGGGGAGGAATTCCACAACCCTAAGTGTTCTAAAATATGTGATTATCATAAAGTTAAAATTAATTTTAAAAAATCCTAATAATGGCTTTTAATAGTTAACATTCAATGGGCTTTGCCTGATGCCAAACATTGTGCTGAGTGCTTAAATACATTAACTCCTTTGATCCTTAAAAGTCATGTGTAATTTAGTCATTAAATGGATATTTATAGATGAGGAAGCTGATGCTCAGAAAAGTTAATTTGCCCTAGAGTTCCAGCTTATCAGCTGAAAACCATTCTGCTGTTCTTATCAGTCCATCCCATTGCCTCCCGTGGTCTGGGTAGAAATAGCTAATTCAGACTCTCTTGAATGCCTCTTTTAATACTTTAGTAAACAATTGCAAGCATTGGTCACTGTACCAAATACTATTACCCCACTGGGCTGCTTTAAATCCTTCCATGGCTTCCCATTGCCTTCTGGGGTAAAGTTCAAATTTCCTAACATGATTTACATGGGCCATAATGATTTGGCTTCAGTATACCTTTCCAGCCCAGCTACTACCAAGACTGTACACACATTTTAAGCTTTGGTCACATCTGCCTACTAGGAGTTCCCCAAATATGCCATGGTCTAACTTCCTGTTTTGGCTCATTCTCTTCCTCTGATCAATTCTAATACTCCATCCCAACCCCTTTCAAGACTAAGATAGCTAGAAGCATTTCCTTATTCTCCTCAGGCTCAGATGGATGTGTCCACATTTTCTTAACATCTTGTGCACATCCCTAGAACATTCATCATTTAGTTTATTATTGATTTTCTTCTGTGTCTTCTTTTAGGTGATGACTGACTTAAGGACAGGGATTGAGTCCTTTTCATCTAAGAAGTGGTAGTCTCATGTGCCACCTAGGCCCTGAATCTCAACAGAGTTGCAATACCTACTCTCCAGTTCATTGGTCTCACCCAGGACAACTAACAAGGAGGTGATGATGGACAATCACCATACCAGGGAACTGAGAGAGTGTACAACTGCAAGCAAGACAGTCCCATCCATCAATCTTATGGGATCACAATCCCCTCTCAATTAGAAGTGGAGTGGACATCACCATTCCAGAATCCTCAGGATTGGGGAACAAACTATGGACTAAAGCAGACTTACTGGTATTCTACTATAGATCTATTGTGATTCTAGCAATGGAAGAAATTATATCATTGATGTGGAGGCAGTGGCCACTAGAAGTTCTGAGGGCAGGGAGAGGGAAAAATAGGTATAATACAGGGGCATTTTTGGTACTTGGGAACTGTCCTGAATACACTGCAATGACAGATACAGGCCATTATATATCATGCCATATCCTAAAGAATTGTGTGGGAGAGTGTAAATTACAATGTAAATTGTAAACCATGCTAAGCGGCAATGCTCCAAAATGTGCTTATTAATTGCAATGAATATATCACACTAATGAGGGATATTGTTAATGTGGGAAAGTGTGGGAGATGTGGGGAAAGGGGCATGTAGGTATTCCTTATATTTTTTTATGTAACATTTATGTAATCAAAGTATCTTTTAAAACAAAACAAAACAAAAACAATGATAGGTTATTGTGAAGTTGTGTACATTTCAGAGCATAATTCTTATCGCCTCTACCTGATTATAAGCAATGCAAGTATATTTCATAAAACTTTGTTTCTTCTTACAATATTTAGCATAGATTATATTTTCATTAATGTTTATTGAATAGATACACTAAAAATATATATATTAAAAAAAGAAGTGGGAGTCTACAGCATAGTATCTGGTACCTAATAGACACAAAGTGCTGATTTCATGGCTTAATGAAAAACAAGGACTTTAACAACATTTTGAAATAGTTCTATCATCTCCTTGAATAAGGTACAGGCAGAACAATAAGGCTAGTGCAGCTGGAAGAAATGCTTACATTTTGAAGCAATGTCTATTAAGCCCAATTGCAGTATCTGTTAGCTGAGGAAACCAAATTATATCAAGTGTGGTTAAAAACATTCTGGGACTGATGAGAGAACAATCACTAAAGCATGGAGAGAAACAGACAGTTAAAGAAAGATCTGGAAGATTCCTGGAGCACAGAAATCCAGTATTAGAATGAGCAACGTTTCAGGGGATGGAGAATATACACTGAATATTAATTACCATCCTAAAAATATTGAATCAAAGGAAGGCAGCGATTCAATGTGATAGTTCAAATCACCAGCATAATCTCAGATTAAGCACAGTACCAAACTTCCAAAGTCAGTGACTAAAGCAAGTAATGATTAATACTTACATTTTAATGAAAGATCATAACCAATGTGAGGAAAGATTTCAGGATGTGATAATAATAAAAACAGTCCCTACTTCTTGAATGTAAAAGTATCTTTTTCTACAAATTACAGCAGCTCTCTGAGCTGGGTAGCATTATTTGCACACTGCTGAAAATAGAACCAAATCTCAGACAAGTCAAGTTAACTGGCCCAAACACACAGAGCTCAAATGCAATAGAGCCAGAATTTAAACTCAAGTCTGATTTTAAAGCTTGTGCTCTTTACACCTACATAGTCTGCCTTGAGCTAACCTGTAATCAAGTTTTATATTTTGAATATTTTTTTCTTGCTTTGCTCTTAATAAAAATAATTTAATAACTCAAATTATATTTATATTCCTGTGGTGGGAAAGAGGTTGCTAAGATCACCCAAATTCATCTGAAGAGATGATCAGAGGATAACTTTCAAATAGTGATGTGCTGTAAATATATATCTGAATGAGTATATATTTTAGTATACCAATTTGAGCAAACTGGGTTTGGGTAAGTATGTCTTCCGTACCTATCTTTATAGTTCTGTTCTAGGTAAGTGTGTGTTTTCCATTGGAGGATTTAGGATTTTAAAAGCAGGAGCTCTTACAACTAAAAAAATGCCTAATAAGCATGAAAATTACTAAAATTATTAGGTACAGGCATTGTAGGGAAAAAGATGTGGAGGAGAAAAAAAAAGCCAAAGGAAATAGGTCACTGAAAATAAAATCTATCTCTCCAAGTGCTCATCTTTTGTTTCTGAAACTCCTGCCAACTTGTCTGCACGTCCTGGCTTTGGAATTGGAAACACTGCCAACCTCGTGCACCATACATATTCATGCCTGACTTGGCTTTCTCACTTTGCAAGGAGATCTGCTTAGCTTGGCAAATCATGCAAAATAGGTTTCTCCACAGGGCTTTGCCTCTTTACTAGGCCAGAACCCAGACTGATGCTGGAGGCTTTACTCATATTTAGAAATAATTCCCCAAAAGAAAGCCCAAATTGAAGCAGGCTTGTAAGAAGAGGAATGTAAATGTTGGCATGGAAAATCAGTTGCTTGAGTAATAACAATGAGTAGAAACCTATGCATATTTTTAAACATTGGTTATAAAACATATTTGGATCTAGTCATATCGACCAACTTTACTGATGAATGTAACTGCCATTGCTTTGACTTTGAATAAGAATCATAAACATATGGCCTGGCATAACCATGAACTTGGATCTAGAGTATTGGCAATAACTAATTATTAGTTGGGATGAATTATATATAATAGAAGCTCACTTAGCCAGTCTCTATTGTAACCAATTCACTGGATTGCAGGTTTCTCTCTCTAGTAACCCTGCACATTTCTGCTTCTGCTACTTTTTGAGTTATAAGCTTAAAAATGTAGTCAATTATGTTTATTCCCAAGACTGTTTATGCCAGTTGTACTTGTTATTTTAACTGTGTAATTTAATTAATTTTACATAACCTAAATATATGAGTGAGTGCAGTGGTTCTACAAAAACAAATTCAAATGCTTTGGAAGGTCTCACTAAGGGGGGAAGGGTTATTAGGCAAAAATCTATCACTAATTACATAGGAAAAGTTCTAAAACATTGGGGAAAATCATCAGAATCTTGATGATATAATCAGATTGTACTGAGTTCATTAAATTCTCATTGCAGCAAACAGAAACACACAAACTGGAAATCATAAACTATATCTTATAGGCATGGTTTAGACTAAAAAAAAAAAAAAGAGTGGGAACATTATCAGAAAATATTCACAGAAAAGGCCCTGGCTTTCTTTATCCATAAGATTGGCAAAATAGTAAATTAAGCACTTTTGTTATGGATATTTATCACTCTATAATTCTCCACATGAGCTGACTTTTCCCATAACTATAGGATCTTATCACAATCAGATAGAAGAGCATCTACTCCAGAGCTACTCAGAGTGTGGTCCTTGGTTTACAGCAGCCTCAGAGTCACCTGGAAGTTTGCTAGAAATGCAGAACAATCTGTGTTTTAACAAGTCCTTCAGGTAATTCTGAGGCCTACTGAAGTTCAAGAAGTATTGTTTCACTGTATTTCCATATTATTGGAGCATTAAAAATAGATACAACCCTTTTAGATAGCAGCATGATGCAAGGCTCATCAGGAATCATAAAAATTTCCTATTTATTCTGACTCAGCCATCTTCCTTGTAGGAATCTTACCTAAGGAAATAATTCAAAAGAAGAAAAGATGCATAAGAATAGCCATCTATAAAGCGATCCATGATGCTACTTATCTGTCATAGTGAAAAAATGGAAACAACTGAGAAGAGAATGGTAAGGAAATTAAAGGGCAATCAATAGGAATGACAGTAAAGTTTTATAAAATGGTAAAATGTTTACAAAATAAAGTGAAGTAAAACATGCAACATTAACTCTGGTTATAATTATGTAATATAAATATCAACAGAGACTAGAAAATGACTAGTTCCATTGAATGAAGGTGGTAGTACTGGTGATGATTTAGTTCTGATTTTTAAAAATTATTTTAATACTATTATAAATGTTTATATAATGAAAATGTCTTAATTTTATCATTTTAAGGCACTATTTAAAATTTATACTACACTCTCAACACATAATTTAAAGTCCCTTTTAACTATGTAAAACACTGCTGCAATGTCACTAGCCAGCTGCTGCATGTAAAACATCAGATCTACTATCTTCTGTGACAGATGGGCAGTTAGAAAAACCAGTCTTAAATAAGGATGCTATCAATACCTGAATTATCTTCATCTTTGCGGATTTTGAGCTTCACCAGGTCTTCACACTGCTGGAGGATCTGAACTGCATCTTCCATGGAACAGTTATCCAGCCGGATGTTATCTATTGCAAGCAGTTTATCCCCAAGTTCCAGGGTTCCAGTTCTGTTAGTAAATGCACAGTAATACACGACTAATGATGAGTACTTCGGCAGGCCGTTTAAAGAGGCATTAGGGATAATGTAGCATTATGGTAGTCTTTAGAGAGAAAGAAGTTCTTCAACTGCTTTTAAATTGCATTTTATTGACAAACCTCCTTGTTTACCATCTTATTTTGGATGGCTGCTGTGACATTAAATTGCAGAGTGTTAAAACATTTCTCTTTTGCTTTCTTCAATTAAATTGGGACATCCGTACACGCTTCTCTGAGGAAGACTAAGGGTCCTGGGAAGGGAGTAAACAGGCTGGGACCTGCACAGACCTGGAGTCACTGCAACTTCCACCTGCACCTGGAAACTCACTGTGGCTGGGGTAGGGAGGCAGGGTACACAGATGAAATCTGCTGCTCCCTATGGGAAAGTAGCCACTGAGAGTCTAATACTGGACTGGTGCAGGTCTGTTGAAAGTTTTCAAGGTCTACCATGAAATGAGCAAAGAAATGAGGATGCAGCATGTATATGTGTTTTTTGAGTGTATGTATGTATGCACACACATATGTATTTGTAAGAAAGCCTAACAAGTGTCATATTTGGGAGAATCTATGCTTGATGCATTATATCTGTGACAGAGACTTAATCGTTCCCCAAATCCACTCTCTCATCCTTCTTTTAGTAAAAGAACCTCCCAAGTTTTAGCGGGGTCCACGCATGGCCTTACAGCCACAGCATATATTTCTCAGCCTCCCTGGCTGACAGTTGTGGACATGGGACTAGGTTTGGTCAATGGAACCAAGGAGAAGGGATACATGCAACTTCTAGGTGGGTCACGCTCTTAAGATGTTTGCCTGGAACTGTCCCTGCCCACTTCAACTTTCTGCCCCCGGTTAGAAAATTGCAATGACCAAAGCAAGCTGAAGGGACGAGCCCTGGATTGCCTGCCTACCCCTCCCAACTGTTCATGAGAGATTCACTTTTGTTTCATTTGAACCACTGTATTTTTGAGCCTGTCTCATAGCAGGTTAACCTACAATTTAACTCATATAATATCTTTCCTACTTTCTGAATGTTAAAATATTATTTCTTTAATGGAATGGTTGTGATAATAGGTAGGACTTAAAATTGTCCTCACTTGGAAAACATAAAGAAATTAATAATCTTATATCAGCACTCCCAATAATTTGGAAATGGTTTTGACCTGTGAAATTAAAAAAGCTTGGTATTTGGATAGTGTAGGCTAAGAGGTTAGTATCCATTGGCTCCCTTCATTCGTTCACATAGGCTAAGTTTGAGGAAGCTCAAGCCAAATAGAAGACAAAGACATTGTTTAAGGTTCTATGACCTGGCTTGTCCAGGGAAGACACTCCCAGCATCCTAGCAAAGCTCCCTCACAGGCTATCATCTCCATGCGGGGTACCTAGCATCATTGGGACCATTTGTAATTTTTACCCTGGAAAATGAAGGATAGAGAATGACTGGTGAAAGAGAACCGATCATGAGCTCATGATCTTTATCTAGCAATAGAAAAGAAATGAAAGACCCCTAAGAACATCAGCTGATTGTTGTCTCCACTGGGAACAAAAATAAATTGACATGATGGTAGAGATCTAATCAGTCATTGCCATGAGGGATGTTAGAGCTGAACAATTAATAGTAGCTTCTCAGAGCATGATATTGAGAATCCAGTGATTTATCAGCAAGGTCTGTCTTGGGTGTGGAAGGGGTCATTGTTGCTTTAATGAACAGATGCCTTGGAATGGGTCAGCCAATCCATTTTCCTTACCTGTGTGCCACACTGCCTTTCTTGATGTCCGAAATGACAAGGGGATCCCCCGGTTTTCTACTCGATGGTGCTGTAATAATGAAGATAGAATAGTAATCTCTTTAGATCCAATTTCACCCACTACTGTACATTTCCCCATTTTAAAACTGCAGTTAATATAAGAAGTTTGTATTCAAAGCAAAGATAAGCAAATGAATCAGAAAATGTGCACATAATATCTTTTTGATGTAAAAATATAATTGTGTTGAAGTATTTATAAACTTAAAAGGTAAAGAAAAGCCAATTAAAATTTGCAATTAGAGAAAACGTAATGATGTGAGTTACTCAACAGATTAAATTTACTTTAATCAGCGAGTCTCAAGTGAGGAGGTGAAAGTTGGTACACTAGTAGGAAAGTATTAAAATCAATTGGAAGTGACACGCGTGCCTTCTCCCACCTACTCCTCCATTTTTTTCTAGTGAAGAGAGTTGCTACTTAAGGGGGTGTGCCACATCCCTCAAGTGCACTGGGTTGGAAAATGGATGAGAAACACTAATTTAAGGTCCTGTTTTCCAGAAGGAAATCTTTTGCTAGATAACCTGTCAATCTATAAATTCTGTTCACAAATTCAGGCCTAGAAAACAACGAAATATTTTGGGATATGGTTATTTTATTTTAACAGTAATAAATATCTTGTTGCTACTTAACTATATTTTGATACATGCTATATTCCAAACATAGACATGTAATTTTTATTGACTTTACTTATGAAGCTATTATCCTGCACAGTGGTCATTTGGGGTTTTATACATTTTCTTAGAATTATTTCCAATTGATGAGAATGAAAAACAACTAGAAACAATAGTTTACTTATAATTAATTCTGAAAATAAACTATAGTCCACAGATATTAAAAAAATCATCTTGACCTAGAAAGTTTATATTTAATTTAGAAGTTGATACTTAAAATTAACAAAACCAATATTTGTAAAACAGAAATTTGCCTCGAGAGGACATGTTTTGCCAACCCAAAGCCTGGAGTGATTTCCTTTTTAAGACACTAAAAGGCCCCTAAAGTAAGATTTTATTATAAACAGTCTAATCACCCATAATAATCACAGAACCATATCATACTCCATAATTTCTTCTGAATTCCAGGAAAATGTTTATGCACAGGAGCAGATGGTTTAATACTTCAACACAGCATTAAAAGAAAAAGCAAACACACATACCAATACCTTACCCACTGTCTAAATTGGTCCATAGTAAATGTTATTGAGACTTCATTCAATCATTATTCTTTTTTTAAAAATCAATCCAATGTGCTCTTTTTTTTCTTCTTCTTCCTCTCCCCTGCCCTGCTGTTTCTGCTGTCTGTGTCTGTTCACTGTGTGATCTTCTGTATCTATTTCTCTTTTTGTCTTCTCTTCTTGTCTTTCTCCCCTAGGATTCACCAGGATTCAATCGTCTGGATCTCTGATGTGGAGAGAGGTTCCCTGTCAATTGTGCCACCTCAGTTTCTGGTCTCTGCTGTGCTTCACCTTGACTCTCCCCTTTGTTTCTCTTTTGTTATGTCATCATTATGCTGCGTGACTCATTTGTGCAGGCATTGGCTCACCACGCTGGCACTCGGCTTTGGTGCACAGGCACAGGGTCGCCGTGTAGGTATTGGCTTGCCACACGAGTACTTGGCTTACCACGCAGGCACTTGCCTCACTGCACGGGCACTTGGCTCGCCGTGAGGGCATTGGTTCACCATACAGGCACACTTTCTCTTCTTCTTTTTCACCAGGAGGCCCCAGGGATTGAACCCAGGTCCTCCCATACGGTAGGAAGAAGCCCTATCACTTGAGCCACATCCACTTTTCTCAGTCATTATTTTAAACTTCTAGCAAAGTGTGCACAAATTCTATTCTCTACAATTAATTCATAATTTAGGCCTTCATTCAATGATTTGCTATAATTCTAGAGAAACAGAAACACCTAGTCTTTTTATTCATGTAATTTCAAAACCGCAAAATGTTCTGGGCATACAGCACAAAATAAAAACATTGTTATTGCTAGCAAGTACAATTTCCCTAGCATCTGCCAATGTATGTATACAGCATTTGCCAAGCTGCAGTAACCATCATATAACACTCAATGTTTCCTTTGGCTTTTATTTTTTATTTTTTTCTCTTTGGCTTTCAAAAAATCCATGTTCCACTAAATGGTCTTTATGATAGTGAAGGCAAAAATAATGCATCATCTTTGTAACTGAGGAAAATAGCATTGTAACTCCTTCAACAAGTCCACATACCTTTGCAGAGAGGTTTGAAACTTGCTACGGTCCACAGACACATTTGGTGGCCTCTCTTGTGCTTGCTTTCTCCTTTAACCAAGTCCATACTTGACACTTGAAAGGTTCACCCTACTCTTCCTATAAAACTGTCCTCAGGGAGGATGCCTAGTAGAGGGATGAAATTGTACCTGGGAGTCCAGTTCTTTATCAGTTCCTGATACTGTCACAACCCTGCACATGAAATGTGGCAATGCATGGTCTGGGGGCTCTGTCAAGCTTTTCACACCCCAGCACTATGCTTTCATTCTCCATTCCCTGGGCAGAAGTCAGCAACCAAGCCTAAGTTGCTTGGTTTGTCGTGCTTTAAAAATATTGAAGTAGTTGCCAACATTTAAAAATTGGTCAATTTCATAGAGATATCTGGCTTCTCTTTAAAGGTTAGAGAGGCAGAGAAGCGGTTGTGGCTCAATCAGTTGGGCTCCCGTCTACCATATGGGAGGCTCTTGGTTCGCAACCCAGGGCCTCCTTGTGAAGACAGGCTTGCCCGCATGCTGCAGAGAGCTGCTGGCCCGGGAGCCATGGAGTGCCATCAGGCCCACAAGCGCCGCAGAGAGCCAACTCAGCAGGTGACGCAACAAAAACGGAGATAAGCAAAAACACAGAAGAGTGTGCAGCGAACTGACACAGAGAGCAGACAGCAAACAAGCCGCAAGGGTGGGGAGGGGGATAAATAAAAATAAGTACAGACACAGAAAAATGCACAGCAAATGGACACAGAGAGCAGACAGCACACACACACAAAAGCTTCAAGTGAGGGTGGGATAAATAAAAAAAGGAGAGGCAGTATGGTGTGGTGGTGACAAGTCTGGACTTGATAGCCAGATTGCAAGTGTGCAAGTCCAGATCCTGGATCAGGCGCTTATTGGCTATGTGTGTTTGAGCACATAATCCCTAGGTGCTATATTTTTCTCATTTGCAAAATAGTGATGATTAATGATAATAGTGCTCACCTTTTTTTTTTGTTTAAAGATTTTATTTATTTCTCTCCCCTTCCCCCCCGCCCCAGTTGTCTGTTCTCTGTGTCTATTTGCTGTGTGTTCTTCTTTGTCTGCTTCGCTTCTGTTGTTGTCAGCGGCACGGGAATCTGTGTTTCTTTTTGTTGCGTCATCTTGTGTCAGCTCTCCGTGTGTGCGGCACCATTCCTGGGCAGGTTGCACTTTCTTTCATGCTGGGTGGCTCTCCTTATGGGGCGCACCCCTTGCGCGTGGGGCTCCCCCACGCGGGGGACACCCCTGCGTGGCAGGGCACTCCTTGTGCGCATCAGCACTGTGCATGGGCCAGCTCCACACGGGTCAGGGAGGCCCGGGGTTTGAACCACGGACCTCCCATGTGGTAGACGGACGCCCCAACCACTGGGCCAAGTCCGTTTCCTGAGAGTGCTCACCTTATAGAGTTTTTGTTGTGGGGATTACATGAATAAATATATATGTAGTTGTTAGACCTATGTAAGCAGTATGCACTACCTAAGTGTTTATTTTTATTTTCCAACAAAATTGGACTCACTTTCCCACTCTGCTCTTTGGTTGGAGTCTCCAATCTTCCATTTACCACTGTCCTCATTGGTCCAATCTCACTCAGTGACTCCCTTTGAATGAGAATACACTACCACACACTGAAAGTGCTTTGAATTGGATTAGCTTTCTCCAAAGAATCATTCATTTACTTAACAAATGTTTCTTTTTGTTCCTACTATGAGCCAAACACCTTTGCTCTGGACACTGGCCATGAAACCACAGAATTTGATAAAATGGGGATCTCATGAGGTTGTTAGGTATCAAGTAGTTTCTCTCTTCTGCAATGCAATCCCAACTTGCAAGGCCAAACATTCCATATGGGGGATATACCAAATGGGTCAAGAGAAGGGAAACAAAAGGTAATTAAGTTCTGAACAATAAAAAAGAAACAATCATAACTTCTTGAAACTCTCAACTGTCAAATATACAGGACTGAGAGCCTGAGAGAAGAAAAAAATGGTGTAAATTTCATTGTTACATATTTCAAGTATAAAATATTGCCCTTTCCCCACTCATATTTTATGAAATAAGTTTAATTCAAAGTGTCTACTTTCATCTTCAATGTTAATATTTATGCTATTACAAGAGCCACCTGTTTTGAGGCATCTACATTTTCTGAACTCATCATCATCATCATGTCTATCTATAGCTTTTTGGTAGGCCATGAATGATGATGTCACTGGAGATCCCAAATCACAGGTACTCATTTGTATAACACTGTAACAAGTGATGTTTTCTCATATTGACTATAGCACTATGTTCGTAATCTCTAAAAGGAAACTACTTTCAAAATTGCTTTTTTAAAATTTAATTTTTATTTGCTTCAAAATTATACATGCATACAATGCAGAGTCAAATGTTCTACAAGAGCAGTCCCCATTTTCTGCTTCCCCAGATTCAATTACTGTAAAATTTTGCTTTATTTTTGGTATTTGCCTGCATATTCCTAAATAACATGACTATTTTTCAGGTCTAGTCATACTTTATTTACTCTCTATTATAGAAGATAAAGATTTAGTTCTCTCCCACCTCTATATCCTCACCATACATGTATGCATTTTTTGTTCCCTCAAAACTGTTTCATCATAATTTTGGTAAGATCAAAGTGTTACTTTAGTATTTCTATGTAAACAGAATTCACAGACAAGTTTTGTAGCGTATCATGATTGTGATTACCTTATCTACAGAATGTATTTTCTATGTAATGATCTGTTGCCTTGTTTTTTGTTTGTTTTTTTCTTGCTTAATTTTCTTGTGTTCATTCAACTCAGATTCTATTAGAGCTTTCCCACCTCTCTGGATTGATGGCTTCCAAAGCTTGCTGCATAGATCTTGGGTGTTGCCTTCACTATCATCCTAGAAGCTCTCTTCCCTTTTCTTTTGCATCTTTGAAGCCCATGCATCCTGAATCTCAACTCTCCCTTCTGGGTTTACCTTCTCACTTTGGGCAGTACATTTTCTCCAGTAGCTTTCTGAGGAAGACCACATGGGAGGAAAGATTTTTGAGAACTTGCATAGCTGAAAATGCCTTTTGCTACCTTCACACTTGATTGATAGCTTTTCTGGGCAGATAATTCTAGGTTCTGAATCATTTTCCTTTAGAATTCTAAAGGCTTTTCTTCCATTGCTTTCTAGTTTCTAGTGTTGGGGTTGAGAAGCCTGATCTATTCTGATTATTGGAATATTGCTTGTATTTTTTTGATACATTGTATGAGAATTCTCCCCCCATTTAGTAGCCTATAGGATTGCCTCTTTGCCCCCAGTGTTCTGAGATCTCGTGATAACATTCCTCCCTGTGGGTCTATTTTTTCCACTGGTCATGGACTAATCAATTTGGAAACTGTCAATTCTAGGAAATTTTGTGAAATTATTTCCTTGATGCTCTACTCTCCTCTTTCTTTCTGTAACACTTATTATTTGGATTTGTATCATTTGAACTCATCCTATATAATTTTCTTATCTTTACCACTTATTTGATACTCTGCTCTAATTTCTGGAATTTTTCTCCAATTTTATTTTTCAAAATTTTTACTGAGTTTTTCCATTTCCTTAATTTAACAGTTCTTTGTTCCCTCTGGATGTTCTTTCTGTAATAGCCTTCAGTTTTTTTGTTGTTTTCATGGATGCAATATCCTAACTTTCTAATGGCATTAATGATAGTTTTGTTTGTTTTGTTCTACCTGCATGTGCTGTTTGCTCTGTTTTTCTTCTTTGTTTTGGTTATAGTATTGCATATTAGATTTTTTTCCTTAAGTCCCTCTCTTTTCTTGGAGGTCTGCTCATTTTTAAGAGCATGGTCCTAAAAAGCTGTCTAAAAGCTTCGTGCATGGATTAGGACTTGTGGACTGTGGTCTTCCATAGTATACTTCAGACCAGGTTGTTCCTTTGGGTCAGATGGCCCTGATTGCATTTTCCACTTTGAGGTTATGAAGCTTGGCTTCCTGGCTTCTGTGATCTTACTGGGAGAAGAAGGCTGGCAGTTTCAACATTTAGTACGCAAATCTTCACTTAATCTCAGTTTTTAGAGTAGTATGGCTATATATTCAGCTGTGTCCTTCCAGTCTACTGATTATTCATTTCATGCTTTCCAGATAATAAACTCTAGATTTCTCTGTGAGTGAGGTAGGGGTGCTTGGCTGTGAGGGGCTAATTCATTCTTTTTTTTTTTTTAGGAGACATTGTGAACCAAACCTGGGACCTCCCATGTGGGAACTCATTCTTAATCGTCCTGCCAGCTCCAGCACCATTCTTACTTAGAAAAGTACGCAATCCCAATAATTTCTCAGGCTTTTGGGAGTTTAGGATGTAAATTAGATTCTTTCTCAGCTTTCTCTACTGACTTAAAAAAATGTTAAAATATTATTTATTTAGTTAAAAGGCAAGACAGCCTTTTGGGTAAAGATGGTGGATTCTATACACTTACTCAGATTTTCGCCTTTCTGAAATCTACTGAAATGACAATAAATGTCATGTCCCCTGCCCCTGAGATGGCTCCCTCATCTGTTTGTTTGTTGTTTTCGCTCATTGTTTGGATTGTTTTTGCTCGTTGTCTGTTTTTAATTTAGGAGGCACCAGGAACTGAAGCCTGGGACCTCCTATGTGGGAGGTGGGCACTCAACTGTTTGACCCACATCCACTTCCCTAAAAGTATTTTTTTTAAAGGGCATAAGCTCACAGTGACAAAGAAAATGGGAGAGACAACATCAGTGAAATCTTAGACGCTGTAAAGTTCATGGATATTTGGGTATAACTATGTAGTCCAAAGAGAACTGTATCCTAAGCAAGTAAGCAAAGCTGAAAAACAAGCTAGGACACTGCTGAACTCCCGTAAGTATTGGGAATCAGCAATACCAGGTACCTCAGGCTTCCTCTATCAGGCTCAGCTCAACTGCTTTCTTCCTGAGTTCAACTGCATGTTATCAGGCATTTGGCTCAATTCTCCCTGGAGCCTCAGCTCTTTGAGACTCTTGGGGGCTTCTCTCCTTGCAGCTCAGCTGTGGGCAAAACTGGAGGGCCTTTCTCTCATTTGCAGGATCAAATGTGGCAATTCTCTCTACTGACTTTTTAGTTGAATTTACCTTTCTCTGTCTTCTTTGTAACTTCCAAATTTTGTTGCTGTTGTCTATTTTTCTTTCCTCCCCCCTCTCCTTTTGGAAATTTTTGTCTTGGAAAATCTTATACTGTCACTTAAAGTGGAATATTGGGTGGGAGCAGAGCTAAAGTTGCCAGCTTTTGATACCTGAGATTTTAAAATCACTATCAGAAACTTAGAGAACATGGATTCTTTTCCTCTCAGGTACTATTAGAGAAGGTAGAAAAATGACATTCTCTACCTTTTATTTAAATAACTTTTTTTTTTTTAAGATAGGTGAAATCTTCTGAATTTTCAAGCTAATTAAATATAAATCAACATTGTATTCAAAGAACATTCTGTAATATCCAGTTATGCTTGGATCTTGCTTTGCAAGTCAAGGTATTTGACTCAAAGAGCCTCATAAAATTTCCAAACTACATTGGAAAAATACACACATACATATACACGTATTCTTAATCATTTAGCTTTATTTTAATTGCAACCATATATACAACATGTGGCAAATAAAAAAAGGTATTTGACTTGAAACGGTGCTGTGAATAGAGTTTTTATTGCAAAGTTGGCAAAAAACATGACCCATTCTCTTCTAAATATGCTTAAGACTTAGGGAGAAATTGACAGATTTGTTGTGCTTGTCACAAAGGCTGCTTGATGATTTTATGAAAAATAAAGCTAGCCCTTTTTTTTCTCCTGGCAAAGAATTCAGTCACAATGGAAAAGGAAAGCCAACAAATTAACTGCACTCACAAAAGCCTGCCTCTTGCTTTTTTGATATAGGGTCTGGGAAGGTTCATCAGTCAGATGAAGCTGGAAATGAATGGTGCAGTGACAGTAAAGCCAGGGCCAAGTCAGGCAGAATGGGTTTGAATCCCTGCTTTGACTTCTTTAGCTCTATGTCTTTGGGCAGATTACCCAAAATAATTTTGGTACGTTTCTTTTTGCAAAACAGGAATAGATGTCACAGGGTTGTTTTAGGATTAAATGAGAAAATACATATAAATCACTTAGTGCCATGCCTCGTACAAAATAGATATAAATCTCTGTAATAAAACCTCAAAAGGAAACATTGATGTCAAGAGGACTGTACTGACAACTGCACATGACAGAGACAATCAGGATTCTCTGACTTGAAAGACAGATGGGCTGCGACGGCGGGTACACGATACTGGCTTCTGATTGGATGAGGTATACAGCCAATCAGAGTGTGCCCTTCCAGTCTCAAACTGCCGCCGTCTGCTAGGTCATTCTACTTTATTTTCTATAATAAACCATGCCTATTATAGTAATAACATCAATAAAAGTAATGTTGATGCTAATGTGCTATGACTACCTCATTGGGAACTTAAGAAAATGAGTCTAAAACTGCTCACGACATCCGAAATTAGAGGGGCTCATTTCTCAGTCAATTAGGTATGAATAGTGAGCCTTAAGGCCTGTGTGAAAGGCTCGGATGGTTTGTGTCTAGAGATGGAGGCTTCTCTCATAGTACTCAGGGTTTTCACAGGTGAGAAAGAAAGTGGGACCATAAAAAGGTAGTGAAAAAAATCAAGAGACTCTGCAGTGCCTCTGCTTTACCAACATAGCACCTAAGTGTGTTTGAGAAGAGGGTTCCTTGATTTCCTCCAATACCTTGGGGTAAAAGATACTTTGTGTAAGTCCGGCTGGCACTAAATTCTTCCATCTGGAGCTTTGCTTCAAATAATTCATAAGACTGTATATGTAAAGTAAATAACAAAGGTATATGAGAGCAGCGATCATTATAATAACTAACATTTGAATTCACAATGTGATCTTGGCATTTTACATATACTAACTCACTTAATCTTCTCAATGATGCTATGAGAAAAGTAATATGTACCAATTTCATAGATGAGCAAACAGGGTACAGAGCAGTCAAGGAAATTGCCCAAGGTCCACATGAGGACGGGAGTGGGGGGTGTGGGCTCTGAGTTTCTTCCCAAGTCCACACGTACTCACTTCACTCAGAGCCTTTGCACAAACATGCATATTTATCATCTCCCTTAAAGACTCATTGCCTGCAGGACACTATGCTTAGTAGAGCATTGTTTACAGAGAAGACTTACTCATTCATTCAATAAATAACACTTCCTATGTGCCAGGACCTGTGCTAGATCCTGGAAGTTTACCTCATAATCACAAAAATGAATTCTGATCACACTTTTCACCAAATATTACTCTCTCATAGGCAAAATATGAATAATTCCCATGAAGCGATGCACACTTAGTATGGTAAGGATTCACTGCATAAATGAAACTACAGCTCTAGAAGGGCTGACAAGCATTGTTTGACAAGCTTTTGTATCCATCCAGGAACAGAATAACACTTCAGCTTCCATAAATAGAGTTGCCTAATGGCTAATTCCAGCCTAATGGCTGACTAAATTCTTGTGGGCATTTTTGGGCCATTGCCACTATTGGAATTAAAATCAGTTTTTGAAGTAATAATTAGTACATACAAACTACCCTCAGAAAGCATAATTTTAACAAAATCTTTATGCTGGTAAGAAAAATATTTTGTAGTTCTGTGTGTACTTACCATGACTACAGCTCAAACAAATGGAACATATAAATATCTACTTAAAAATGAATATATTAGAGGAGTATTTTTGAAAGGGCTCTCTCCTGAATAACTAAATTAGATTTTTATTTATATTTTTAGGATACATCTATTGTATGAAACAACAACAAAAAAGACCATCTACCTAATTAAAATTTGAGAGTAAAATAACTATGTATAAAGGTGGTAAAAGCTTCTGAGGAGAAGGGGTCTACAACTTTTCCACTAACAGTAAGCACCTCCAAGGACTGGGGTTGCATTCTCTAACCTACCATAGGGTCTAGGGCGTGGTGGACATTTGGGATGGAATTGTTGAATGAGGGCAGAGGATGAAAGAATGGAATGGATAAAATGGCCTCTCTGAACAACTGTCAGGTTATGTACTGTACAACTCCCAGATGAACCACTTTCCCAGCCAGTTCTGATGGAATAAATGAATGGAATGGAATAAATGAGTGAGATCAGTTTGAAAGTTATATCATGGCTGCAGAAGCCACCTTGGGCCTCGCATATTTTTTTGAATAGTAAGTGCTGATGGACTCTTCTGTAATCTCGGTATTCACCGCTATTGACAGAATAATGACATATCATCTTTGTTTCATGATGAACAAACTGAAAGACTAAGTGATCCAATTATGTATTGCCGAGGAAAGGGCTGAAGTCTCTAAAATCCCATTTCATTTTTCTACTCAACACATAAATCCTACTTTCCTCCCAGTAGGTGACATTGGGATTTCTCTCATACACATGGTTTTCTTGTTCTTAATACTTAGAATTATAGTACCATTCCTATTTAGTGTTACACTAGAAATGTGTGGTTTATTGGTTATAAATAAAATTTCATTTCAGTGTTAAATTTATATTGAATTGGACAGCTCTATTTCATACTGCCCAACTGATAATTCTTTTATTTATTTTTGCCTTAGCCACCAACATAAATGCTGTTTGCAAAGCCCTCGTGCAGGGGTTCTTAACAAGGGTCCATGCACTTGAATTGAAATAAAAAAAAAATTCTTGTGGGGACGTGTTGGTGCAGGTGTGCTGTATTTACTAAATAATACACAGTGTAGTGTGGATTTAATAAAGGGTCTGTGGTTTTCACCTGACTGGCAAAGTGGTCCATGGAACAAAAAAGGTTAAAAACCCCTGCTTTAGTGAGGTGTTTTATGTAGGCTCATCTCTCTTTTTTGAAGGACCATTTCTTAGTCACAGACATTGCTTCTATGTCTCCTTTGATCACTATGCATTAATCAAATGCTTCATATTTTTTAGCTGCACTTATGGATGAACTTAGTCTGTGGATATTAAAAGCACAAACAACTCAATTTTTATTCTATAAGATTCCATTGGGGCTGTCATTTTCAAAGTGGTTTTACCAAAACAGATATGCTTAGAGCCTTAGGAAATAAGGGAATTTTATGTGCGTGGCCTCCACTTTTGGTTGGTTACCCAGAACTTTACACCACAGAGGAATTCAGAAGTTAACTAAAGTAAGAGACAATGTTTTCATCTAGGACAACAGATTACAGATGCATAGTGAATGGATATGAAGACAGTCTTAAAAGAAATGTGATTTTTGCTAGTTAAACAGATTATTGTGAAATGCAAATTCAAAATATACTAAAATGTAGAGAAAATACATGCATTTATATGCTCATCTACTCATTCATGGGTGGTGTAAGACACAGATATTTACTGAGCATTTACTTATTTCTTGCCAAGTACTATAATAGGTATAGAAATAGTTTCTCTTATTTAATTCTTAAAATAGCCATATATCTTTTAGATATCTTATTTTCATTTTATAGATGAAGAAACATAATTGAAGAAAGTTTAAGTAAGCTAGTAATTGTTAGAGATGTAACTAGCTCACATTTTTGTATTATTACACAGAAACTTGGCAACGATCCTTAAATAATTTGCCACACCTCTACACCATTAAACAATATAATTTTCTAATGTCTTGAAAATTCTACAATTTAAAAGAAATCACTATTACTTACAACTTATGGTTATTCCAAGTTCCACATTGTGCTTCTTCGGTAGCTTTACATGAAATGTACCACTACTTGGGATGACAGACTCTGTAATTTAAACACAAAAAAATGGGTTTAAAAACATGAGGAAGAATGGAACACCAATCATTGAAATCCATCAGTATTATCTGGGTCATTAGCATTCATAGTTAAAGTGTAGGAACTGAAGTAAAGTGAATTTCTGTGAAATCCTGGTAAGCCAAATGCCTGGTGATGAATATATGTCCATATATAGACAACTATGTATATAATTCACTGCAATAGTCAAGTTCAGTATTTCTTAAGTGCGATTTAGGCACAATCTGCATAAAAAAAAAAAAAAAAAAAGCAGATTCCTGAACTCTCCCAGACCTATGGAATCAAAATCTCTGAAGATGGAACCAGGAAATCTGCATTTTGAACATGTTCTACTGGTGATTCTTCAGTATAGTAAAGTATAAGAACCATAGGTCTGATTATATTCTTTCTTCTATCAATTTCCCAGAATGCCCCCTCCCTCCCCTTTTCTTTCTGTATGTTGTTTGAAGGTAGGTGGGGAATAGATTTCAGGAGAGATGTCAGCTTGGTATACGGTTGGTGTTGGTTTCAGGGTCTGTATGTAAACAGGGGAGGAGATGTGTCTTAATTTATAATATAAATAGTGAAAAGCATACTTAGAGATAGAAGCTGGGGTAACAGTCAAAGTATTAACCAGAATGGCACCACACAGACCAGATGGTGACTACAGAGAGACGGAAGATGGGGGGCGCAAAAGGTCCCAGCTGGGCCAAGAAGGATTTTACCTTCTGGATCTCGGGGAGCTCTAGGTCCCAGTGCCCCTGGCCCAGGGGGGCAGGGACACTGGAGCAGGGTGGAGGTGGGCTCAGCTATAGGCCAACCAGCAGGGAAGTATGTTAATACTGTAGCATCAGGGAGGGATCCAGGGTGCACTGCCTGAATTTCAATCCTGGAGAGAACTAAGTGAATTGTACCAGAGCCTGAGTAGAATTTGAGAAAGGAAGGGATTGCTACATATTCTCAAATATACTCTTTTTAAAATTCCTTTAACAGTTTGGGAGATCTTCAATTAGAGTAGGATAAAATGGAAAGAGCCTCTGACAAGATGATACCTATTCATACAAAGTTGCTAACAACTATAAAGGGGTGGGAAGGGGAGTCAAAAAGTAAACAAAACATTAGCAGAAGGGGGTGATTGTGGGATGTCCAAGCTAAACAACATTTACTGCTTGGTTTTGCTCAGGGCTGGCTCTCCATCTTGCAAACTACAGTGGCTGTGGAGTGTGGAGAGCTATTAGGTCCTCAGGCCCCTAGTCCAATTTGATATCCACAATTTTAACAAATCTCCAGTCCCTGAAAAGCTAAGGTTAAAGTCATGGAAATGAAGAGAATAGGAGTACTCCCTCCCTTGCAACGCCTCGACTTACTCTTCTGGCCGTTTGTCCTTTCCCATGAGAAATTTAGGCAGTAAAACATTTACAAGTTCAGCATCTGATGTTCCTTCAGAAGGTTTGGTGGAGTGTTAAACTGGAGAACGCAATACAAATTTGATTTCCCTCGGCCCTCTAGGCTTCTAGAAAGGCTCCTATAACAGAGGATCCCTCAACTGCCCCTCTTAGTCTCCGCCACTGGGTAAAGGCAAGTCTTTCCTCTCTGGCTTCCCAGAGGAATGTAGAGATGTGCTACTTTCTCCCACTGCCTGTCATTCTTCTTAACTCTCCTTTCCCATCAGATGTGTCTGAACGGGCGCCACGGATTGAGTTAATTGCCTTAATTTCACAGTTGGCCTTAACTACCATGCCGATTTGCCAGAAAGTGAACCCAGATATATTTGTTTATTCATTAAGAATCTGTACACTTCTCATTTCCCAACAGGACTCGAGGTGGGTAAAATTATTTATTTCCATGATTGATTTTAGAAAGAATGGCTAACTTATGGGAAGTAGATGTGGCTCAAGCAGTTAAGCACCTACTTCCCACATGGGAGGTCCCAGGTTTGATCCCCAGTGCCTCCTAAAAATAAAAAAACAACAAGCAAACAAAAAACCCAACTCAGGGGAAACGATGAGGCTCAGTGGTTGAGCACCAGCTTCCTACATATGAGGTCCTGCGTGAAAGCCCAGGCCCTGGTACCTCAAAAAAACAAACAAAAAAATTGGCTAACTTTGATGCATCGTGGCAGAAAAAGAGAAGGGAGGTAAGAACCTCTCTCCCCCAAAACAAAAACAAAAACAAAAACAAAACAAAAACAAAATCAGGTGTACTTCATTACTTTAGGTGTTATAACAATTATAAATATTTACTTTCAAAATATTTCTTAAATCCATACCTTCTCTCCTCCTCTTTCCTGATTCTTCCCCATTCCCCAGCCCAGCAGTGGAGACTGACTGCCACCTTCCACCACCCCCATGTGACAGTTAAGGAATATGGACTCGGCATGTCGACTCAGGGCGGAGAGGGCATTTGGAAATGGCCACGTTTTGCCCATATGCACTAATAGCTACTCTGCACAGGAGAGGAAGAAGGAAACAAGGGTCCATGGGGAGGCCTTGAAGCCCTGGAGAGAGAGCTGTGCTGGTCCTGTACAGCTGTCTTTACAGCCCCGTACCTCAGGGGTTACGCAGTGCCTTGTGTCTCCAATAAACGCCTCTTTTTGCCTAACAGAGTACATTTCTTTTGCTAGCAATTGAAAGATTCCTGGCATCACATTGATTAGTAGAGGAAATGGGATGAGAGTTAAAGAGCAAGTCCTATAAAGGTGCAATGGACACAACCAATCCAGTGTCCACATAGAAGAGGTGGCATTGGATTGGGAAAAGTGGACATAATGGACAAAGGGTATGGGGAAAGGCAGGAAGAGATGAGAGGTGGAGGCGTCTTAGGGACATGGAGCTGCCCTGGATGGTGCTTCAGAGGTAATCACCGGACATTGTAAATCCTCACAGGGCCTACATGATGGAATAGAGGAGAGTATGGGCCATGATGTGAACCAATGTATATGAGGTGCAGAGGTGCCCAAAGATGTACTTACCAAATCCAATGGATGTGTCATGATGATGGGAACGAGTGTTGTTGGGGGGGGGGGGAGGGGGGGGGGTGGGGTTGAATGGGACCTCACATATATATTTTTAATGTAATATTATTACAAATTCAATAAAAAATAAAAAAATTAAAAAAAAAAAAAAAAAAAAGAGCAAGTCCTTACACAAGGGTATACGAGTGTAATAGGAATAAATGATTTGATTACTTGGAAAAAGCACGCAAGCGGTCCATAAGTACATGGAAGAAGCTTTAGAAGAATAAGAGCTTTGCTATCTATGGAACTCATTTCGGGTGTTTTTGACAGCCCTAGGGTATTCTGTTTTAAGAAAAAGTTTTCTGTGAATGGGGAAGGTGCATATTGTATGTATGTAGGAAGGTAGGTAGGCAGGCAGGTAGGTGTGTACGTACATAAAACCTTGTCCACGCTTATACGTGAGGTCTTTGAATCACTAGGGCTGGGAAGCACTGACCTAGAATAGTTACTATAGCAGCATCTTGCTTTCATAAATTTTTAATGCAGGGAAACTTGACCAAAATTAACACGTTAGTAACACTTGAAGAGATTATCACTTCCTGGGAAAGAGTAATGGATGACTTCTGACTACATAAGATTTGAAATATTTGTAACGATGAACAAATATCAACAAATGAATCTCCTTGATCAAGCTGTGGCTTCGTTTTAATCTTTAAATGCCAACATGATTGATTTTACATTTGGCAGGTCTTTCATAAAATTATTTGGTTTCATTGCAAAGGCACATTTAACTTGGAGTTTCTTAACGAAATGCGAGTAAAGAGGAGAATAGTTGGGAAAACAGTAGACATAGAGGAAATAAATGGAATCTGAGAACAAAGGATGTTTATTTTGTTAGAATCCATGTGCTTATTTTGTGCTTCCCTGCTTTTTCTTCATCTTTGTTAATACTATAATTAAAAACACATTTGGGTAAGTGAAAGCTTCCTCCTTCCTTCCAATTGGTCTGCTTTTCTGCCTGAATTATTCATTGTTGGCAGAATAAGAGACAACCAAATCATAATCCATCACCCTGGACACACACTCGAGAGATCTAAAAAATTAAGGACTTTTCAGGGGGTGACTGTAAATATTTAATGTTTGCTCACTCAGAAAAGCCCATTGCAGTTTCTAGTGCTAATGGCTAATACCCATTTGATAGGATTTGCACTGGGACTTCTTTCTAGAACAAAGCTGTGTTTTTTTTTTCCCAACAAAATAACTTCAGAATCAAAGCAGAAACTTCAAATATTCATGATATCAATTGTAGACTGGCATGTAAAAGACAGTGTTGAACAAGGGAGAATGTAAATTATACAAATGCTATAAAATTTAAGTTTTATTAATGTTTTGTAAAAATATTTGATACAAGCCTTTTTAATTTTGTTTTTCACCAAGCAAAGACAGTTTTAAAAATAAACTTTGATAGGAAAGCGGATGTGGCTCAAGTGATAGAGCTTCCGCCTACCATATGGGAGGACCTGGGTTCGATCTCTGAGCCTCCTGGTGAAAAAGAAGAAGAGAAATGCCCACGCAGCAAATCAGTGCCCATGCAAGTGCCTGCATGGTAACCCAGTGCCCACATGAGTGCCTGAACAGCGAGCCAGTGCCCATGCAAGTGAGCACTGAGCGCCTGTGTGGTGAGCCAGTGCCTGGGCAAATGGCCATGTGGTGAGTATGAGTGCCTGCACAAGTGAGTCATGCAGCAAGATGATGATACAACAAAAGAGAGACAAGGGGAGAGTCAAGGTGAAGCACAGCAAAAACCAAGAACTGAGGTTGTGCAACTGACAGTGACCCTCTCTCCACATCAGGAGTCTTCGGGATTGAATCCCGGTGAATCCTAGAGGAGAGAAAATGAGAAGAGAAGACAACACAGACAACAAAAAGAAAAAACAGCAGGGCAGGAGGAGGGGAAGGGGAAAAATAAATAAATAAAATTTAAAAATAAATAAACTTTGATATATTAGAGAGAGAGGATTATGAGTACCTTAAACTTTCAAAAAAAATTATATTAATGTTACCATGACTTTGTTTGTATAGTAACACCTATTTAAAGAGATTTCAAACTTGAAGCTGAACTTTGTAATTTAAAGTATTTACCAAATAAAGATAGTTTATTTCTGAGACCCTATGGTTTGGGAGTTAATATCTAGATATATTTCCAAGAAGGAGTCTTGGAAATGGATGGCTGGTATTCAGACAATTAGGAATAAGTTAACAAGGACAGAGCAGTCTTGAAACAGCTTAAATCCAAAGATTCCCTACCCATGTCTCTAGTTCTTGAGTGACTAAAAAAGATGTTTCTGATTCCAATAGATTCCAGTAGACTGGCAACGGAATGCTTTATTGGAATTCTGATGCTGTGTCTGGGATCAATTAGTCACGTCTGCTATGAGCAAGGGAGTTGGGAATTACAGAATGGGGATATATATATTTTTTTCTGGCTCCATTCTAGACAATTTCAATATATTTAAAATGCATTGGTGATTTCTAGAACAGTCCAGGATAATCCTGAAATGAAAATGAGGGTGGGGGAGGGGGTGTGTGAGTTTACACTCCCTTCAGCCTGGCCCTTACCAAGTACGCTGTGTTCTGAACAAGATGGTTTTAATAGACATAGTTCCTATTTTTCTAGAAGCTGAAACCTAAGATATGAAAGCAACAAATAATAAAATACACATATACATTAAGTATATAACGAAAACAATGAATACTGAGGATACACATAAAATAAAAATGCACTTATAGCACAAACAAATATTTAGATACTGCTTATGGAGAAGGCCAAACTGTGGTGGTCATTTGAATGATGAAAAATACATGGAACTGGGTTTCAGAAAAGGGTTTGGCAGGAAAAGTATGGTAAATGGATGAAAGGGTTAGAGCCCACAGTGAACTCCTCTTTTTAGAATTTCCACTGCATTTAGTTATATACTTGGGTGCTTTTGTTTTACACTCCTCTTTTTAGAATTTCCACTGCATTTAGTTATATACTTGGGTGCTTTGTTTTACTCTAATTCAGTGCTCAATAAGGGGCATATTTTGCTGCCAGGAGCATTTGGTAATGTTTGGAGATACTTTTGATCATCACGACAGGGTGGATGTGGGGGTGCTCCTGGCATTTAATGGGCAGAGTTCAGGATTGCTCTCCTCCACCCCTACCCCAATAGAACAAAGAAGGTCAGTAGTTGAGAACCATCCCCCATGGCCAATAGTCTCGTGCTAGTAAATCAAACACCTCTTTGGAGTGAAGAGGCAGTGTTCTGTGATATGGAGAAGACAGGAAACAGTCAGCAAATCTGGACTCTGCCATTCACTTTGCTCTCTGACCTTGAGTTTCCCAACCCAAGCCTGTTTCCCCTTTCCTAAACAATTAACGGTAATGGATTCTAAGATTCCTTAGAATCCAATGTCCACCCCTAATGCTCTGTGATTGTAGAAATTACCTTTTGGGGTTCTGCACAGGCTTCTTTGAATATCATTCCCTCGTGGCCACCTGATTTGTCCTTACAGGAACCTTCCACCTGATTCCTGCTTGGCCAGAGCTGACTAGAAGGGGAGGATGCCAAACCTAGCTGGGCCAATGAGATTATTTTCACTGGGAATTAGCGATTAGAACTGGTTGGTTCTGGCTGAGCACTTAAAAAAGGAAAGGATATAAAGTCAGGGAGAGGAAATTACATACAATAAAAAGAGAAAATCTGTCTACAGAGAGACAAATGGAGCAGATGTGTGGAAACATGCAGCATTGGGAGACCAGGAGCTCCTGGGAAACGAGAATGTCAGTTCTTGATGCAAACCAAACATCCTTATTCTAATCCCTTAGGAGATCTGTGGCACTTGATTCATTTCATTCACCAACAATTGACTGAGGGCCTTCTACACTCCAAGCACTATTGGGCACTTGGCATATATTTGTGACCAAAAGGCACAAAGTCCCTGCCATCATAGATTTTCTACAGGAGAACTGAGACAACAAGCATATAAATACATAACCTCTGGGCAGGAGAAGGACTATAAAGAAACATACACCTAGACAAGAGGGTAGAAAGTGATCGATGGCCAGGGAGGACTTCTCTGAGCAGGTGACATCTGAGCAAAGGCCTGACTGAATTGAGCAAGCAAATTCCAGACGGGGTCCATAAAGAACCTTCCATGCAGAGAAACAGGGTTTGCAAGGTTCTTAGAAGGGAATGTACATGGCATGTCAGGTGTATCCAGCTCACCCTCTTCTTCATACCCAGTCCTGCCATCATTCTGAAGGTTTTCACTGTGGGATGGTCCTTCCATCACACTGCATTCCCAATTCGAGACCTCTGCTGGCTGAATGATCTGTCCCTCCACTCACCTTTACTTCATCAACTCACTACAGTCATCACACTCTCAGCATAGACCTTCTCTGAGATCCTAAACTCTATCATGCCACTTTGATCCCAATCTCCTCGCATTTTGCTCTCTCATTTCCTTTCTCTGTATATATTCATTTCCTTCCTGTGACCTCTGGTTCCTCAAGTCCTCTCTTTCCTCCCAGTCTATCAGGCTATTCCTTCATTGATTTCCATCCCTTCCCAGCTTAGACTTTTTCAAACAACAGGCAGTATAGTGTAGGAATTAGATGTAGCCTTTGGAGTGAGACTGCCAGGGTTAAAATTGCAGCTTTATCATTAACTATGTGTGCCTCAATTTTCTCATCTATAACATGGATATAATATTAACCTATCCCATTGCTGTTATAAGGACTGAGATAATGCAATGCTTAGAAAATACATGGCACAGAGTAAGCATGTGATAAATAGTATCAAGTTATTTATTTTGATATTAACATAATTATTCCTCTGCTTTCCCAATAGCACTTTGAACCTCCTTGACTCCTCTCCTATTGGACCTTGCCTGGATATCCCAATTTTTGGTTTAATCTGCTCATCTGTTTTCTTTACTTTTATTCTTGGACAGTTAAGGACTCCTGAAAAAAACAAAACAAACAAAAAAACTTCACCGTGCAGGGTTACACTGTTACAAATTTAGAGCTTCTTTTTGTTTGGTTACTGTGGCAATGTGATGTATTGATGGATTCCAAAAAGAAATCTTGGATTATGTTTGTAAACTGGTCTGTACATGGATGTGATTAAATTATGATTAAGGCTTTGATTGGGCCACATCAGTAGGGTGTTGGTGGGTAGGGACTCAAAGATAAAAGACATGGCAAAGAACAGAGCTGGAGTTTGGAAGTTGGAGTTTTGATGTTGGAGTTTTGATGCTGGAGTCTTGAGCTGGAGCCCTGGGAAGTAAGCATACAGAGGAGCTTGGTGGTGAGGAAAAAGAAGCAAGCCCTGGGAAGAAAGGAACCCTGAGCCTGGAGAGAAGCAAGCCCTGGGAAGAGAGGAACCCTGAGCCCAGAGAGAAGCAAGACCTGGGAAGAGAGGAACCCTGAGCCCAGAGAGAAGCAAGCCCTGGGAAGAGAGGAACCCTGAGCCCAGAGAGAAGCAAGCCCTGGGAAGAGAGGAACCCAGGAAGCCTGAACCCTGGCAGATGTCGGAAGCTACCTTGCTCCAACACATGGCAAAAAACTTTGGTGAGGGAAGTAACTTATGCCTTATAGGCTGGTAACTGTAAGCTTCTACCCCAAATAAATACCCTTTATAAAAGCCAACAGAAGGAAGGAGACGTGGCTCACCTGATAGAGCATCTGCCTACCATATGGAGGGTCCAGGGTTTGAAACCCAAGGCCTCCTGACCCGTGTGGTAAGCTGGCCCACACACAGTGCTTCTGCGTGCAAGGAGTGCTGTGCCACGCAGGGGTGTCCCCCGCGTAGGGGAGCCCCACGCACAAGGAGTGCATCCCACAAGGAGAGCCGCCCAGGTGAAAAAAGCACAGCCCCCCCAGGAGTGGCACTACATACATGGAGAGCTGACACAGCAAGATGATGTAACAAAAAGAGACACAGTTTCCTGGTGCTGCCTGACAATACAAGCAGACACAGAAGAACACACAGCAAATGGACACAGACAGCAGACAATGGAGAGGAAGGGGAGAGAAATAAATAAATATAAATCTTTAAAAAAAAAAAGCCAACAGACTTGTGGCATTTTGCATCAGCGCCCCTTTGTCTGACTAACACAGCCGCTCAGCTTGAAAACCCCTTGGCCTGCTTCTGGTCGGTGTCCTTATTCATGTCCTCCACTAGCTTCACCACTCTTTCAACTCCCCGAAGCTCCTGACCCGAGTCTTCACCCTTGTTTGACAGTTCCTGCACAAACTTCCTAAACACAGTTAAAAACGTGTTTATATTCTCATCTCCTATGATTCAAATGTATAGGAAGAGGTCTTCCACCTTCTAATGCAGACTAATTATCTACCTCTCATTCCTGTGAGGATCTCAATTCATCAGTTATCTCTTTTATCCTTTGACTGTAGGCCTCAAACAGACTCAATTCTCTCTACGCTTAATAATACAATATAACAAAACAAAATAAAACCCCTCTTAACTCTGAATCCCCTTTATCTGTGTAACATCTCCTTTCATCTAAAGCTAAATTTCCCAATAGAAAAACAATAAGCTATACTTGTTGTCTGAACTTCTCCACCCTTCATTCACTTATCTGCTCATTGGAATCTGACTTTTGCTCCCCCTGCCAAAAAAAAGAAAATCAACTACTCAGGCAAGGTAAGGTAACCAATGTCTTCCTTCCAAATTGCCAAACCTGATGGACATTTCCTGTCTTATGCTACTTGAATTCTCTGCACCTTTACACTACTGCTCATGACTTTTGTCTTGAAACACTTTCCTTGGCTTCCAAGATGTCACCTTCTCTTGGTTCTCCTACTTGTCATGGAGCATCTCTTCATTACCTTTGCCAGCATCTTTTCCCTTTAAATCTCAGTATTTGTCAGGCAGAGTTCTCCCTCAGTCCTCTTCTTACCCCGAATTCTTCCCCTAGTGGTTTCCTTCATTCCAGGGACTTCAAGAATCACCAACATGTGGTAACTCTTCGGTCCTTCTCTAGCCCAGACCCCTAGTGCTGGGCTCCAGGATGTATTGCCTCAAGTCCCCTGGACATTCCTTCTGCATTCCACTGGCAACAGAAATTCAGAAGTCAATTTCTTATCACCGTTGGTTTTTTTTTAAAGATTTATTTTTATTTATCCCTCCCCAACCCCATTGTCTGCTCTCTGTGTCTATTTTGTTGGATATTCTTCTGTGTCTGTTTGTATTCTCATTAGGTGGCTCCGAGAACTGATTATGGGAGAACTTCTGGAGTGGGAGAGAGGTGATTACTCTGTTGCACTACCTCTGCTCCCTGTTCTGCTACGTCATCTTATTTTCTCTCCTCTGTGTCTCTTGCTGTGTCATCTTGCTGTGCCAGCTCTCCGTGTCAGCCAGCACTCCTGTGTGGGGTGGCCTTCTTGTGCAGGATGGCATTCCCATGCTGGGTGGCACACTGTGCAGGGTGACATTCCCTGCATGGGCCACCACACAGCGTGGGCCAGCTTGCTTCACCAGGAGGTCCTGGGCATTGAACCATGGACCTCCTATATGGTAGACAGGAGCCCAATCAGTTGAGCCACATCTGTTTCTCTTTCTTTCTTTTTTTTAAAGGTTCATTTTTATTACCAGTTCTTTCTTGTCGCTAATTGGTAGCACTCAGTAACTGGTGCTTGGTAATTGTCTTTTGAATTAAGGAATGGATGTGCTCCTCTTTTTTTCCCTGGCATTTGCAGCAAAGTTGCCTATTCATGCCTAAAATAGAACTCTTTTGTCAGTCCCCAATTCCCAGTCCTCCAGTATTCTCAGTTAAAGACATCACTATCTATCCAACTGCTCATCTTCGGGCCCTCAGGGGTCACCCGTGCTTCCTTTTCCCTCACTCTCTGCATCTAATCCATACACAAGTTCTGGAAGCCCTGCTGCAAACTATGACCTGCAATTTCAATATTTGCCATCACCTCTAGCATTGCCATCTAGGCTACCCATCATCCCTCACTTGTCCAGCTGCCATAACTTTGTTTTTTCTGTGTCTGCTCTTATGTCTTTACTCTTTGAAAGGATCTTTTAAAAACATTCATCAGATTATCGCACTCCTCTGCATAAAATGCTCCATGTCATCATTACACTTCAGGTATAATCTAAATTCTTTACAAGGCATTGCACAACATGGCCCTGTCCAAACCTTCCAAACCCATCTCCGAATACAAACCCCACTCCCGCCACCGCAAGCACCCTAATATACTCTCCAGGCACAGCCCTTTTTGCTGTTCCTCCAATACACTGAGCATATTATTCTGGCTCCCGTCCTTCACATTGGCTGCTGCCTCGGTCTGGAGTGCTCTCCCCCCAGAGCCTTGCATGGCTGGCTCCTTCTCAACCTTCAAATCTCAGCTCAAATGTCTCTTCCTAAGAGAGGCATCCAACAAAAATAGCTCCCCCACAGCCATTTTCGAGCCCCTTATCTTCCTCATTTTCCTTAATGCTCTTATCACTGTCTGATATTTCTTAATTGTTACCTTTCTGTGCTGCTCCATATAAGTTGCATTAGGACAAGGATTTTTTTTTTCTTCCCCTTTTACCTTTGCATATGGTAAAGTCTCAGTAAATATTTGTTGAGATAATGAGCTCCTTATGTCCAAAGGCACATCTACTGACTTGTAAGGGCTGTGGGATAGTATTTCACTGTGTGAAGACAGCTTTCTTAAATAGGAACTATCACCAACCTCTAAAACCTGCCCACCTGTTAGCTACAGAATAAATATTTACCTACTTGGCTTGTATCAACCCACCTAATGAATTCTCACTGCTCCCTGCAGAACTTTCATGTGTTCTTTGCAGAGTAATGACACTGTGGGAAGGGACAAGGAGGATTTGCTGTCTCTGTGACTGAAGAATAAGGTTTCCTTAGCATACAGGGGACAGTCAAGAAGAATATGGTCACATGATTTGTTTTTATCACTTCTATAGTGGCTATTACTTATTCAATTTGTCACATTTATTTTCACTTGTTCTTGTGGTGACATTTTAATGAATAATACAAAAACAATGCTCAGTTCAAAACGACACTCCAAACCTCCTTAACAAAAACATGTTCTACATGTAAAAAAAAATAGTTCCCTCTGCCAGATAATAAATACAATTCACATGCAGTCCTCCCTAACTCTGCCTCTGCCTTGAGATTATATGATCATACCTGCAACATCAAACTCAATTTCCAGTGTGACCTTGCTAGTGATGGAAGAATCTCGGAGAAGCTGATTGGCTTCCTCAAAGGTGCTGTCTTCAGTTGGAATTCCGTTAATTGCCATCACTCTGTCTCCAATTTGTAGCACCCCACATCTAAATTTAGAACCACATGTTAGAGGTTGTAGATAGATTTTAAGTTATCAAGTTGAGGTTATCAAATCTACATTAGTTGATCCTGGCAAAATAGCAGAACCATTTGGTCTTGTTTATTCAATGATATGGGCATCATATTAGGCCAACTGCAATCAGTATCTTGTACTCTTGCATTTCATGTAAGCAAGGGAATCCTTAATTATCCAAGAGAAGCAATTAATAATTCAGCACCATGGTTTTTGTTATCATCTGGCCTGAACCAACGTATAGTAATGATGAATGTGTATTCCCCATGGCATAGAAATTATTAAAATTTGAACTTCAGAGATTTTTTAAAATGGATTTTCTCCTTCTTAATTAATAAAGCCTCTAGTCCCCTGATGGACAAAATTTGCTAGATAAAGGCATCCGTGCTTGCTGTTCTTCTCAGACCTGGTCAAGAACATAAAAATTTTTTTGTCAGAACAGAGTTCATTACTGCCTGCATTTCCTGCATTGAGCACTGTTTTATACTTTATTAGCCATTCACGGATAGCCAGCACCAGAAATGTGAGCAGGAAAAGATGCTGTGAAAGAAAGTGTCTCACCTCTCTGCTGGACTGTCAGCTTCAATATAGGAAATCAGAGGTGGAGAAGAAAGAGTCTCCGTGGCAAACACACTTCCCTGGAGCTGTATCCCAAACCCTGTGACAGGATCTGCTGTCAGCACAACCTCTGTGGTTTCTGTGTGCACGACCTGCCCAGCCAAGCCGACCGTGCTAGAGGCTAAGGACACTAGGGGAACAAACACACAAAAGAATGGCTTTAGGGTGGAATAGCATGAGGAATATCAGCACACTCCCGAAACATATCGTGTCTCTGAAAAAAAAGGTCATTGGCAAAAAGTTCAGGTAGAGGAACAAGAGAAGTCATCTCCCAATATTTGTCACATTCCAGCCACAACACTAGTGTAACTCCCTCCCCGCTCCCCCAACCCAGGGTGAGTCTCGGGGCTGTGGGAAGAGGAGGGCCTTGGTTAGGGTTCCTCGGTTTCAGGCCTGGCCTTGTATCCTAACTAGTAAAAAGGAATAGGGCTCTTTGGGCTAATGTCTTTTCCACTTTAGCTTTTTGCACCTAAGCCTTATTGACTTTTTAAAAACAAGCAATCTGTTCTTCATCTTTGAAGACTCCATTAGTCTAAGTCTGGCCCCTCCAGCAGAGAGCTGATTCTGGGCCCTGAACGTTTGGCTGGCATGATGGAGTTGTTTAAACTCTGTGTTTTGCTTACTCTGAAATTTGGTCTCGAGTCCTTATTCTTTCCCACCGGCTCACCGGCCTACCTTGGAGCCTCTGTTTCCTTCATCCCTCCGATAATCATCTAAGACCCAGGCACACATCTCTCTCTGGTTTGCATTCCCAGCCCAGGCCAGGGAGGGGCTGCTTCACTCCTGGATACCGTCGGCCCCGCCTACTGACTCCCTGTAGTCTTTGCTCTCCGTGAGCAACTCCGGCTGCAGCATCTAGGCTGGACCCTCACTTCCTCCCAGTGGGTCTTCTGGCCCTTACTTTAATTGAAATCCTCTTCAGCAGAAGCCATTTTCCTTTACTTCCCCCTATGCGAGGCAAGGGCAAGGAGCAAGAAGAGTATAAATAAAATAATCCTTGCTTCCCACATGTGGTGCTTTTACCTCAGGTGTCTCCTTTTTAAAATCCATATCTGTACTTATTCCCCCTACATCTCATCCTCAAACTCATAGTCTTCTGAATGGCAAAAATCCCTCAGTTTACTCACTGACTTCTCGATACGACTCTTAGCCTACCTCCTCTAACCTGCTGCCTTTCCTTGGGCTTAGCATCCTGAGGCCATGGCGATAGCGTCCTAACATGCTGGCTTTCTGTTCTTCAGCTCTCCCGATGCCGGGTACCAGCAATTCTGCTCCACTCCAGCTCCCTGCTAGAGTGTTGTATGCCTTCTTCCTCAGAACAGTGGGTCTCCAAGCTCTTAATATCTGAATTCTCGTCTGATCACGTACATCTGATTAGCCACCTTTCCAAGTTCACGTTGCTCTCTTTACGACTTCTAGTCCCATTCTCTCTCATTTCCTGGTCTAATGGTTTTCAAGTAATATTTTTAGCAATAGCTGTTTCCCCTTTTAATGAAAATTTCCCCTTCAAGAGCTACTGCATTTGAAGGAGGAATTGGAAACCCCTGAGTCTGCACCCCCACCAAGTGAGAATCTGGAAAACACAATTTGTAAACCATTTTCACCCACTGCCTTCCACTGACTTCATTTCCCTCCACATTCCGCCTGGACCCCAAGGTGACCATTTCAAGTACGCAAGTGCTAGTATCAGAGACTTCACAACTCATGTGATTTTTTTTCCTTTGGGTACTCTAATACTCTATATTCTGGTACTGCACAGTCAACTTTCTCCACCGCTGTTGCCAAAGGATGCTAGAGAAAGGCTCTACAAATTTACATTATTCTCTGTTGGGCCCTGCACTCTTTTGTTTTGTAACTTTTTGATACCTTATCCAATTTCTCAGAGCATCCATCTTAAATGTTTCTACCTTTATAAGGGTCACCCTTTACTCTTTACCTCATTCCCTACGAGACTAAAAATATCCAACTGTCTCTTCTCAGCCTCAGTGTCTCTATATCACATCTGTTCTCTCCTCCTTCTTTCTTGATTCTGGAGTGTATCTTTCTTTCCATTTCAAGGTTAATTCCTCCTTTTAGTGTTCTTGATACTATTTCTTGCCATGCCCTCTGATTTTGTGCCATACAAACTTCCTCTCTTGCTGCTTTTCCAATTTTCCTATTCATTCCTCTAGCTTTCTCACCTATGTCTAGAGATGTGTACTGATTCCCTAACTGCTTAAAACTTGGCTTTCCCTTCACTCTCTGCTGAAATTGCTCTGATGGTTGCTGATGACTTCCGGGTGCTGCCAGTTAGGCCTCATCTGCTCTAACCAATTGGCTCCAGTGACCGTCCCATTCTGAAATTCCTCTGTGATTTTGGTGAAGCTCTGTTCTTAGATTCTTTTTCAGCCCATGCCAGGTCCTTTGCCCCCTTCTGAATGCCTAACGCAGAGTAGCTATGGTTCTGTCCAAAGTCTTATCTACTCTCATTCTCAGACTTTCCCTCATTCACTTGTAAGCTTTCTAATATGATCTCTGCATGTATCTTCTTAAATCTCTCTCTTATGTCTCTAAAGTTCCAGTATTAAATTTCCTTATCTGCTAATATCCCCCACACAAAGAAGTTCCACTGATTCCTCAAACCCAGCATTTGCAAAATTGACTTAATCCTCTTTGCTTCCTCACTGTCACTACCATTTCTATTAATGGGAACATCATGCTTACAGTCCACCAGACTTGAAATCTCAAAGCAGACTTTGGCTCACAACTCTGAATTATCTTTTATTTTTTCCCTTTTTTCTTTAACATTGCTTCTTTAAAAATAAGTTTTTTTAATTTTTAAAGAAGTTTTAGATACATAAAAAATATAAGGGATTCCCATATGCCCCACACCCTCCCCTTCCCACAATTCCCCACATTAACAACATAAATTTAAGGAATTGCTAAGTCTTTTCAGGATGACCACTGAAATATACCTGTATAAAACCTCTTTTCTTTTTTCACTGTCCATATCTTAATTCAGGTTTTCTTTACTTTTCATCACAATTGTTCTAATACCCATACTTCTGCTGAGTCTTCCCATACTCAATTTTTCCTACATATTATTACTAGAAGTCTCTTTCATGATGAATTCTCCATTTATCCACCCACTTAGAGTGGGCTGTCATCATCACTAGTAGAGAATACTGTGTAGACTTCTAAGCACGGTCCTTGCCCATTATCTTATGCTAACATCCTCCAAATTGATGCCAGAGTGTCCTTTCTAATAGTCGAATGTCATCCCCACATTAGAATCATCTTTCAACGGCTATTTTCTAAGGAAAAAAGTCTTCACTCCTTAGCAGAGCACATAGGGTCTTTCACGAGTTCATTTTCTCCTACCCATCCAGGCTCGTGTTCCTCCATTCTGCCATCAAGTACCAGGGCTCCAGTCCTGCTTTCACACCTCTGCATCTTTCTATCCTGTGCTCTCTGACTCTTTGGCCCTTCACTTGTGTTTACAATGTCCTTTCCTTACCTTAAATTTTCTTTGGTACTAACTCCTTCCCTGACTTATGCAGACAGAGTTAAGTATTTCTTTTCTACATTTCCATTCTATATTTCCTCTACTACAAGGTCCTATTTTAGCATTTATCAGGTTTTCGTTTGCTTGTCTGTCTTAGGTTGGGACCAGATATTTTAATCTTTGAATCTAGTGCCTGGAACGTTCAATGAATAATCAAGTCTTGTGATATCATCTACATTCCCCCCCCCCACCTTTTTTTTTGGAATCAATACTTTATATAGATACTGGTGAGTTACCACCAGGAAGAGAATCCATTCCTTAGAACCCAAGCTTTTCAACCATAGTATATTACTCCAGCATTGAAACTGACAGGGTGGGGAAAGTGAGATAGATCATTTGTCTAGGAGGAGTAAGGAAAGATCTACTTCTCATCCTTAAAAAGTACCATCATTTTGTCTCAGTAGTATAACTGTCACCAAGGCTAAAGCAGCCTAAAGTGAGGGGTGAAGGTAACTTCAACCGTAAGCTTTTTACAGGTGGGTGGCCTATGCCTCTAAGGTCTGATACACGGACTACTGCATTTTAATTCAGATCATGTTTTCTAGTATGGCTTTTTGATGTGTGTACTTTGCTGTTCAGATCATACTTTTTGCTATCAGTAGCACAAAACTATTAGGAGATACCTCCCTGTGAGTAAGAATCTGTAGAGTTGCACTTCTTTCCAGTTATAATGCATAGCAGGAAGGAGTATAATATTAGACCATCACCTATTTGGCAGATTATTTCCACTCCACCTTTTAGGTAAAGCTTTTTGGACTTCAACGGAATACTTTCTGTGAATCTTTTTATATGTTCACATTAATACAATTTTTCCATATGAAATATTAATTTGGTATAGTTTTGGGCTACTTAATTCTATGTTAAAAATGTTTTTAGACTATGAAGTCAGCTGTTTAACATCTTCACTATGAAAGAATAAAAAAGAAATGGGTCTATTTAATAGTAAAAGGGGAACAGATTAGATAAAGTGAAGACCTTCTCAAAGGAAAGCTTTGCTTTATTTTTGGAACTGTTAGAGAAGATAGTTGAGGAATTTCATTCACTAAAAGGTTTTGAAAATAAGAATAAATGCTGATTCAGTGTGGGTGTCATTAAATTTATAAGTTCTATCTGGAGGCAAGTTGAAATGATAGAAATTATTAGGAGATATAATTTAGTACTTAAAATAAATTTCTGTATTAAGTTTATTTTGTAATTATATAAAGTTTTATAGTTTACATCATAAATATAGAATTATATTACATAATTTAGGATTTTACAATTAACTCTGAAAGTCCTGACATACTGGAATCTGTTCTTTGAAACAGTTAAACTTCATTTAAAATTGTATGCATTGATTACTCATTTATACTGAAGTCTTGAAAATGATGACCAGACTTGAAAAAGATAAACTGTCGATTTAAAGATGTTGAACCAGAAGAAGAAAACAATCAATATCGCTTGGAGGAGAAAAAAAAGATAAGCTTGATTATGCTGTTTCATTAATGTGTTCAATCATCAGAAGAAAATAAAGGTAATTTATAAATTATAATCCTGTAGTTTAAAATTTTGTATGGTAAATTCTCTCTCCAGGAACAAATATTCCTGCCAGGCTTTCAATTGCTGCTAGGCTTCGAGCTACTGGCTCTGGCCTGAGGCATACCCCCTGTACTCACTGGGGAAGATGGAAATGACTACATCGCTGACACACTGTGTTTGCATACTCTAACAGGTGTGTGCGGAGGTCCGCTCTGTCCTGCTCCCATTCAGAGAGGAATGTGTTCACAGCCCTTCAGTTCTGCAGGAAATGAGCCTGTGTTCCTGTCAATTCTCATCTTTCCTGGTGTGAGGAAGGGAAACGAAACAAAGACAGCTTGGTGAAAAACCTGCCAAAGGTTTCCTTCATCGAGAAGGTTGTGAGGTTTACTATCAGATACCAGGAGCATTTAAAAAGCATAGAGAGGCTCTCTCTCTGCCTAGAGGGGCCCGTAACAAATCTTGATGTGTATTTCTGTCTTTCTCTCCCATTGCTCTGTTCTTTCCTTCATTTCCCAAATAAATTCTTTTTACTGGCCTAACTGAAAAAAAAAAGGCTTAGAGAGCAGAGGGCCTCAAAGGCGTATTAATATAACACATTTTTCATTATATTTTGATCTTGTCATGTGGGGTTAGTAACCTTTGTCTCACTTAACTGTTGAACATTAGAGCTGACCTGCTGTGGACCCAACACATCAGGTATCAGGTGACCCAGTTAAAGAGAGCGGTGGTGATGGCCAATGGCTCCCGTCTCCAACCTGTGGGGGCAGCTTATAAGCTATCCCCTTCAAGAGCTCCTGCATGGTCTCTTAGCTTACCATTAGCTGCCGGTATCTTCCATTCTTTTTTCAAAGGTAGGTGGAAGAGGCTAGAAAAGCTGTTAGGACTTTTCATTCTCTTCCTTTCAGCACTTTTCAATGTCACCCTTCCTGGTAGCAAATGGTGACGACAACCAAAGAGATGAAGGCCATTCTGGGAATGTGTTCTAACTTCTGCCTTTTGCTGCAATTCAGGCAGACTGGGGACTGGCAGGTTCTCTACATTGGTTTTTTGCAGGAGCAGGAAGCACAAAGCAGGGGGAACTGCCAGCTCTACTGCTCAGTCATGCCCCCATAACAGGGGGATATGGGGTTCTGGAAGAAGCTTTGGCCTCTGTGGCAGGCAAAGAGGTAGCCCAGGCAGTGGGGAAAGGCCAGTATGTTTCTGGAAGTGGCTACGGGAGGGTTTCCTCTGTGACATGGCTCTGTTGCCCTCCCAGGGCTTTGTGACACTCCTAAAAACCTAGAGCTGGGTGTTTACATCATTCTCCCTCTGAAACAAGCATGACATTTTCCTATTTTAGTCCTTGTAACATGTTGGTACAGACTTCCTGTTTTTCTCCTAAGGTCAATGATATAGAATGTATTACCACTGATGTGAGAAGGTTTCATTGTTTTCTGACCATGTCCTTCCACATATGAGAATTTTCTTTTCTGTTTTGAGGGTTCTGGCCTCAACTCATTGCCAATACAGCAAAGAGATCTTTTCTTATATTTATGGCTTTTGCCATGATTCACCATCCATACAAATGGCTGGTTGCTATAGAAACGCAAGTCTTAGAAAGGAGGTAGCAAATGGTGGCACACAATAAAGACACAAATAAAATGGTGGAAGTAAACCATGGCATAGGGTGTGTCAATAAAACTTTCATTATCAGTTATTTGGGAAAATCCTTATATCTAATGTGACCATTCCAAACTTGAGAAAAAACAGAAAACAAGAAAAACAAAGTAGACACTAAATCCTCTTAAAAATTTTTTCTTTTTAAAATTTGGAATACTGTCATTTGTTTTGTTTTCCAGGTCTTTCAGAAATGAGACACATTTACAAATAATCTAAGTATATTGTCAGTGGTGCTCCACAGGCTAATGTCTACAGCAAACAGGAGCAACAAGAAATTTCATGAATCAGGTTGCTATTTATACTTCTATTATCTTGGAAAATAAAGTGTTGGTTCAAGAGAGAATTTATGAGCTGGTTATGGATATCAGTAACTGAGTGTCCTCTGCTTTGTTTCCTGCTATAAAATTCAAGATGTGTAAATATCAACCTGAGATAGTCAAACATATTAGCATTCATTTGTAAAAACTAATGGCCTTAATCAACACAGTCTTATCTAACACAAACAAATGGATAGCCATTGAAGCAGATGTTCAAACATTAAAACATTCGTTTTAATTGCACATCCCTGCCGAGGGACGTTAGCCTGTTCCTCCGTGATAAGTGCTGTATAGGAAGTCACGATATGTTAAAAAAATTCAGAGACAAACCCTGAAGGTATTGTATGGAAGACTCAAGACCAATATGTTATGCCAAAATAGAAATATTGTGAAAAATGCATGAATCTGAGAAAAATGACACCAGATTTTTACACGACAATTCATATGTAGGCATACTAATGGCTAACACATATTACTCATAATAGCTAACAATGAAATAGTGCTTACTAGTAACCAGGTGTTATTCTGAGCACTTAAATATATTATTTCATATACTCTTCACAATTACCCAATGAAGTTCAGTACTATAATTATCTTCCTTTTGCAGATAAGAAAGTTGAAACAGAGAGATTTAGGAACTTGGCCAAATTGCCCCTCAGCGCCCCCTTTGGAATAATGGTGTAAACTGTCTGAGGGGGGAGTTGAGGCAGGTTAGTCTAGTGAAAGGGGGAAGGTGGCTGCGGCCTGGCAGACCACATGGCTGTGAGACTCTGCCTGGAAACCTCTTGAGGGATCCCAGGAGAACATGGCCACAAGAATAATCTCTTTTAGTGTCAAGGGCAAGTCCTAGATACCCTCAAAATGCCTCACCAGCTCCTGAAAACTGACAGATGGGACAACCAATCAGAACAGCAAATAGCTGGGGCCCCTCCCCCAACATTATGCCTGGGGAGGAAGACAGACTTTTAAAAGGCCTGATCTGGAGCCCCATGTGTGCATATCATTCTGCAGCACACCTGAAGTCCATGCCTTGGACTGTGTACTTTCCTTGTTTCCCTGTTTCTTTAAAATAAACTCTTTACTCCCTTGCCATATTCCAAAACTGTTCGCTATATAGCCCTTCAACAAGTTCCTTCCAAGAGTAAACAATTTACTCTAGTGTCAGCTGAGAAACATGGAACTCTAGAAGTTCCTTGTTCTCATTTTGACTAAACTCATTCTTCCTCCCATTTTCCTAATTTCAAATTTGCTGTCATTTTGATATTTTAAAGATGAGAAATATATCTATGTATATATAAATATATATTGATGCATCACATACACACACATACATGTTAGAGAGGGTGTATATTGGAACTGGAATCAGGAATTAAATGAAATACCCCGCCCCCCATGCACACAGATTAGAAGACTCCTGCACAGAACAATGAAATGCTATAAACTGATAAATTTAACAAAACTTGGTGCATCTAAGGACCAATGAAAGTTAAGAGTAGCAGAAGAGACACTGATAACCTAGGAACCTCTATACAACACAAATTTGCTTTCCTACTATTTTTTAAAAATTAAAAAATTTCCAAAATGTACAAATCCTCTACACCCACCAAGGAACAACTCCCCCAGTAACTTCTAATCTACTTTTTGTCTCTATGAATTTGCTATTTCTAGGAATTTCATATATGTGAAATCATATGTGCCTTGCTTATTTCATTCAGCATAATATTTTCAAGGTTCATCAATGTTATATTATGTTTCAGAACTTCATTCCTTCTAATGGCCAAATAATCCATTGTATGAAATACCGCATTTTGTTTATTCATTCATATATTGATGTATACTTGGGTTGTTTACGTCTTTTGGCTGTTGTAAATAATGCTACTATGAAAACTGATATATAAGTGTTTGAGTTCTTGTTTTCTGTTTCTTTGGGTATATAAATGAGTGGAATTGTTGGGTAATTCTATACTTTGAAGGGATATGCAAGGCAAAGTCATGATATGCCACAGTGGTGCTCTATCTTTGGCAATGATTTTCTTTGTAAGGAACTATCAGGCTCCTGTAACAGGAAGAAACCACCTCCCAGTGTGGGGGATGGCTGGTCTCCTACACTGTTGGTGGTACTGGTGGGATTGGTGAGAGATTCTCCTGGGTAGATAAATCTCTGACATAGAGACTTAAGAGCCAATAGGTCCAACCAACCCTTCTCACAAGAACATTCTCTGCTCAATACCAGCCTTGAAGTATTTGGGTTTGGTTTTATTTAGGTACTTAAGGATGCTCCTTATTCTTATCTCATTATCAGCAGAGGGGAACCTCATGTCCTTGAAGTTTCTTTTACAGAAATCATAGTCATAGCTACCAAATGGGAAATAAAGTACAGTAAATATCCACACTTCCATAGACTCTGATTTAACTGATCTGGTTGGAAAAGCAGGTATTCTCTTCATCCCAAAGCTATGTAATCAGCTGAAAGGATATGACCTTCCCCAACAGAAAAGGACAATTTAGGAGTTATTTATGTTTCTTCCCCACTGAGACACCCAATCACCCTTTTCTTTATATTTCAACCAGCTATCTAAAACCAAGTAGCCATGTACGTATTCCTATTCCTGCCTTGTCTATATTACGCATGGTTATCCTAGAAGATCATATTTCCAAAAACCATAGTTGTAATTCCTAGACTTCAGGATGCTTATTATAAAGACAAGCATCCTTTTATCCTTCCAAAAGGCTGGAAAGGGCACTAAGAAATATCATATGTTAGAGCAGCGATTCTCAGTGGGGTAGAGTGGGGGTAGCACGGACTTAGTTCTTGGGGTAAGTATTGGAATCTTGGCCAGGAGGTAAAGTTTGGAAGATTATATTCAAACCTACCATGTTTTTTTTTCTTTTTAGAAAATAATTTAATATGAAATTTATAACAACATTAAATGAATGTATGAGATTCTTATATTATCAAAAAAGGGTATAGGTTATGTTTCAAAAGATTGCCTTAGAGAGAATAAAGAACCTAAGAACAAAAATTTCATGTTCAAAAATATGCAGAATTTAAGGAAGGAGTCTTATAGGAAAAAGCTTTGGTTATTTCATTGGATGAAAAGATCAAGATAAAAGTCTCACATAAAAAAACTGTAGGCAAAGGTAGTAGTAACTAAGTCTGAAGTTATATTTTGTGCAATCAGTATCATATAGATAATGGATATGATTTTAATGGTCTTTCACACAGAGCTGATAGCATCTACCTGATTTGTTTACACATTGTAAAACCTACTTCCCACTGGTTTCAGTATTTCAAGACTTCAATGCCCACAGGCTTTCTCCAGGCCAAAGAATATCAGCTAACATTTCACTTACGTGAGCTTTTGAAGTCTTTTTTTTTCAGTCTCCTCCTCATCATGGTCCCACGCGGGCTAGTGGAGTAGATGCTGCGAGGTAAAGTCCCCATGTTCAGGGAACTCAGGCTGTATGCACTCATGGAGGTAGGAGAGAAGGATGAAGACACCAAAGCTGCTGTAAGAGAGTGAAGACTTGGCACAGAGCATTCTCAGACCAGCTGTGAGCCTGCCACACTTGCCAACCAGTCACCATCCACAGAGACAAAACGAGATGCACCGCAGTGACTAGTTGAGTGCCCCCAAAAAGACTAGGCCTTAGGAGCCATGGAGACAGCACTTGCAGAATTTCAGAGTTACAAGAGACTGTAAACACCTGAGGAAGAGCAGGCTCCAAATAAGCACCATGGAACATAGACAGGCTCTATGAATTTTGCTTTAGACAAAAACAAACATTAAAACACATTTCTCTGAAAACAGCAATTCAGTGCATCAGACACACAATCTCATTTTCATAGAGATTTTCAGACATGAATTTCATAAATGATTCCACATACACAAAGAAGATCTGAGAACACTGGACTCTAGATAATATGCTGAATTATCTCTGACCACATACAATGTATTCTGAACATTTACATCCTTTCCTAAAACAAATTCTCTGATAGAAGAAAAAACAGGCTTGAGATGTCAGAAATGACAAGTTGCTATTACCAGAAAAGCACACAACACCCATGAAGCCAAAGATGGAATGAATTAGATGAGGAACAAGTGCAAAGAACATAATTTAAGTAAAAGGCCAGGAGGAGAAAGCCTGGCACATTACGAGGGCTGTTTGGAGCAGGCGCGTTCTGGAATGCCGGGGCTGGCACTCTGCCATGGTCTGGGTGGACTGTGTTACACTGATGGTGGATGGGAAGGCTGCTGTGGTTGCTGGCCCAGGAATCCCAGGTAAGTTGCCTGTCGCTCCTCTGAATTTTCACTGCCCATATGACGTGATGATGAGAAATAAAAAACAAAACAAAACAAAAAGAACCAAAAGAGGAAAAAGTAACTGAACTGCACAAATAAAAAGCATAGCAAAAAAATGAAAGCTGCTTGCAAAGAAAAAAAAATTTACTCAGGTTTGCCCTTTTCCCAGTGGTCAGCAAAACCGATGATTCACAATAGGGATGGAAACTTTTCATCTTCCCAAGAATAATGCATGTCTTTCCCCAGCCCATTTTTTCTCATTTTGAGATGACTATTGAGTCAATTTCTAATCTCCTGCTGCACTTCATAGTAGAGATTAAAAACATTTTTTTTTTTAACTTAAAAGTCAACCCCATAAAGATCTATGGCACACGATTAGTAATTAAAGATTTGCAAATCTTGGCCAGTTAGTAGCACTTATTTTGAGAAAGAAAAGTAGGAACAGTAATTCACATTGGCTGATGAATCAAGTAGTTTACTAGTCATGCGCCACAATTTACTGCTCTGACAATTTAATTACTCTACAATCCATCATCTGAATTTGATTTTCCTCAACAACAAACCTCTCAAATCATCTACCATTATCAAAATCTTATCTGTATCTTGACTAGTAAGGACAAAACAAAAGCCTCAATACATTTTGTGATTTCATGAAAAACTTTATTTATACCTGAAAGAGATACATAATTTTAAAAATATTTTGTGTGTTCTTATATTTCCTTAAGATGCCATAAAATTTTAATAAAGTTAATTTTAGTCTTGGCGTCTCATCCCTTTAGTTTTAAAGAAATGTTTCCACTCTGTTTTCAATGTTGTTAAGAACTAATGTTCTACTCAACATTCTGAAATATGAGCAATATTATGTTTATTGTCTGATATGAAAATTTTCATTTACCAATATTAAAGAGTTAAAAAAAAACATATGAACTCACATCTTCTACTTTTCTGACTCTAATGTAACATATCTTACATGTGAATTATTTACCAGTATTTATTCATATCAGGACCCCAAATCCTCTGTAAGAACTGAAAGAAGGGTCATTAGATAAGAGCTTACCTCTTACCATCCATGCTATCAGCCTCATGGGCCAAGACACTTCCTCTTTGGTATGAGACAGGGCTTGGAACAAGAGTACTAGTAGGGTCAGCTCACTAAGGGTTTCAGTTCTGGCTCCAGATCGTCTTCTCTGTGACCTTAGATAGTTACTTAGTCTCTCTGAACCTCAGTTTCCTCATTTATCAAAAGGAGATTATGAAAGAATCTACCACACAGGACTACTGTGAGGATTAAATAAGATTATGCACGTAGGTGCTTAGCATGGTGCTGGTATGCAGAATAAATGCAAATTAGCTATTATTAATAATAGTGATTCTGCCTACTTTTCTATCTACTCACCAACAAAAAAAGTACTTTTTAGAGAGAACAGATGTCTCTCTCCTATACCAGGTTTCACTCACTGGACACTTTAAATTTTAGAGAATATCTCAGAAATCCACTACGTAGAAGAACACTTTCATAGCGACCTTAATTCCGGGCCCTCTGCCATCAGGACCTCTCTCTGTACCCCACTGCTGATTCTGGTTTGGATTCTACCTCCCTTGTCCCTGTCCTAGTTCAAGCCACCATCTGCTTCACCTGGACCACTGCAAAAACTGCAGATTTGGTTCCCTGACTCCACTCCTGCACATTTACTTTCCAGTGTCCACAATACAGGCAGGTGATTTTTTAAATACATAAATCAAATTACATCACTCCGTTTGAACTATTTTAGTGGCTTACCACTAGAAAGAGAACAGAACAAACTGCTTACCATGACTCTACATAATCTGGCTCCTATTTATCTCTCCAGTTCTCTCTGCTACCACTCACCTTATCACTTATTATATGTCAGCAACACTGGTCTCATGTCTGTTCTACCGCGAGCCAGGCTCCTTTCTGTCTCAGGACCTTTGCACTTGCAATTCTTTCTGCCTCTAACATTCTTCTCTCCCAGTTGTTTGTACAGGTGGCTCCTACCCATCATTCTGGTCTCAGCTGAATGTGCCAAACTGCCTCAGAGAAGTTGCTGACCCTCTGGCTGAAGTAGTTGTCCTCCCCTATGCTATTTCACTACTGTTTTGTACTCTTCATAGCATTTATTACTGTCTGAAATACATTTTTAATATTTATCTCCCTATACTAGAATGTGAATTCTACAAAAATAGGGATCTCCTTTGCCTTTGGGATATACAAGAAGATTATTTTTAGCAAGATGCACTCATTGCTGGTCTGGCTAATCTACAATCACAACTGCTCTCTTGTCCTCTTTACAAAGGACTGTCATTCAAAGGACTACTTTGAAAATTACTGGGCTTTATTAGGACTGTCAAGCTTAACAGTAAATCAACAAGCACTATATTATTGACCATCTACTGTGTGCCCCAAAGTGTGCCAATTGTTACAGGTAAGTTACATGCAGAATATAACCTTCACCTTGACTTTGAGCTATTTTGGGGGACTACATCACTGTACATATGAAATAATTTAAGAGACATAAATGGCATATGATAATGCATAGACTGCATGTCATGGAT